>NC_092238.1:54629995-54694995 GCF_036320965.1 Panulirus ornatus | reverse complement strand
GGTGGGTTGGGCCATTTCTTTCGTCTGTTTCTTTGCGCTACCTCGCAAACGCGGGAGACAGCGAGAAAGCAAAAAAAAAAAAAAGAAATATATATTCATGTATATATATATATATATATATATATATATATATATATATATATATATATATATATATATATATATATATATATATATATATATATATATATATATATATATATATATATATATATATATATATATATATATATATATTGATATATATATATATATATATATATATATATATATATATATATATATATATATATATATATATATATATATATATATATATATATATATATATTTATATATATATATATATATATATATATATATATATATATATATATATATATATATATATATATATATATATATATATATATATATATATATTTTTTTTTTTTTTTCCGCAGTCTACCGCGTTTTCTTTCCAAGATAATGTTCTCGACTTCCACACATTCTTCAAGGCTCCATGGATTTTCACCATATCACCCACCGTATCAATCATCCACTTCCCCTTCCATGGTTCCATCCGCTGCCAAATCCACTCCCAGATATCTAAAACACTTTACTTCCTCCAGTTTTTCTCCATTCAAACTTACCTCCCAATTGACTTGACCCTCAGCCCTACTGTACCTAATTACCTTGCTCTTATTCACATTTACTCTTAACTTTCTTCTTTCACACACTTTACCAAACTCAGTCACCAGCTTCTGCAGTTTCTCATATGAATCAGCCACCAGCGCTGTATCATCAGCGAACAACAACTGACTAACTTCGCAAGCTCTCTCATCCCCAACAGATTTTATACTTGCCCCTCTTTTCAAAACTCTTGCATTCACCTCCCTAACATCCCCATCCATAAACAAATTAAACAACCATGGAGACATCACACACTCCTGCCGCAAATCTACATTCACTGGGTGATTATATATATATATATATATATATATATATATATATATATATATATATATATATATATATATATATATATATATATATATGTATATATATATATATGTATGTGATAGAATGTTGTTATATATATATATATATATATATATATATATATATATATATATATATATATATATATATATATATATATATATATATATATATATATATATATATATATATATATATATATATATATATATATATATATATATATATATATATATATATATATATATATATATATATATATATATATATATATATATATATATATATATATATATATATATATATATATATATATATATATATATATATATATATATATATATATATATATATATATATATATATATATATATATATATATATTATCCCTGGGGATAGGGGAGAAAGAATGCTTCCCACGTATTCCCTGCGTGTCGTAGAAGGCGACTGACAGGTGAGGGAGCGGGTGGCTGGAAATCCTCACCTTTCTTGTTTTTTTTTTTTTAATTTTCCAAAAGAAGGAACAGAGATGGGGGTCAGGTGAGGATATTCCCTCTAAGGCCAGTTCTCTGTTCTTAACGTTACCTCGCTAACGCGGGAAATGGCAAATAGTATGAAAAAAAAATATACTGAAACAGGAGTTGTGGGAGTATGTGATAGAATGTAAGAAAGTAAATTCTCGATTAATATGGGTAAAATTGAAAGTTGATGGAGAGAGGTGGGTGATTATTGGTGCATATGCACCTGGGCATGAGAAGAAAGATCATGAGAGGCAAGTGTTTTGGGAGCAGCTGAATGAGTGTGTTAGCGGTTTTGATGCACGAGACCGGGTTATAGTGATGGGTGATTTGAATGCAAAGGTGAGTAATGTGGCAGTTGAGGGAATAATTGGTATGCATGGGGTGTTCAGTGTTGTAAATGGAAATGGTGAAGAGCTTGTAGATTTATGTGCTGAAAAAGGACTGATGATTGGGAATACCTGGTTTAAAAAGCGAGATATACATAAGTATACTTATGTAAGTAGGAGAGATGGCCAGAGAGCGTTATTGGATTACGTGTTAATTGACAGGCGTGCGAAAGAGAGACTTTTGGATGTTAATGTGCTGAGAGGTGCAACTGGAGGGATGTCTGATCATTATCTTGTGGAGGCTAAGGTGAAGATTAGTATGGGTTTTCAGAAAAGAGGAGTGAATGTTGGGGTGAAGAAGGTGGTGAGAGTAAGTGAGCTTGGGAAGGAGACCTGTGTGGGGAAGTACCAGGAGAGACTGTGTACAGAATGGAAAAAGGTGAGAACAATGGAAGTAAGGGGAGTGGGGGAGGAATGGGATGTATTTAGGGAATCAGTGATGGATTGCGCAAAAGATGCTTGTGGCATGAGAAGAGTGGGAGGTGGGCTGTTTAGAAAGGGTAGTGAGTGGTGGGATGAAGAAGTAAGAGTATTAGTGAAAGAGAAGAGAGAGGCATTTGGACGATTTTTGCAGGGAAAAAATGCAATTGAGTGGGAGAAGTATAAAAGAAAGAGACAGGAGGTCAAGAGAAAGGTGCAAGAGGTGAAAAAAAGGGCAAATGAGAGTTGGGGTGAGAGACTATCAGTAAATTTTAGGGAGAATAAAAAGATGTTCTGGAAGGAGGTAAATAGGGTGCGTAAGACAAGGGAGCAAATGGGAACTTCAGTGAAGGGCGTAAATGGGGAGGTGATAACAAGTAGTGGTGATGTGAGAAGGAGATGGAATGAGTATTTTGAAGGTTTGTTGAATGTGTCTGATGACAGAGTGGCAGATATAGGGTGTTTTGGTCGAGGTGGTGTGCAAAGTGAGAGGGTTAGGGAAAATGATTTGGTAAACAGAGAAGAGGTAGTAAAAGCTTTGCGGAAGATGAAAGCCGGCAAGGCAGCAGGTTTGGATGGTATTGCAGTGGAATTTATTAAAAAAGGGGGTGACTGTATTGTTGACTGGTTGGTAAGGTTATTTAATGTATGTATGACTCATGGTGAGGTGCCTGAGGATTGGCGGAATGCGTGCATAGTGCCATTGTACAAAGGCAAAGGGGATAAGAGTGAGTGCTCAAATTACAGAGGTATAAGTTTGTTGAGTATTCCTGGTAAATTATATGGGAGGGTATTGATTGAGAGGGTGAAGGCATGTACAGAGCATCAGATTGGGGAAGAGCAGTGCGGTTTCAGAAGTGGTAGAGGATGTGTGGATCAGGTGTTTGCTTTGAAGAATGTATGTGAGAAATACTTAGAAAAGCAAATGGATTTGTATGTAGCATTTATGGATCTGGAGAAGGCATATGATAGAGTTGATAGAGATGCTCTGTGGAAGGTATTAAGAATATATGGTGTGGGAGGCAAGTTGTTAGAAGCAGTGAAAAGTTTTTATCGAGGATGTAAGGCATGTGTACGTGTAGGAAGAGAGGAAAGTGATTGGTTCTCAGTGAATGTAGGTTTGCGGCAGGGGTGTGTGATGTCTCCATGGTTGTTTAATTTGTTTATGGATGGGGTTGTTAGGGAGGTAAATGCAAGAGTCCTGGAAAGAGGGGCAAGTATGAAGTCTGTTGGGGATGAGAGAGCTTGGGAAGTGAGTCAGTTGTTGTTCGCTGATGATACAGCGCTGGTGGCTGATTCATGTGAGAAACTGCAGAAGCTGGTGACTGAGTTTGGTAAAGTGTGTGGAAGAAGAAAGTTAAGAGTAAATGTGAATAAGAGCAAGGTTATTAGGTACAGTAGGGTTGAGGGTCAAGTCAATTGGGAGGTGAGTTTGAATGGAGAAAAACTGGAGGAAGTGAAGTGTTTTAGATATCTGGGAGTGGATCTGTCAGCGGATGGAACCATGGAAGCGGAAGTGGATCATAGGGTGGGGGAGGGGGCGAAAATTTTGGGAGCCTTGAAAAATGTGTGGAAGTCGAGAACATTATCTCGGAAAGCAAAAATGGGTATGTTTGAAGGAATAGTGGTTCCAACAATGTTGTATGGTTGCGAGGCGTGGGCTATGGATAGAGTTGTGCGCAGGAGGATGGATGTGCTGGAAATGAGATGTTTGAGGACAATGTGTGGTGTGAGGTGGTTTGATCGAGTAAGTAACGTAAGGGTAAGAGAGATGTGTGGAAATAAAAAGAGCGTGGTTGAGAGAGCAGAAGAGGGTGTTTTGAAATGGTTTGGGCACATGGAGAGAATGAGTGAGGAAAGATTGACCAAGAGGATATATGTGTCGGAGGTGGAGGGAACGAGGAGAAGAGGGAGACCAAATTGGAGGTGGAAAGATGGAGTGAAAAAGATTTTGTGTGATCGGGGCCTGAACATGCAGGAGGGTGAAAGGAGGGCAAGGAATAGAGTGAATTGGAGCGATGTGGTATACAGGGGTTGACGTGCTGTCAGTGGATTGAATCAAGGCATGTGAAGCGTCTGGGGTAAACCATGGAAAGCTGTGTAGGTATGTATATTTGCGTGTGTGGACGTGTGTATGTACATGTGTATGGGGGGGGGGGGTTGGGCCATTTCTTTCGTCTGTTTCCTTGCGCTACCTCGCAAACGCGGGAGACAGCGACAAAGTATAAAAAAAAAAAAAAAAAAAAAAAAAAAAATATATATATATATATATATATATATATATATATATATATATATATATATATATATATATATATATATATATATACACATATATATATATATTTATATATATATATATATATATATATATATATATATATATATATATATATATATATATATATATATATATATATATATATATATATATATATATATATATATATATATATATATATATATATATATATATATATATATATATATATATATATATATATATATATATATATATATATATATATATGTATATATATATATATATATATATATATATATATATATATATATATATATATATATATATATATATATATATATATATATATATATATGTATATATATATATATATATATATATATATATATATATATATATATATATATATATATATATATATATATATTTTGAAGTATTTTGAAGGTTTGTTGAATGTGTTTGATGATAGAGTGGCAGATATAGGGTGTTTTGATCGAGGTGGTGTGAAAAGTGAGAGGGTTAGGGAAAACGATTTGGTAAACAGAGAAGAGGTAGTAAAAGTTTTGCGGAAGATGAAAGCCGACAAGGCAGCCGGCTTGGATGGTATTGCAGCGGAATTTATTAAAAAAGGGGGTGACTGTATTATTGACTGGTTGGTAAGGTTATTTAATGTATGTATGTCTCATGGTGAGGTGCCTGAGGATTGGCGGAATGCGTGCATAGTGCCATTGTACAAAGGCAAAGGGTATAAGAGTGAGTGCTAAAATTGCAGAGGTATAAGTTTGTTAAGTATTCCTGTTAAATTGTATGGGAGAGTATTGATTGAGATGGTGACGGCATGTATAGAGCTGTCTCCCGCAAACGCGGGAGATAGCGACAAAGCAAAAAAAAAAAAAAAAAAAAAAAATATATATATATATATATATATATATATATATATATATATATATATATATATATATATATATATATATATATATATTCTTTTTTTTTTTTTGCCGCTGTCTCCCGCGTTTGCGAGGTAGCGCAAGGAAACAGACGAAAGAAATGGCCCAACCCACCCCCATGCACATGTATATACATACGTCCACACACGCAAATATACATACCTACACAGCTTTCCATGGTTGACCCCAGACGCTTCACATTCCCTGATTCAATCCACTGACAGCACGTCAACCCCGGTATACCACATCGATTCAATTCACTCTATTCCTTGCCCTCCTTTCACCCTCCTGCATGTTCAGGCCCCGATCACACAAAATCTTTTTCACTCCATCTTTCCACCTCCAATTTGGTCTCCCACTTCTCCTCGTTCCCTCCACCTCCGACACATATATCCTCTTGGTCAATCTTTCCTCACTCATTCTCTCCATGTGCCCAAACCATTTAAAAACACCCTCTTCTGCTCTCTCAACCACGCTCTTTTTATTTCCACACATCTCTCTTACCCTTACGTTACTTAATCGATCTAACCACCTCACATCACACATTGTCTTCAATCATCTCATTTCCAGCACATCCATCCTCCTGCGCACAACTCTATCCATAGCCCACGCCTCGCAACCATACAACATTGTTGGAACCACTATTCCTTCAAACATACCCATTTTTGCTTTCCGAGATAATGTTCTCGACTTCCACACATTCTTCAAAGCTCCCAGGATTTTCGCCCACTCCCCCACCCTATGATCCACTTCTGCTTCCATGGTTCCATCCGCTGCCAGATCCACTCCCAGATATCTAAAACACTCTACTTCCTCCAGTTTTGCTCCATTCAAACTTACCTCCCATTTGAATTGACCCTCAACCCTACTGTACCTAATAACCTTGCTCTTATTCACATTTACTCTTAACTTTCTTCTTTCACACACTTTACCAAACTCAGTCACCAGCTTCTGCAGTTTCTCACATGAATCAGCCACCAGCGCTGTATCATCAGCGAACAACAACTGACTCACTTCCGAAGCTCTCTCATCCCCAACAGACTTCTTACTTGCCCCTCTTTCCAAAACTCTTGAATTCACCTCCCTAACAACCCCATCCATAAACAAATTAAACAACCATGGAGACATCACACACCCCTGCCGCAAACCTACATTCACTGAGAACCAATCACTTTCCTCTCTTCCTACACGTACATATGCCTTACATCCTTGATAAAAACTTTTCACTGCTTCTAACAACTTGCTTCCCACACCATATATTCTTAGTACCTTCCACAGAGCATCTCTATCAACTCTATCATATGCCTTCTCCAGATCCATAAATGCTACATACAAATCCCTTTGCTTTTCTAAGTATTTCTCACAAACATTCTTCAAAGCAAACACCTGATCCACACATCCTCTACCACTTCTGAAACCACACTGCTCTTCTCTAATCTGATGCTCTGTACATGCCTTCACCATGTCAATCAATACCCTCCCATATAATTTACCAGGAATACTCAACAAACTTATACCTTTGTAATTTGAGCACTCACTCTTATCCCCTTTGCCTTTGTACAATGGCACTATGCACGTATTCCACCAATCCTCAGGCACCTCACCATGAGTCATACATACATTAAATAACCTTACCAACCAGTCAATAATACAGTCACCCCCTTTTTTAATAAATTCCACTGCAATACCATCCAAACCTGATGCCTTGCCGGCTTTCATCTTCCACAAAGCTTTTACTACCTCTTCTCTGTTTACCAAATCATTTTCCCTAACCCTCTCACTTTGCACACCACCTCGACCAAAACACCCTGTATCTGCCACTCTATCATCAAACACCTTCAACAAACCTTCAAAATATTCACTCCATCTCCTTCGCACATCACCACTACTTGTTATCACTCACCATTTGCGCCCTTCACTGAAGTTCCCATTTGGTCAATTGTCTTACGCACTTTATTTACCTCCTTCCAGAACATGTTTTTATTCTCCCTAAAATCGTATGATACTCTCTCACCCCAACTCTCATTTGCCCTCTTTTTCACCTCTTGCACCTTTCTCTTGACCTCCTGTTTCTTTCTTTTATACATCTCCCACTCAATTCCATTTTTTCACTGCAAAAATCGTCCAAATGCCTCTCTCTTCTCTTTCACTAATAATCTTACTTCTTCATCCCACTACTCACTACCCTTTCTAATCAACCCACCTCCCACTCTTCTCATGCTACAAGCATCTTTTGCGCAATCCATCAATGATTCCCTAAATACATCCCATTCCTCCCCAACTCTCCTTACTTCCATTGTTCTCACCTTTTTCCATTCTGTACTCATTCTCTCCTGGTACTTCCTCACACAAGTCTCCTTCCCAAGCTCACTTACTCTCACCACCCTCTTCACCACAACATTCACTCTTCTTTTCTGAAAACCCATACAAATCTTCACCTTAGCCTCCACAAGATAGTGATCAAACATCCCTCCAGTTGCACCTCTCAGCGCATTAACATCCAAAAGTCTCTCTTTCGCGCGCCTGTCAGTTAACACGTAATCCAATAACGCTCTCTTGCCATCTCTCCTACTTACATACGTATACTTATGTATATCTCGCTTTTTAAACCAGGTATTACCAATCACCAGTCCTTTTTCAGCACATAAATCTACAAGCTCTTCACCATTTCCATTTACAACACTGAACACCCCATGTATACCAATTATTCCCTCAACTGCCACATTACTCACCTTTGCATTAAAATCACCCATCACTATAACCCGGTCTCGTGCATCAAAACCACATACACACTCATTCAGCTGCTCCCAAAGCACTTGCTTCTCATGATCTTTCTTCTCATGCCCAGGTGCATATGCACCAATAATCACCCATCTCTCTCAATCAACTTTCAGTTTTACCCATATTTATAGAGAATTTACTTTCTTACATTCTATCACATCCTCCCACAACTCCTGTTTCAGGAGTACTGCTACTCCTTCCCTTGCTCTTGTCCTCTCACTAACCTCTGACTTTACTCCCAAGACATACCCAAACCACTCTACCCCTTTACCCTTAAGCTTCGTTTCACTCAGAGCCAAAACATCCAGGTTCCTTTCCTCAAACATACTACCTATCTCTCCTTTTTTCACATCTTGGTTACATCCACACACATTTAGACAACCCAGTCTGAGCCTTCGAGGAGGATGAGCAGTCCCCGCGTTAATCCTTCTTGTGTTTCCCATTTTATAAAATTAAAAAATACAAGGAGGGGAGGATTTCTGGCCCCCCGCTCCCGTCCCCTCTAGTCGCCTTCTACGACACGCGAGGAATGCGTGGGAAGTATTCTTTCACCCCTATTCCCAGGGATAATATATATATATATATATATATATATATATATATATATACATACATATATACATACACATACATGCGCACATATACACACACACACACACATATACAAATATATACATATGAAAAATGTAAGAAACAATTTAGAAAACTGAAACTTCTAGCTTGAAATGATATGTAAAAAAGAATGTCACATAATGGTTCAACCTCTGGCTATGGAACAGAGAAATGTATAATTTACTTACACAAGCGTCAATAGCAGTTCTCCTCAATTTAACCACTGTATCAATAAGCTTCAATGTCTAAGCTACATTTTTCAATATTTTCTTGTCAAAGCACCATGTATGAAAACTATCACTCCAGTAACACAACTATAAGCATTTACTTTCCCTTTAAAAAAGTTTTTGGGAAGTCTGTCTCGATACACTGCGTGACTCTCTACCACCTGGCGAGGTTTGTGTTGCAATGGTTCTTGATTCACAGACGTAGTAGCATATATATATATATATATATATATATATATATATATATATATATATATATATATATATATATATATATATATATATATATATATATATATATTCTTTTTTTTGCTTTGTCGCTGTCTCCCGCGTTTGCGAGGTAGCGCAAGGAAACAGAAGAAAGAAATGGCCCAACCCACCCCCATACACATGTATATACATACGTCCACACACGCAAATATACATACCTACACAGTTTTCCATGGTTTACCCCAGACGCTTCACATGCCCTGATTCAATCCACTGACAGCACGTCAACCCCGGTGTACCACATCGATCCAATTCACTCTATTCCTTGCCCTCCTTTCACCCTCCTGCATGTTCAGGCCCCGATCACACAAAATCTTTTTCACTCCATCTTTCCACCTCCAATTTGGTCTCCCACTTCTCCTCGTTCCTTCCGCCTCCGACACATATATCCTCTTGGTCAATCTTTCCTCACTCATTCTCTCCATGTGCCCAAACCCTTTCAAAACATCCTCTTCTGCTCTCTCAACCACGCTCTTTTTATTTCCACACATCTCTTTTACCCTTACGTTACTTACTCGATCAAACCACCTCACACCACACATTGTCATCAAAAATCTCATTTCCAGCACATCCATCCTCCTGCGCACAACTCATCCATAGCCCACGCCTCGCAACCATACAACATTGTTGGAACCACTATTCCTTCAAACATACCCATTTTTGCTTTCCGATATAATGTTCTCGACTTCCACACATTCTTCAAGGCTCCCAGGATTTTCGCCCCCTCCCCCACCCTATGATCCACTTCCGCTTCCATGGTTCCATCCGCTGCCAGATCCACTCCCAGATATCTAAAACACTTTACTTCCTCCATTTTTGCTCCATTCAAACTTACCTCCCAATTGACTTGACCCTCAACCCTACTGTACCTAATAACCTTGCTCTTATTCACATTTACTCTTAACTTTCTTCTTTCAACCACTTTACCAAACTCAGTCACCAGCTTCTGCAGTTTCTCACATGAATCAGCCACCAGCGCTGTATCATCAGCGAACAACAACTGGCTCACTTCAAAAGCTCTCTCATCCACAACAGACTTCATACTTGCCCCTCTTTCCAAAACTCTTGCATTTACCTCCCTAACAACCCCATCCATACACAAATTAAACAACCATGGAGACATCACACACCCCTGCCGCAAACCTATATTCACTGAGAACCAATCACTTTCCTCTCTTCCTACACGTACACATGCCTTACATCCTCGATAAAAACTTTTCACTGCTTCTAACAACTTGCCTCCCACACCATATATTCTTAATACCTTCCACAGAGCATCTCTATCAACTCTATCATATGCCTTCTCCAGATCCATAAATGCTACATACAAATCCATTTGCTTTTCTAAGTATTTCTCACATACATTCTTCAAAGCAAACACCTGATCCACACATCCTCTACCACTTCTGAAACCACACTGCTCTTCCCCAATCTGATGCTTTGTACATGCCTTCACCCTCTCAATCAATACCCTCCCATATAATTTACCAGGAATACTCAACAAACTTACACCTCTGTAATTTGAACACTCACTCTTATCCCTTTGCCTTTGTACAATGGCACTATGCACGCATTCCGCCAATCCTTAGGCACCGCACCATGAGTCATACATACATTAAATAACCTTACCAACCAGTTAATAATACAGTCACCCCCTTTTTTAATAAATTCCACTGTAATACCATCCAAACCTGCTGCCTTGCCGGCTTTCATCTTCGCAAAGCTGGTGGGATGAAGAAGTAAGATTATTAGTGAAAGAGAAGAGAGAGGTTTTTGGACGATTTTTTCAGGGAAAAAATCCAATTTAGTGGGAGATGTATAAAAGAAAGAGACAGGAGGTCAAGAAAAAGGTGCAAGAGGTGAAAAAGAGGGCAAATGAGAGTTGGGATGAGAGAGTATCATTGAATTTTAGGGAGAATAAAAAGATGTTCTGGAAGGAGGTAAATAAAGTGCGTAAGACAATGGAGCAAATGGGAACTTCAGTGAAGGGCGCAAATGGGGAGGTGATAACATGTAGTGGTGATGTGAGAAGGAGATGGAGTGAGTATTTTGAAGGTTTGTTGAATGTGTTTGATGATAGAGTGGCAGATATAGGGTGTTTTGGTCGAGGTGTTGTGCAAAGTGGGAGGGTTAGGGAAAATGATTTGGTAAACAGAGAAGAGGTAGTAAATACATATATATATATATATATATATATATATATATATATATATATATATATATATATATATATTTTTTTTTTTTTTTTTTTTTTTCTTTTTCATTTATTTTTGTTTTACTTTGTCGCTGTCTCTCGCGTTAGCAAGGTAGCACTAGGAAAGGACAACAAAGCCACATTCTTTCACACTCAGTCTCTGTTGTCATGCATAATGCACCGAAACCACAGTTTTCTTTCCATATCCAGGCCCCACAAAACTTTCCATGGTTTACCCCAGACACTTCACATGCCCTGGTTCAATCCATTGACAGCACGTCACCCCCAGTATATCACATCGTTCCAAATCACTGTATTCTTTGCTTACTTTTCAACCTCCGGCATGTTTATGCCCTAATCGCCCAAAATCTTTCTCACTCCATCATTCCACCTCCAATTGGTCTCCCACTTCTCCTCGTTCCCTTCACCTCTAACACATATATCCTTTTTGACAATCTTTCCTCATCCATTCTCTCCACTTCAACAAACAATTTCAAAACGCCGTCTTCTGCTCTCTCAACCACTCTCTTTTTATTACCACATAGCTCTCCTACGGTTTCATTACTTTCTCAATCAAACCACCTCACACCTTATTTTGTCCTCAAACATCTCATTTCTAACATAGCCATCCCTAATAATCTTGCCTAATAATCTTGTTCTTCTTCACATTCATCCTCAGCTTTCTTCTTTCACACACTTTACCAAACTCAGTCACCAGCTTCTGCAGTTTCTTACCAGAATCAGCCACCAGCGCTGTACCATAACCGAACAACAACTGACTCACTTCCCAAGCCCTCTCATCAACAACAGACTATATACTTGCCCCTCTCTCCAAAACTCTTTCACTCACCTCCATAGGAACCCCATCCATAAACAAATTTGACAACCATGGAGATATTACGCACCCATGCTGCAAACCGACATTTACTGAGAACGAATCACTTTCCTCTCTTCCTACTCGTACTCATTCCTTACATCCTCGATGAAAACTTTTCACTGTTTCTAGCAACTTGCCTCCCACACCATATATTCCTAAATCTTTCCAGAGAGCATCTCTATCACCTCTACCATATGCCTTCCACAGATCCATAAATGCTACATACTAATCCATTTGCTTTTCGATTTCTCACATACATTCTTCAAAGCAAACACCTGATCCACACATCCTCTACCACTTCTGAAACCACACTGCTCTTCCCCAATCTGATGCTCTGTACATGCCTTCACCCTCTCAATCAAAACCTCCCATATAATTTCCCAGGAATACTCAAGAAACTTATACCTCTGTAATTTGAGCACTCACCTTTATCCCCTCTGCCTTTGCATAATAGCACTATTCATGCATTTCGCCATTCCTCAGGCACATTTACCATGAATCATACAAACATTGAATATCATTACCAACCAGTCAACAACACCGTCAACCGTTTCTTATTAAATTCCACTGCAATACCATCCAAACCCGCTGCCCTGCCGGCTTTCATCTTCCACAAAGATTTTACTACCTCTTCTCTATTTACCAAATCATTCTCCCTAACCCTCTCACTTTGCAAATCCCCTCGACCAAAATACCCTATATCTGCCACTCTATCTTCTAACTTATTCAACAAACCTTCAAAATACTCATTCCATCTTTTCACATCACCACTACTTGTTATTACCTACCCATTAGCCCCTTCACCGATGTTCCCATTTGTTCTCTTGTCTTACGCACCTAAACATCTATTAATTCTCCCTAAAATCTAGTTATACTCTCTCACCCCAACTCTCATCTAGCCTTCTTTTTCTCATCTTGCAACATTCTCTTGACCTCCTGCCTCTTTCTTTTATACATCTCCCAGCCATTTGCATTATTTCCCTGAAAAAATCGTCCAAATGCTTCTCTCTTCTCTTTCACTAATAATCCTATCTCTTCATCCCCCACTCACTACCCTTTCTAATCTGCCCACCTCTCACGCTTCTCATGCCAAAAGAATCTTTTGCGCAAGCCATCACTGCTTCCTTAAATACATCCCATTCTTCCCCTTACATTCTTTGCTCTTACCTTTTACCATTCTGCACTCAGTCTCTTCTGGTACTTCCTCACACAAGTCTTCTTCCCAAGTTCACTTACTCTCGCCACTCTCTTTACCCCAACATTCTTTCTTCTTTTCTGAAAACCTCTACAAATATTCACCTCCGCCTCCACAAGACAATGATCAGACATCCCTCCAGTTGCAGCTCTCAGCACATTAACATCCAAAAGTCTCTCTTTCACGCACGTATCAATTAACATGTAATCTACTGACGATTTCTGGCCATCTCTCCTACTTACATACGTATACTTATGTATATCTCTTTTTAAACCAGGTATTCCCAATCAGTAGTCCTTTTTCAGCACACAAATATAAAAGCTCTTCACCATTGCCATTTACAACACTGAACACTCCATGTCCACAATTATTCCTTCAACTGCTACATTACTCTCCTATGCATTCAAATAGCCCATCACTATAGCCCGATCTCGTGCATCAAAACTACGAACACATTTATCTGCTCCCAAAACACTTGCCTCTCATGATCTTTCTTCTCATGCCCAGGTGCATAGGCACCAATAATCATCAATCCCTCTCCATCCACTTTCAGTTTTACTCATATGAATCTAGAGGTTAATTTCTTACACTCTATGACATACACCCACCACTCCTGTTTCAGGAGTAGCTCTACTCATTCCAATGCCCTTGCCTCCTAACGAACCCCTGGCTCTTCTTCCAAAACGTTTTTACCACTCTTCTCCTTTACCCTTGAGCTTCGTTTCACTCAGTGCCAAATAATCCAGGTTCCTTTCCTCAAACATACTACCTACCTCTCCTTTTTTTCCCTCTTAGTTGCATGCACCCATATTTAGATAACCGTCTCTGAGCCTTCGAGGGAGATGAGCACTCCCCGCGTGACTCCTTCTGTTTCCCATTTTAGAAACATAAAAGACAAGGAGGGGAAGGTTTCTAGCCCCCCCACTCACGTCCCATTTACTGGCCTTCTACGACATATGAGGAATGCGTGGGAAGTATTCTTTCTCCCCTATCCCCAGGGATATATATGGGAGAAGTCAGACTGTTAGTGAAAGAGAAGAGAGCGATATTTGGACGATTCTTGCAGGGAAATAATGGAAATGACTGGGAGATGTACAAACGAAAGTGGCAGGAGGTTAAGAGAAAGGTGCAAGGGGTGAAAAAGAGGGAAAATGAGAGTTTGGGTGAGAGAGTATTATTAAATCTTAGGGAGAATAAGATAATGTTTTGGAAGGAGTTCTTAACGTGCGCAAGACAAGGAAACAAATGGGAACTTCAGTGAAGGGGGATAATGGGGAGGTTATATCAAGTAGTGATGATGTGAGAAGGAGATGGTGTGGGTATTTTAAAGATTTCTTAAATGTCTTTGATGACAGAGTGGCAGATATAGGGTGTTTTGGTCGAGATGGTGTGCAAAGTGAGAAGGTTAGGGAGAATATATTTGGTAAACAGAGAAGAGGTAGAAAAAGCTTTGCAGAAGATGAAAGCCAGCAAGGCAGCGGGTTTGAATGGTATTGCAATGGAATTCATTAAAAGAGGGGGTGACTGTATTGTTGACTGGTTGGTAAAGTTATCTAATGTATGTATAACTCATGGAAGGGTGCCTTAGGATTGGCGAAATGCTTCCATAGTGCCATTGTACAAAGGCAAAGGGGATAAAAGAGAGTGCTAGAATTACAGATGTATAAGTTTGTTGAGCATCCGGGGAAATTATATGGGAGGGTATTGGTTGAAAGAGTGAAGGCATGTACAGAGCATCAGATTGGGGAAGAGCAGTGTGGTTTCAGAAGTGGTAGAGGATGTGTGGATCAGGTGTTTGCTCTGAAGAATGTATGTGAGAAATGCTTAGAAAAGCAAATGGATTTGTATGTGGGATTAATGGATCTGAAGAAGGCATATGACAGAGTTCGGTAAAGAGTGTGAAAGAAGAATGCTGAGAGTAAATGGGAATAAAAGCTAGGTTCTTAGGTACAGTAGGGTTGAGGGACGAGTCAATTGGGAGGTAAATTAGAAGAGAGAAAAACTGGAGGAAGTGAAGTGTTTTAGATATCTGTGAGTGATTTGACAATAAATGGAACAATGGAAGCGGAAGTGAGTCACAGGTTGGGGGAGGGGCGAAAGATCTGGGAGAGTTGAAAAATATGTGAAAGGCGAGAACATTATCTCGGAAAGCAAAAATGGGTATGTTTGAAGGAATAGTGGATCAAACAATGTTATATGGTTGCGAGGCGTGGGCTTGAGATAGGGTTGTGGTGGATGTGTTGGAAATGAGATGTTTGAAGACCACATGTTGTGTAACGTGGTTTGGTCGAGTAAGTAACGAGAGTAAGTAAGAGAGATGTGTGGAAATAAAAAGAGTGTGGTTGAGAGAGGAGAAGTGGGTGTGTCGAAATGTTTCGGTCACATAGAGAGAATAAGTGAGGAAAGATTGACAAAGAGGATATATGTGTCAAAGGTGGAGGGAACGAGGAGAAGTAGGAGAACAAATTGGAGGCGGAACGATGGAGTGAAAAACAAATTGAGCGAGCGGGGCCACAACATGTTGGAGGGTGAAAGGCGTGCAAGGAATAGAGGGAATGGTAACGATGTGGTATACCGGGTTCGAAGTGCTGTCAATGTATTGAACCAGGGCATGCAAAGTGTCCAGGGTAAACCATGGAAAGTTTTTTTTGTGCCTGGATATGGAAAGGGAACTTCAGTTTCGGTGCATTATACGTGACAGCTAGAGATTGAGCGTGAACGAATGTGGCCTTTGTTTTCTTTTCCTTGCGCTAACTCGCGCGCTTGCGGGGGAAGGGGGTTGTCATTTCATGTGTGGCGTTGTTGTGACGGGAATGAATAAATTGGAAAGGATAACAATTTTGCGCTTGATCAAGATATTCCTGTAAGTCCATGGGGAAAATGAAACACGAAAAGTTCCCAAGTGCACTTTCGTGTAATAATCACATCATCAGGGGAGACACAAGAGAGAAATATAACAGTCAGTTGATATACATCGAAGAGACGAAGCTAGGACGCCATTTGGTAAACATGTGATAGCCCAAAACATACAACGAGCGTTCATAAACTTATCATTTTACAAATTTTACCAACAATAAAGTTATCTAATTTGTATTGACCAAACAATTATTAAGATTATATAATTCTTTGTGTATTCAATGATAGAAGATTCAATGATATTTCTCTTAGTAATAGACTTAGAGTTAATAACTGAGATGGCTTTAATCCAGTCAATACAATGATCATAGTTTTTAACGTGATTAAACAAGGCATTTGATTCTTGTCCCGTTCTTATACCATATTTATGTTGCTCAAGTCTAACAGAAAGATCCTTACCTGTGTGACCAACATAAAATTTATCACAATTTCTACAAGGCACTTTGTAGATGCATCCAAGAGAATTTTCTGGTGAATTCCTGATTAAGATATTCTTTATAGTATCATTGTTGCTAAAGGCAACATTTATATTAAAGGATTTAAGCAATATGGGAAGCAAATCGAAATTATTATTAAAAGGGAAAACTAAAAGATTCTTGGTGTCAATGGGAGGTTTGGGCTCAACTCTATAAAATGATTTCTTTGCTAACATAAGGAATTTATCAATGAAAGATCTAGGGTACTTTAACTTATATCCAATAGAATATATCTTCTCAAACTCATCATCAATAAACTCTGGACTGCAAATACGTAATGCCCTGAGGAACATAGATTGAAATGATGATAATTTAACTCTGTCATGTTGAGATGAGTAATAATGGATATATGAGCATACATTGGTGGGTTTTCTGTGTATGCTAAACTTAAACTTGTTTCCTTGTCTATGGATCATGCAATCTAAAAATGGTAACATACCATTACTTTCATTTTCTACAGTAAATTTGATGGGAGGTACTAAATTCTTAAGTAGGGGAGGAATATCTGTAAATTTTCATTTGTTGGCCAAACACAAAGAACATCATCCACATACCTAAACCAAATTGCATTAGAAGGTAAGATATCCTTTAGTAATTTTGTTACAAGAAACTCCATATAAAGATTACTTACAACAGGTGATAGAAGGTTACCCATTGCCATACCAAATTTTTGAACATAATAATCTCCATTTATTAAAATACACAGTCTTTTATATACAATTTTATTAGTTCAATGAAATTAGGCTTCGAAACAGGTAAATGAATATGATCCAAGACATCAAATAGATATTCTAAAAGGTCAACTGGAACTTTAGTGAATAGTGAGGAAATATCAAAGCTAACTAGTTTGAAATCAAAATTAACATTGATATTGTTTAGCTTGTTGACTAAATCTACATTGTTCATGATTTTATTATATGATACCTTACCCACTAAAGGAATTAATAAAGAAACTAACCATTTTGACAATTTATATGTGATGGAGCCTACTGAACTCACTATAGGTCTTGCTGGAAAATTCTGTTTAGTTGTTTTGATAAGTCTATACATATATGGCAATGGAGGGGACAAAGATGGCAAAGTTTTGATAGGAGAAGTGTTAGCTTTCAACAACAGCTTCATTTCTTTCTTGAAATGAGAATTAACTGCTTCTAAGGGATTTTTACGAAGTTTAGAATATGTTGTGTCATCATTTAGAAGATCATTCAATTTAGATAAATAGTTACTTTTGTCTAAGATCACAACAGTGTTAGCCTTATCTGCTTTAGTAATATGTATATCCTTGTCTTTTTTTAAGCCGTTAATAGTTCTTATGAATCTTTTAGGGCAATTACCCTCCACTGGTTTTGACAAACTGGCATACACTAAACCCTTATAGATATTGATATCATCATTACTTAAGTTACTGTATTTTTCTAAATTACAAAAAGACTGTGTGACATCAACACAGCTGGCTTCTCTGTTAGAACACATAAAACTTAAACCATAGCCTAATGCACACAAGGAATCTTTATCTAGTTGTTTATAAGACAGGTTTACCACAAATGATGGGTTTGTGTTCTTGGTCCAGTCGCTGTTTTTAATAAGATGGTCCAACTTACGATTTAGTGACACTTGTAGCCTATTGCGATCTTTCCTTAATATATCATAGCAATAGTCCAACATCCAGTTCTTCCAGTGTGTCGGTATTGCCATTTGAAAGGCACGTTTCCTCTCTCTTGAATTGCGAAAAGCCTCCTTCATTTCAAGTTTCTTTAATTCAATGTTTTTCTTTAAAATAATATTTTGAAATTGGTCAAATGGTCGACCAGACAGCTGCAACAAACGTTGAGGTAGGACAGATCTTGGCATCACTTGTTCATCAAGGCATTTCCTAAAGAATTCAAATCGTAACTTCAGTTGGTGAGCCTTGATTAGCGATTTGGAGAAAGCAGTAGCGAAAGAAGAAAGTCCAGGACAGCTTGTAGAGAAGTAATAGAAGAGCCGTGTCGAATCCACATTGGATTGACTGAAGTAATGCCATCTCAGTTAATAGCTCTAACTCAATTATCAAGAAAAACATCATTGAATCTTCTGTTATCAAATACAAAAAGAATTATACACTTAATATTAGTGACGGTCTATAAAAATTAGATAACTTTATTGTTGATAAGATTTGTAAAATGATAAGTTTATGAACGCTCGTTGTATGTTTTGGACAATCATAGGTTTACCAAATTGCGTCCTAAATTCGTCTCTTCGATGTATACCAATTGACTTATTTCTCTCTTGTGTCTCCCCTGATGATGTGCTTATTACACGAAAATGCACTTGGGAACTTTCGTGTTTCATTTTCCTCGTGAATTCATAAGAATATATATATATATATATATATATATATATATATATATATATATATATATATATGTAGCTTAGACATTGACATATATATATATATGTATATACATATATATATATATATATATATATATATATATATATATATGTATATACATTAGACATATATATATATATGTAGCTTAGACATTGAAGCTTATTGATACATTGGTTAAATTGATGAGAACTGCTATTGACGTTTGTGTAAATAAATTATACATTTCCTTTTTTCAATAGCCAGAGGTTGAACCATTATGTGACATTCTTTTTTTCATTCATTTCAAGCTAGAAGTTTCAGTTTTCTAAATTGTTTCTTACATTTTCTCATATGTATATATATGTATGTGTGTGTGTGTGTATATGTGCGTATGTATGTATATGTGTGTGTATGTGTATATGTATGTATATATGTATATTATCCCTGGGGATAGGGGTGAAAGAATACTTCCCACGTATTCCTCGCGTGTCGTAGAAAGCGACTAGAGGGGACGGGAGCGGGGGGCCAGAAATCCTCCCCTCCTTGTATTTTTTAATTTTATAAAATGGGAAACACAAGAAGGAGTCACGCGGGGAGTGCTCATCCTCCTCGAAGGCTCAGAGTGGGGTGCCTAAATGTGTGTGGATGTAACCAAGATGTGAAAAAAGGAGAGATAGGTAGTATGTTTGAGGAAAGGAACCTGGATGTTTTGGCTCTGAGTGAAACGAAACTCAAGGGTAAAGGGGAAGAGTGGTTTGGGAATGTCTGGGGAGTAAAGTCAGGGGTTAGTGAGAGGACAAGAGCAAGGGAAGGAGTAGCAATACTCCTGAAACAGGAGTTGTGGGAGTATGTGATTGAGTGTAAGAAAGTAAATTCTCGATTAATATTGGTAAAACTGAAAGTTGATGGAGAGAGGTGGGTGATTATTGGTGCATATGCACCTGGGCATGAGAAGAAAGATCAAGAGAGGCAAGTGTTTTGGGAGCAGCTGAATGAGTGTGTTAGTGGTTTTGATGCACGAGAACGGGTCATAGTGATGGGTGATTTGAAAGCAAAGGTGAGTAATGTGGCAGTTGAGGGAATAATTGGTATACATGGGGTGTTCGGTGTTGCAAATGGAAATGGTGAAGAGCTTGTAGATTTATGTGCTGAAAAAGGACTGATCATTGGGAATACCTGGTTTAAAAAGCGAGATATACATAAGTATACTTATGTAAGTAGGAGAGATGGCCAGAGAGCGTTATTGGATTACGTGTTAATTGACAGGCGTGCGAAAGAGAGACTTTTGGATGTTAATGTGCTGAGAGGTGCAACTGGAGGGATGTCTGATCATTATCTTGTGGAGGCTAAGGTGAAGATTTGTATGGGTTTTCAGAAAAGAAGAGTGAATGTTGGGGTGAAGAGGGTGGTGATAGTAAGTGAGCTTGAGAAGGAGACCTGTGTGAGGAAGTACCAGGAGAGACTGAGTACAGAATGGAAAAAGGTGAGAACAATGGAAGTAAGGGGAGTGCGGGAGGAATGGGATGTATTTAGGGAATCAGTGATGGATTGCGCAAAAGATGCTTGTGGCATGAGAAGAGTGGGAGGTGGGTTGATTAGAAAGGGTAGTGAGTGGTGGGATGAAGAAGTAAGAGTATTAGTGAAAGAGAAGAGAGAGGCATTTGGACGATTTTTGCAGGGAAAAAATGCAATTGAGTGGGAGATGTATAAAAGAAAGAGACAGGAGGTCAAGAGAAAGGTGCAAGAGGTGAAAAAAAGGGCAAATGAGAGTTGGGGTGAGAGAGTATCATTAAATTTTAGGGAGAATAAAAAGATGTTCTGGAAGGAGGTAAATAAAGTGCGTAAGACAAGGGAGCAAATGGGAACTTCAGTGAAGGGCGCAAATGGGGAGGTGATAACAAGTAGTGGTGATGTGAGAAGGAGATGGAGTGAGTATTTTGAAGGTTTGTTGAATGTGTTTGATGATAGAGTGGCAGATATAGGGTGTTTTGGTCGAGGTGGTGTGCAAAGTGAGAGGGTTAGGGAAAATGATTTGGTAAACAGAGAAGAGGTAGTGAAAGCTTTGTGGAAGATGAAAGCCGGCAAGGCAATAGGTTTGGATGGTATTGCAGTGGAATTTATTAAAAAAGGGGGTGACTGTATTGTTGACTGGTTGGTAAGGTAATTTAATGTATGTATGACTCATGGTGAGGTGCCTGAGGATTGGCGGAATGCGTGCATAGTGCCATTGTACAAAGGCAAAGGGGATAAGAGTGAGTGCTCAAATTACAGAGGTATAAGTTTGTTGAGTATTCCTGGTAAATTATATGGGAGGGTATTGATTGAGAGGGTGAAGGCATGTACAGAGCATCAGATTGGGGAAGAGCAGTGTGGTTTCAGAAGTGGTAGAGGATGTGTGGATCAGGTGTTTGCTTTGAAGAATGTATGTGAGAAATACTTAGAAAAGCAAATGGATTTGTATGTAGCATTTATGGATCTGGAGAAGGCATATGATAGAGTTGATAGAGATGCTCTCTGGAAGGTATCAAGAATATATCGTGTGGGAGGAAAGTTGTTAGAAGCAGTGAAAAGTTTTTATCGAGGATATAAGGCATGTGTACGTGTAGGAAGAGAGGAAAGTGATTGGTTCTCAGTGAATGTAGGTTTGCGGCAGGGGTGTGTGATGTCTCCATGGTTGTTTAATTTGTTTATGGATGGGGTTGTTAGGGAGGTAAATGCAAGAGTTTTGGAAAGAGGGGCAAGTATGAAGTCTGTTGGGGATGAGAGAGCTTGGGAAGTGAGTCAGTTGTTGTTCGCTGATGATACAGCGGTGGTGGCTGATTCATGTGAGAAACTGCAGAAGCTGGTGACTGAGTTTGGAAAAGTGTGTGGAAGAAAAAAGTTAAGAGTAAATGTGAATAAGAGCAAGGTTATTAGGTACAGTAGGGTTGAGGGTCAAGTCAATTGGGAGGTGAGTTTGAATGGAGAAAAACTGGAGGAAGTGAAGTGTTTTAGATATCTGGGAGTGGATCTGGCAGCGGATGGAACCATAGAAGCGGAAGTGGATCATAGGGTGGGGGAGGGGGCGAAAATCCTGGGGGCCTTGAAGAATGTGTGGAAGTCGAGAACATTATCTCGGAAAGCAAAAATGGGTATGTTTGAAGGAATAGTGGTTCCAACAATGTTGTATGGTTGCGAGGCGTGGGCTATGGATAGAGTTGTGCGCAGGAGGATGGATGTGCTGGAAATGAGATGTTTGAGGACAATGTGTGGTGTGAGGTGGTTTGATCGAGTGAGTAACGTAAGGGTAAGAGAGATGTGTGGAAATAGAAAGAGCGTGGTTGAGAGAGCAGAAGAGGGTGTTTTGAAGTGGTTTGGGCACATGGAGAGGATGAGTGAGGAAAGATTGACCAAGAGGATATATGTGTCGGAGGTGGAGGGAAGAAGGAGAAGAGGGAGACCAAATTGGAGGTGGAAAGATGGAGTGAAAAAGATTTTGTGTGATCGGGGCCTGAACATGCAAGAGGGTGAAAGGAGGGCAAGGAATAGAGTGAATTGGAGCGATGTGGTATACCGGGGTTGACGTGCTGTCAGTGGATTGAAGCACGGTATGTGAAGCGTCTGGGGTAAACCATGGAAAGCTGTGTAGGTATGTATATTTGCGTGTGTGGACGTATGTATATACATGTGTGTGGGGGGGGGGGTTGGGCCATTTCTTTCGTCTGTTTCCTTGCGCTACCTCGCAAACGCGGGAGACAGCGACAAAGTATAATAAAATAATATAATAATATATATATATATATATATATATATATATATATATATATATATATATATATATATATATATATATATATATATATATATATATATATATATTTTGCCGCTGTCTCCCGCGTTTGCAAAGCAGCGCAAGGAAACAGACGAAAGAAATGGCCCAACCCCCCCCCATACACATGTATATATATACGTCCACACACGCAAATATACATACCTACACAGCTTTCCATGGTTTACCTGTGTGAGGAAGTACCAGGAGAGACTGAGTACAGAATGGAAAAAGGTGAGAACAATGGAAGTAAGGGGAGTGGGGGAGGAATGGGTTGTATCTAGGGAATCAGTGATGGAGTGCGCAAAAGATGCTTGTGGCATGAGAAGCGTGGGAGGTGGGTTGATTAGAAAGGGTAGTGAGTGGTGGATTGAAGAAGTAAGATTAATAGTGAAAAAGAAGGGAGAGGCATTTGGACGATTTTTGCAGGGAAAAAATGCAATTGATTGGGAGATGTATAAAAGAAAGAGACAGGAGGTGAAGAGAAAGGTGCAAGAGGTGAAAAAAAGGGCAAATGAGAGTTGGGGTGAGAGAGTATCACTAAATTTTAGGGAGAATTAAAAGATGTTCTGGAAGGAGGTAAAGAAAGTGCGTAAGACAAGGGAGCAAATGGGAACTTCAGTGAAGGGCGCTAATAGGGAGGTGATAACAAGTAGTGGTGATGTGAGAAAGAGATGGAGTGAGTATTTTGAAGGTTTGTTGAACGTGTTTGATGATAGAGTGGCAGATATAGTTTGTTTTCGTCGAGGTGGTGTGCAAATTGAGAGGGTTAGGGGAAATGATTTGGTAAACAGAGAAGTGGTAGTAAAACCTTTGCGGAAGATGAAAGCCTGCAAGGCAGCTGGTTTGGAGGGTATTGCAGTGGAATTTATTAAAAAGGGGGTGACTGTATTCTTGACTGGTTGGTAAGGTTATTTAATGTATGTATGACTCATGGTGAGGTGCCTTAGGATTGGCGGAATGCGTTCATATTGCCATTGTACAAAGGCAAAGGGGATAAGAGTGAGTGCTCAAATTACAGAGGTATAAGTTTGTTGAGTATTCCTGGTAAATTATATGGGAGGGTATTGATTGAGAGGGTGAAGGCATGTACAGAGCATCAGATTGGGGAAAAGCAGTGTGGTTTCAGAAATGGTAGAGGATGTGTGGATCAGGTGTTTGCTTTGAAAAATGTATGTGAGAAATACTTAAAAAGCAAATGGATTTGTATGTAGCATTTATGGATCTGGAGAAGGCATATGATAGAGTTTTTATCGAGGATGTAAGGCATGTGTACGTGTAGGAAGAGATGAAAGTAATTGGTTCTCAGTGAATGTAAGTTTGCGGCAGTTGTGTGTGATGTCTCCATGGTTGTTTAATTTGTTTATGGATGGGGTTGTTAGGGAGGTGAATGCAAGAGCTTTGGAAAGAGGGCAAGTATGAAGTCTTTTGTGGATAAGAGAGCTTGGGAAATGAGTCAGTTGTTGTTCGCTGATGATACAGTACTGGTGGCTGATTCATGTGGGAAACTGCAGAAGCTGGTGAGTGAGTTTGGTAAAGTGTGTGAAAGAAGAAAGTTAAGAGTAAATATGAATAAGAGCAAGGTTATTAGGTACAGAAGTGTTGAGGGTCAAATGAATTGGGAGGTAAGTTTGAATGTAGAAAAACTGGAGGAGGTAAAGTGTTTTAGATATCTCGGAGTGGATCTGGCAGCGGATGGAACCATGGAAGCGAAAGTAAATCATATGGTGGGGGAGGGGGCGAAAATCGTGGGAGCCTTGAAGAATGTGTGGAAGTCGAGAACATTATCTCGGAAAGCAAAAATTGGTATCTTTGAAGGAATAGAGGTTTCAACAATGCTGTATGGTTGCGAGGCGTGGGCTATGGATAGAGTTGTGTGCAGGAGGGTGGATATGCTGGAAATGAGATGATTGAGGACAATGTGTGGTGTGAGGTGGTTTGATCGAATAAGTAATGTAAGGGTAAGAGAGATGTGTGGAAATAAAAAGAGCGTGGTTGAGAGAGCAGAAGAGGGTGTTTTGAAATGGTTTGGGCACATGGAGGGAATGAGTGAGGAAAGATTGACCAAGAGGATATATGTGTCGGAGGTGGAAGGAACGAGGAGAAATGGGAGACCAAATTGGAGGTGGAAAGCTGGAGTGAAAAAGACTTTGAGTGATCGGGGCCTGAACATGGAGGAGGGTCAAGGGCGTGCAAGGGATAGAGTGAATTGGATCGACGTGGTATACCGGGGTTGACCTGCTGTCAATGGATTGAATCAGGGCATGTGAAGAGTCTGGGGCAAACCATGGAAAGTTGTGTGGGGCCTGGAGGTGGAAAGGGAGCTGTGGTTTCGGGCATTATTGCATGACAGCTAGAGACTGAGTGTGAACGAATTGGGCCTTTGATGTCTTTTCCTAGCGCTACCTCGCACATATGAGGGGGGAGGGGGATGGTATTCCATGTGTGGCGAGGTGGCGATGGGAATGAGTAAAGGCAGACAGTTTGAATTGTGTGCATGTGTATATATGTATGTGTCTGTGTGTGTATATATATATGTACATTGAGATGTATAGGTATGTATATTTGTGTGTGTGGACGGGTATGTATATACATGTGCATGGGAGTGGGTTGGGCCATTTCTTTCGTCTGTTTCCTTGCGCTACCTCGCAAACGCGGGAGACAGCGACAAACCAAAATAAATATAAATAAATAAATAAAATATATATATATATATATATATATATATATATATATATATATATATATATATATATATATATATATATATATATATATATATATATATATATATATAGGGTAGAAAGGGATAGGGGAGAAAGAATACTTCCACGCATTCCTCACGTGTCGTAGAAGGAGACGAAAGGGTACGGGAGTGGGGGCCACAAACCCTCCCCTCCTTAAATTTTAACTTTCTAAAAGGGGAAACAGAACAAGGAGTCACGCGAGGAGTGCTCATCCTCTTCGAGGGCTCAGATTGAGGTGTCTAAATGTGTGTGGATGTAACCAAGATGAGAAAAAAGGAGAGATAGGTAGTATGTTTCATTAAAGGAACCTGGATGTTTTGGCTCTGAGTGAAACGATGCTCACTGTTAAAGGGGAATAGTTGTTTGGGAATGTCTTGGGAGTAAAGTTAGGGGTTAGTGAGAGGACAAGAGCAAGGGAAGGAGTAGCACTACTCCTGAACCAGGAGTTGTGGGAGTATGTGATATAGTGTAAGAAAGTAAATTCTAGATTGATATGGGTAAAACTGAAAGTTGATGGAGAGAGATGGGTGATTATTGGTGCATATGCACCTGGGCATGAGAAGAAAGATCATCAGAGACAAGTGTTTTAGGAGCAGCTGAATGAGTGTGTTAGTGGTTTTGATGCACGAGTTATAGTGATGGGTGATTTGAATGGAAAGGTGAGTAATGTGGCAGTTGAGGGAATAATTGGTATACATGGAGTGTTCAGCGTTGTAAATGGAAATGGTGAAGAGCTTGTAGATTTATGTGCTGAAAATGGACTGGTGATATGGAATACCTGGTTTCAAAAGCGAGATATACATAAGTATACATATATAAGTGGGTGAGATGGCCAGAGAGCGTTACTGGATTACGTGTCAAATGATAGACGCACGAAAGAGAGACTTTTGGATGTTAATATGCTGAGAGGTGCAACCGGAATGATATCTGATCATTATCTTGTGGAGGCGTAGGTGAAGATTTGTGGGGGTTTTCAGAAAAGAAGAGAGAATGTTGAGATGAAGAGAGTGGTGAGAGTAAGTGAGCTTGGGAAGGAGACTTGTGTGAGGAAGTACCAGGAGAGACTGAGTACAGAATGGAAAAAGGTGAGAACAAAGGAGGTAAGGGGAGTGGGGGAGGAATGGGATGTATTTAGGGAAGCAGTGATGGCTTGCGCAAAAGATGCTTGTGGCATGAGAAGCGTGGGAGGTGGGTTGATTAGAAAAGGGAGTGAGTGGTCGGATGAAGATGTAAGATTATTAGTGAAAGAGAAGAGAGTGGCATTTGGATGATTTTTGCAGTGAAAATTGCAAATGAGTGGGAGATGTATAAAAGAAAGAGGCAGGAGGTCAAGAGAAAGGTGCAAGTGGTGAAAGAGAGGGCAAATGAGAGTTGGGGATAGAGATTATCATTAAATTTTAGGGAGAATAAAAAGATGTTCTGGAAGGAGGTAAATAAAGTGCGTAAGACAAGGGAGCAAATGGGAACTTCAGTGAAGGCGGCTAATGGGGAGGTCATAACATGTAGTGGTGATGTGAGAAGGAGATGGAGTAAGTATTTTGAAGGTTTGTTGAATGTTTTTGATGATAGAGTGGCAGATATAAGGTGTTTTGGTCGAGGTGGTGTGCAAAGTGAGAGGGTTAAGGAAAATGATTTGGTAACAAAGAAGAGGTAGTAAAAGCTTTGCGGAAGATGATAGCCAGCAAGGCAGCAATGGAATTTATTAAAAAAGGTGGTGACTGTATTGTTGACTGGTTGGTAAGGTTATTTAATGCATGTATGATTCTTGGTGAGGTGCCTGAGGATTGGCGGAATGCTTGCATAGTGCCATTATACAAAGGCAAAGGGGATAAGAGTGAGTGCTCAAATTACAGAGGTATAAGTTTGTTGAGTATTCCTGGTAAATTATATCGGAGGGTATTGATTGAGAGGGTGAAGGCGTTTACAGAGCATCAGATTGGGGAAGAGCAGTGTGGTTTCAGAAGTGGTAGAGGATGTGTTGATCAGGTGTTTGCTTTAAAGAATGTATGTGAGAAGTAATTGGAAAAGCAAATGGATTTGTATTTAGGATTTTTGTATGTGGAGAAGGCATATGATAGAGCTGATAGAGATGCTCCTGTGGAAGGTATTAAGAGTATATGGTGTGGAAGGCAAGTTCTTAGAAGCAGTGAAAAGTTTTTATTGAGGATGTAGGGCATGTGTACGTGTAGGAAGAGAGGAAAGTGATTGGTTCTCAATGACTGTAGGTTTGCGGCAGTTGTGTGTGATGTCTCCATGGCTGCTTAATTTATTTATGGTTGGGTTTGTTAGGGATGTGAATGTAAGAGTTTTATAAAGAGGGGCAAGTATGCAATCTGTTGTGGATGAGAGAGCTTGGGAAGTGAGTCATTTCTTGTTCGCTGATGATACAGCGCTGGTGGTTGATTCATATGAGAAAGTGCAGAAGCTGGTGACTGAGTTTGGTAAAGTGTGTGAGAGATGAAAGTTGAGAGTAAATGTGAATAAGATGAAAGTTACTAGGTATAGTAGTTTTGAGGGTGAAGTCAATTGGGAGGTAAGTTTGAATGGAGAAAAACTGGAGGAAGTAAAGTGTTTTAGATATCTGGGAGTGGATCTGGCAGCGGATGGAACCATGGAAGCAGAAGTGGACCATAGGGTGGGGAAGGGGGCGAAAATTCTGGAAGCCTTGAAGAATGTTCGGAAGTCGAGAAAATTATCTCGGAAAGCAATAATGGTTATGTTTGAAGGAATAGTGGTTCCAAAAATGTTGTATGGTTGCGAGGCGTGGGCTATGAATAGAGTTGTGTGCAGGAGGGTGGATGTGCTGGAAATGAGATGTTTGAGGATAATATGTGGTGTGAGGTGGTTTGATCGAGTAAGTAATGTAAGGGTAAGAGAGATGTGTGGAAATAAAAAGAGTGTTGTTGAGAGAGCAGAAGAGGGTGTTTTGAAATTGTTTGGTCACATGAAGAGAATGAGTGAGGAAAGATTGACCAAGAGGATTTATGTGTCATAGGTGGAGAGAACGAGGAGAAGTAGGAGACCAAATTGGAGGTGGAAAGATGGAGTGAAAAAGATTTTGAGTGATAGCGGCCTCAACATGCAGGAGGTGAAAGGCGTGCAAGGAATAGAGTGAATTGGAACCATGTGGTATACCAAGGTCGACGTGTTGTCAATGGATTGAACCAGGACATGTGAAGCGTCTGGGTTAAATCATGGGAAGTTGTGTGGGGCCTGGATGTGGAAAGGGAGCTGTGGTTTCGGTGCATTATTACATGAAAGCTAGAGACTGAGTGTGAACGAATGGGGCCGTTGGTGTCTTTTCCTAGCGCTACCTCGCACACATGAGGAGGAAGGGGGTTGTGTTTCCATGTGTGGCGACGTGGCGATGTGAACAAATAATGGCAAACAGTATGAATTATGTACTTGTGTATATATGTATATGTCTGTGTGTGTAAATATATGTGTACATTGAGATGTATAGGTATGTATATTTGCGTGTGTGGACGTTTATGTATATACATTTGTATGTGGGCGATTTTGGGCCATTCTTTCGTCTGTTTCCTTGCGCTACCTCGCTAACGCGGTAGACAGCGACAAAGCAAAATAAATAGATAGTAAAATATATATATATATATATATATATATATATATATATATATATATATATATATTATCCCTGGAAATGGGGGGAAAAAATACTTCCCACGCATTCCGCACGTGAGGTAGAAGGGGACTAAAGGGGACGGGAGCTAGGGGATAGAAACCCTCCCCTCCTTGTATTTTGATTTTTTAAATGGGGAAACAGAAGAAGGAATCACGCGGGGAGTGCTCATCCTCCTAAATGTGTGTGGATGCAACCAAGATGAGAGAAAATGAGAGATAGGTAGTATGTTTGAGGAAAGGAACCTAGAAGTTTTGGCTCTGATTGACACGGAGCTCAAGGGTAAAAGGGAAGAGTGGTTTGGGAATGTCTTGGGAGTAAAGTCAGGTGTTAGTGAGAGGACAAGAGCAAGGGAAGGAGTAGCACTACTCATGAAACAGGAGTTGTGGGAGTCTGCTATAGAGTGTAAGAAAGTACATTCTAGATTAATATGGGTAAAACTGAAAGTTGATTGAGAGAGATGGGTGATTATTGGTGCGTATGCACCTGTGCATAAGAATGATCATGAGAGGCAAGTGTTTTGGGAGCAGCTGAATGAGTGTGTTAGTGGTTTTGATGCACAAGACCGGGTTATAGTGATGGGTGATTTGAATGCAAAGGTGAGTAATGTGGCAGTTGAGGGAATAATTTGTATACATGGGGTGTTCAGTGTTGTAAATGGATATGGTGAAGAGCTTGTAGATTTATATGCTGAAAAAGGACTGTTGATTAGGAATACCTGGTTTAAAAAGCGAGATATACATAAGCATACGTATGTAAGGAGGAGAGATGGCCAGAGAGCATTATTGCATTACGTATTAGGCACGCGAAAGAGTGACTTTTGGTTATTTATATGCTGAGAGGCGCAAGTGGAGGTATGTCTGATCATTATCTTGTGGAGGCGAAGGGAAGATTTTTAGGGGTTTTCAGAAAAGAGGAGAGAATGTTGCGGTGAAGATAGTGGTGAAAGTAAGTGAGCTCGGGGAGGAGACTTGTGTGAGGAAGTACCAGGAGAGACTGAGTACAGAATGGAAAAAAGGTGAGAACAAAGGAGGTAAGGGGAGTGGGTGAGGAATGGGATGTATTCACGGAATCAGTGATGGCTTGCGCAAAAGATGCTTGTGGCATGAGAAGCGTGGGAGGTGGGTTTATTAGAAAAGGGAGTGAGTGGTGGGATGAAGATGTAAGATTATTAGTGAAAGAGAAGAGAGTGGCATTCGGGTGATTTTTGCTGGGAAAAATGCAAATGAGTGGGAGATGTATAAAAGAAAGAGGCAGAAGTTCAAGAGAAAGGTGCAGGTGGTGAAAGAGAGGGCAAATGAGAGTTAGGGTGAGAGAGTATCATTAAATTTTAGGGAGAATAAAAAGATGTTTTGAAGGAGGTAAATAAAGTGCGTAAGACATGGGAGTATATGGGAACTTCAGTAAAGGGGGCTAATTGGGAGGTGATAACAAGTAGTGGTGATGTGAGAAGGAGATGGAGTAAGTATTTTGAAGGTTTGTTGAATGTTTTTGATGACAGAGTGGCAGATATAGGGTGTTTTGGTCGAGGTGGTGTGCAAAGTGAGAGGGTTAGGGAAAATGATTTGGTAAACAGAGAAGAGGTAGTAAAAGCTTTGCGGAAGATGATAGCCAGCAAGGCAGCAGGTTTGGATGGTATTGCAGTGGAATTTATTAAAAAAGGGGGTGACTGTATTGTTGACTGGTTGGTAAGGTTATTTAATGTATGTATGATTCATGGTGATGTGCCTGAGGATTGGCGGAATGCTTGCATAGTGCCATTATACAAAGGCAAAGAGGATAAGAGTGAGTGCTCAAATTACAGAGGTATAAGTTTGTTGAGTATTCCTGGTAAATAATATAGGAGGGTATTGATTGAGAGGGTGAAGGCGTGTACAGAGCATCAGATTGGGGAGGTGCAGTGTGGTTTCAGAAGTGGTAGAGGATGTGTGGATCAGGTGTTTGCTTTGAAGAATGTATGTGAGAAAAACTTAGAAAAGCAAATGGATTTGTATGTAGCATTTATGTATCTGGAGAAGGCATATGATAGAGCTGATAGAGATGCTCCTTGGAAGGTATTAAGAACATATGGTGTGGAAGGCAAGTTGTTAGAAGAAGTGAAAAGTTTTTATCGAGGATGTAAGCCATGTGTACGTGTAGGAAGAGAGGAAAGTGATTGATTCTCAATGACTGTAGGTTTGCGGCAGGGGTGTGTGATGTCTCCATGGCTGCTTAATTTGTTTATGGTTGTTGTTGTTAGGGACGTGAATGTAAGAGTTTTGGAAAGAGGGGCAAGTATGCAATCTGTTGTGGATGAGAGAGCTTGGGAAGTGAGTCAGTTGTTGTTCGCTGATGATGCAGCGCTGGTGGTTGATTCATATGAGAAACTGCAGAATCTGGTGACTGAGTTTGGTAAAGTGTGTGAGAGATGAAAGTTGAGAGTAAATGTGAAGAAGACGAATGTTATTAGGTACAGTAGGGTTGAGGGTCAAGTCAATTGGGAGGTAATTTTGAATGGGGAAAAACTGGAGGAAGTGAAGTGTTTTAGATATCTCGGAGTGGACCTGGCAGCGGATGGAACAATGGAAGCAGAAGTGAACCATAGGGTGGGGGAGGGGGCGAAAATTCTGGGAGATTTGAAGAATGTTTGGAAGTCGAGAACATTATCTCGGAAAGCAAAAATGGGTATGTTTGAAGGAATAGTGGTTCCAACAATGTTGCATGGCTGCGAGGCGTGGGCTATGGATAGAGTTTTGCGCGGGAGGGTGGATATGCTGGAAATGAGATGTTTGAGGACAATAGTGTGGTGTGAGGTGGTTTGATCGAGTAAGTAATGTAAGGGTAAGAGAGATGTGTGGAAATAAATGGAGTGTGGTTGAGAGAGCAGAAGAGGGTGTTTTGAAATTGTTTGGTCACATGGAGAGAATGAATGAGGAAAGATCGACCAAGAGGATTTATGTGTCAGAGGTGGAGAGAACGAGGAGAAGCAGGACACCAAATTGGAGGTGGAAAGATGGAGTGAAAAAGATTTTGAGTGATCGGGGCCTGAACATGCAGGGGGGTGAAAGGCGTGCAAGGAATAGAGTGAATTCGAACCATGTGGTATACCAGGGTCGACGTGCTGTCAATGGATTAAACCAGGGCATGTGAAGCGTCTGGAGTAAACCATGGAAAGTTGTGTGGGGCCTGGATGTGGAAAGGGAGCTGTGGTTTCGGTGCATTATTGCATGACAGCCAAAGACTGAGTGTGAACGAATGGGGCCTTTGTTGTCTTTTCCTAGCGCTACCTCGCACATATGAGGGGGGATGGGGTTGTTATTCCATCTGTAGTGGGGTGGCGATGGGAATAAATAAAGGCAGACAGTATGAATTATGTACATATGTATACATGTATATGTCCGTGTGGGTGTATATATATGTACATTGAGATGTATAGGTGTGTATATTTACGTTTGTGGACTTGTATGTATATGCATGTGTATGTGGGTGGGTTGGGCCATTCTTTCGTCTGTTTCTTTGCGCTACCTCGCTAACGCGGGAGACAGCGACAAAGCAAAATAAATAGATAAATATACATATATATATATATATATATATATATATATATATATATATATATATATATATATATATATATATATATATATATATATATTATCTTATGGAGGCGAAGGTGAAGATTTGTATGTGTTTTCAGAAAAGAAGAGAGAATGTTGTGTTGAAGAGAGTGGTGAGAGTAAGTGAGCTTCGGAAGGAGACTTGTGTGAGGAAGTACCAGGAGAGACTGAGTACAGAATGGAAAAAGGTGAGAACAAAGGAGGTAAGGGGAGTGGGGGAGGAATGGGATGTATTTAGGAAATCAGTGATGGCTTGCGCAAAAGATGCTTTTGGCATGAAAAGCGTGGGAGGTGGGTTGATTAGAAAAGTTAGTGAGTGGTGGGATGAAGAAGTAAGATTTCTAGTGAAATAGAAGAGAGCGGCATTTGGACGATTTTTGCAGGGAAAAAATTCAGATGAGTGGGAGAGGTATAAAAGAAAGATGCAGGAGGTCAAGAGAAAGGTGCAAGAAGTGAAAAAGAGGGTAAATGAGAGTTGGGGTGAGAGAGTATCATTAAATTTCAGGGAGAATAAAAAGATGTTTTGGAAGGAGGTAAATAAAGTGCGTAATACAAGTGAGGAAATGGGAACTTCAGTGAAGGGTGCTAATGGGGAGGTGAGAACAAGTAGTGGTGATGCGAGAAGGAGATGGAGTGAGAGTATGATATATATAAATATATACATACATATATATATATATATATATATATATATATATATATATATATATATATATATATATATATATATATATATATATATATATATATATATATATATATATGTATATATATATATATATATATATATATATATATATATATATGGGAGCGGGGGGCTGGAAATCCTCCCCTCTCGCTTTTTTTTTTTTATTATCTTCCAAAAGAAGGAACAGAGGGGGCCAGGTGAGGATATTCCAAAAAAGGCCCAGTCCTCTGTTCTTAACGCTCCCTCGCTAACGCGGGAAATGGCGAATAGTTTAAAAGAAAAGAAAGAAAGAATATATATATATATATATTTCTATGAGTCCACTGGGAAAATGAAACACGAAAAGTTCCCAAGTGCACTTTCGTGTAATAATCACATAATCATGGGAGATACAACAGAGAAATATAACAGTTAGTTGATATACATCGAAGAGACGAAGCTAGGACGCCATTTGGTAAACATATGAGTGTCAAAAACATCTATTGTCAAGAGAAATATCATTGGATCTCCTATTATTAAATACACAAAGAAATATAATCTTAATGTTAGTGATGCGCTATACAAATTAGATAACTTCATTGTTGATAAGATTTATAAAATGATAAGTTAATGAACGTTCGTTGTATGTTTTTGACATTCACATGTTTACCAAATGGCGTCCTAGCTTCGTCTCTTCGATGTATATCAACTGACTGTTATATTTCTCTCTTGTGTCTCCCCTTATGATGTGATTATTACACGAAAGTTCACTTGGGAACTTTTCGTATTTCATTTTCCCCGTGGACTTATAGCAATATCTTGATCACGCGCAAAATTGTGATCCTTTCCAATATATATATATATATATATATATATATATATATATATATATATATATATATATATATATATATATATATATATATATATATATATATATATATATATATATATATTCCTATGAGTCAACGGGGAAAATGAAACACGAAAAGTTGCAAAGAGCACTTTCGTATAATAATCACATCATCAGGGGAGACACAAGAGAGAAATATAACAGCCAGTTGATATACATCGAAGAGACGAAGCTAGGACGCCATTTGGTAAACATGTGATTGTCCAAAACATACAACGAGCTTTCATAAACTTATCATTTTACAAATCTTATGGACAATAAAGTTATCTAATTTGTATAGAGCATCATTAAAATTAAGATTATAGTTCTTTGTGTATTTAATGATAAGAGATCCAATGATATATCTCTTGGTAATAGAGTTAGAGTTATTAACTGAGATGGCATTACTCCAGTCAATACAATGATCACAGTTTTTAACGTGATTAAACAAGGCTTTTGAAATTTGTCCCTTTTTTGTACTATAGCTATGTTACATAAGTCTAACAGACAGATCCTTACCAACGTGACCATTACAAAATCTATCACAATTTCCACAAGGCACTTTATAGATGCATCCAAGCGTATTTTCAGGTGAATTCATGATTAAGATATTCTTTATAGTATTATTGTTGCTAAAGGCAACATTTACATTAATGTATTTAAGCAACATGGAAAGTAAAGTGAAATTATTATTATAAGGGAGAACTAAAAGATTCTTGGTGTCAATAAGAGGTCTGGGCTCAAATCTATAAAATGATTTCTTTGCTAACTCAAGGGATTTATCCATGAACGATCTATGGTACTTTAACTTAGATCCAATAGAATAAAGTGTTTTGGGAGCAGCTGAGTGTTTGTTTGTAGTTTTTGATGCACGAGACCGGGTTATAGTGATGGATGATTTGAATGCAAAGGTGACTAATGTGGCAGTTGAGTGAATAATTGGTGCACATAAGGTGTTGTATGAATATTGGGAAGAGCTTGTAGATTTATGTCCTGAAAAAGGATTGGCGATTGGGAATACCTAGTTTTAAAAGAGAGATACACACAAGTATGCATATGTAAGTAGGAGAAATGGCCAGAGAGCGTTATTGGATTACTTGTTAACTGATAGGCGAGCGAAAGAGAGACTTTTGGATGATAATGTGCTGTAGGGTGCAACTGAAGGGATGTCTGATCATTATCTTGTGTAGGAGAAGGTGAAGATTTGAAGAGGTTTTCAGAAAAGAAGAATGTTGGGGTGAAAAAAGTGGTGAGAGTAAGTGAGTTTTGGAAGGAGACTTGTATGAGGAAGTACCAGGAGAGACTGAGTACAGAATGGAAAAAGGTGAGAAGAAAGGACGTAAGGGTAGTGGGGGAGGAATGGGATGTATTTAGGGAAGCAGTGATGGCTTGCGCAAAAGATGCTTGTGGCATGAGAAGCGTGGCAGGTGGGCAGATTAGAAAGGGTAGTGAGTGGTGGGATGAAGAAGTAAGATTATTAGTGAAAGAGGAGAGAGAGGCATTTGGACGATTTTTGCAGGGAAATAATACAAATTAGTGGGAGATGTATAAAAGAAAGAGGCAGGTGGTCAAGGGAAGGGTACAAGAGGTAAAAAAGAGGGCAAGTGAGAGCTGGGGAGAGAGGATATCATTAAATTTTAGGTAGAAGAAAAAGATGTTTTGAAATAAGGTAAATAAAGTGGTTGAGATAAGGGAAGAAATGGGAACATCAGTGAAGGGGGCTATTGGGGAGGTGATAACAAGTAGTGGTGATGTGAGGAGATGGAGTGAGTATTTTGAAGGTTTGTTGAATGTGTTTGATGATAGAGTGGTAGATATAGGGTGTTTTGGTCGAGGTGATGTGCAAAGTGAGAGGGTTAGGTAGAATGATTTGATAAAGAGAGAAGGGGTAGTTACAGCTTTGTCGGAAGATGAAAGTCGGCAAGACAGCGGGTTTGGATGGTATTGCAGTGGAATTTATTAAAAAAGGTGGTGACTATATTGTTGACTGGTCGGTATGGTTTTATAATATATATATGACTCATGGTGAGGTGCCTGAGGATTGGCGGAATGCTTGCATAGTGCCATTGTACAAAGGCAAAGAGTATAAAAGTGAGTGTTCAAACTATAGAGGTACAAGTTTGTTGAGTATTCCTGGGAAAATATATTGGAGGGTATTGATTGAGAGGGTGAAGGCATGTACAGACCATCAGATTGGGGGAAGAGAATTGTGGTTTCAGCAGTGGTAGAGTATATATGGATCAGGTGTTTGAGGAATGAATGTGAGAAATACTTAGCAAAGTAAATGGATTTGTATGTAGCATTTATGGATCTGGAGAAAGCTTATGATAGAGTTCATAGAGATGATCTGTGGAAGGTATTAAGAATATATGGTATGAGAGGCAAATTGTTAGAGGAAGTGAAAGGTTTTTATTTGGGATGTAAGGTATGTGTACGAGTAGGAAGAGAGGAAAGTGACTGGCTCTCAGTGAATGTTGGTTTCCGGCAGTGATGTTCGATGACTCCAGGGTTGTTTGATTTGTTTATGGATGTGGTTGTTAGGAGGGTGAATGCAAGAGTTTTGGAAAGGGATACAAGTATGCAGTCTGTTGTGGATGAGAGAGCTTGGAAAGTGAGTCAGTTGTTGTTCGCTGATGATACAGCGCTGGTAGCTGATTCTGGTTGAAACTACAGAAGGTGGTGAATGAGATTGGCAAAGTGTGTGAAAGAAGAAAGCTGAGAGTAAATGTGAATAAGAGCAAGGTTATTAGGTACAGTAGGGTAAAGTTTCAAATCAATTGGGAGGTAAGTTTGAATAGAGAAAAACTGGTGGAACTGAAGTATTTTAGATATCTGGGAGTGGATTTAGCAGAGGATGGAACCATGGGAGCGGAAGTGAATCATGGGGTAGGAGAAGAGACGAAAGTTCTGGAAGTTTTGAAAAATTTTTGGAAGTCGAGAACGTTATATCGGAAAGCAAAAATGGGTTCCAACAATGTTATATGGTGGGAGACCAAATTGGAGGTGGAAAGATGGAGTGAAGAAGATTCTGAATGATCGGGGCCTAAACATGCTTGAGGGTGAAAGGCGGGCAAGGAATAGAGTGAATTGGAGCGATGTGGTATACTGGGCTCGAAGTTCTGTCAATGTATTGGACCAGGGCATGTGAAGCGTTTGGGGTAAACCATGGAAAGTATTTTTAGTCCTGGATATGGAAAGGGAGCTGTGATTTCGGTGCACTATACATGACAGCTAGAGACTGAGTGTGAGCGAATGTGGCCTTTGTTGTCTTTTCCTTGCGCTAACTCGAGCGCGTGCAGGGGAAGGGGGTTGTCATTTCAAGTGTGGCGGTGTTGTGACGGGAATGAATAAAGGTAGCAAGTATGAATTATGTACATGTGTATGTATGTATATGTCTCTGCACTTATATGTATCTTTAAATGTATGGGTATGTATATACATGTGTATACGTGTATGTATATATATGTTGATTTGGGTGGATTGGGCCATGCTTTCTTTTGTTTCCTCTCTCTCTCTCTCTCTCTCTCTCTCTCTCTCTCCTCTCTCTCTCTCTCTCTCTCTCTCTCTCTCTCTCTCTCTCTCTCTCTCTCTCTCTCTCTCTCTCTCTCTCTCTCTCTCTCTCTCTCTCTCTCTCTCTCTCTCTCGCTGGGGAAACACAACAAAGGACCCATTCGTTCACACTCAGTATCTAGCAGTCATGTAATAATGCACCGAAACCACAGCTCCATTTCCACATCCAGGCCCCATAGAACTTTTAATGGTTTACCCCAGACGCTTCACATGCCCTGGTTCAATCCATTGACAGCACGTCGACCCCGGTATACAATATCGTTCCAATTCTCTCTATTACTTGCACGCCTTTCACCCTCCTGCATGTTCAGGCCCCGATCACTCAAAATCTTTTTCACTCCATCTTTCCACCTCCAATTTGGTCTCCCACTTCTCCTCGTTCCCTCCACCTCTGACACATATATCGTCTTGGTCAATCTTTCCTCACTCATTCTCTCCATGTGACCAAACCATTTCAAAACACCCTCCTCAGCTCTCTCAACCACACTCTTTTTATTTCCACACATCTCTCTTATCCTTACATTACTTAATCGCTCAAAGCACCTCAAACATCTCATTTCCAGCACATCCACCCTCCTCCGAACAACTCTATCCATAGCCCACGTCTCGCAACCATATATATATATATATATATATATATATATATATATATATATATATATATATATATATATATATATATATATATATGGTGAGAGTAAGTGAGCTGGGGAAAGAGACTTGTGTGAGGAAGTACCAGGAGAGACTGAGTACAGAATGGAAAAAGGTGAGAAAAATGGAAGTAAGGGGAGTGGGGGAGGAATGGGATGTATTTAGGGAATCAGTGATGGATTGCGCAAAAGATGCTTGTGGCATGAGAAGAGTGGGAGATGGGTTGATTAGAAAGGGTAGTGAGTGGTGGGATGAAGAAGTAAGAGTATTAGTGAAAGAGAAGAGAGAGGCATTTGGACGATTTTTGCAGGGAAAAAATGCAATTGAGTAGGAGATGAATAAAAGAAAGAGACAGGAGGTCAAGAGAAAGGTGCAAGAGGTGAAAAAAAGGGCAAATGAGAGTTGGGGTGAGAGAGTATCATTAAATTTTAGGGAGAATAAAAAGATGTTCTGGAAGGAGGTAAATAAAGTGCGTAAGACAAAGGAGCAAATGGGAACTTCAGTGAAAAGCGCAAATGGGGAGGTGATAACAAGTAGTGGTGATGTGAGAAGGAGATGGAGTGAGTATTTTGAAGATTTGTTGAATGTGTTTGATGATAGAGTGGCAGATATAGGGTGTTTTGGTCGAGGTGGTGTGCAAAGTGAGAGGGTTAGGGAAATTGATTTGGTAAGCAGAGAAGAGGTAGCAAAAGCTTTGCGGAAGATGAAAGCCGGCAAGGCAGCAAGTTTGGATGGTATTGCAGTGGAATTTATTAAAGAAGGGGGTGACTGTATTGTTAACTGGTTGGTAAGGTTATTTAATGTATGTATGACTCATGGTGAGGTGCCTGAGGATTGGCGGAATGCGTGCATAGTGCCATTGTACAAAGGCAAAGGGGATAAGAGTGAGTGCTCAAATTACAGAGGTATAAGTTTGTTGAGTATTCCTGGTAAATTATATGGGAGGGTATTGATTGAGAGGGTGAAGGCATGTACAGAACATCAGATTGGGGAAGAGCAGTGTGGTTTCAGAAGTGGTAGAGGATGAGTGGATCAGGTGTTTGCTTTGAAGAATGTATGTGAGAAATACTTAGAAAAGCAAATGGATTTGTATGTAGCATTTATGGATCTGGAGAGTTGATAGAGATGCTCTGTGGAAGGTATTAGGAATATATGGTGTGGGAGGCAAGTTGTTAGAAGCAGTGAAAAGTTTTTATCGAGGATGTAAGGCATGTGTACGTGTAGGAAGAGAGGAAAGTGATTGGTTCTCAGTGAATGTAGGTTTGCGGCAGGGGTGTGTGATGTCTCCATGGTTGTTTAATTTGTTTATGGATGGGGTTGTTAGGGAGGTGAATGCAAGAGTTTTGGAAAGAGGGGCAAGTATGAAGTCTGTTGGGGATGAGAGAGCTTGGGAAGTGAGTCAGTTGTTGTTCGCTGATGATACAGCGCTGGTGGCTGATTCATGTGAGAAACTGCAGAAGCTGGTGACTGAGTTTGGTAAAGTGTGTGAAAGAAGAAAGTTAAGAGTAAATATGAATAAGAGCAAGGTTATTAGGTACAGTAGGGTTGAGGGTCAAGTCAATTGGGAGGTGAGTTTGAATGGAGAAAAACTGGAGGAAGTAAAGTGTTTTAGATATCTGGGAGTGGATCTGGCAGTGGATGGAACCATGAAAGCGGAAGTGGATCATAGGATTGGGGAGGGGGCGAAAATTCTAGGAGCCTTGAAGAATGTGTCGAAGTCGAGAACATTATCTCGGAAAGCAAAAATGGGTATATTTGAAGGAATAGTGGTTCCAACAATGTTGTATGGTTGCGAGGCGTGGGCTATGGATAGAGTGGTGCGCAGGAGGATGGATGTGCTGGAAATACGATGTTTGAGGACAATGTGTGGCGTGAGGTGGTTTGATCGAGTAAGTAACGTAAGGGTAAGAGAGATGTGTGGAAATAAAAAGAGCGTGGTTGAGAGAGCAGAAGAGGGTATTTTGAAATGGTTTGGGCACATGGAGAAAATGAGTGAGGAAAGATTGACCAAGAGGATATATGTGTCGGAGGTGGAGGGAACGAGGAGAAGAGGGAAACCAAATTGGAGGTGGAAAGATGGAGTGAAAAAGATTTTGTGTGATCGGGGCCTGAACATGCAGGAGGGTGAAAGGAGGGCAAGGAATAGAGTGAATTGGAGCGATGTGGTATACCGGGGTTGACGTGCTGTCAGTGGATTGAATCAGGGCATGTGAAGCGTCTGGGGTAAACCATGGAAAGCTGTGTAGGTATGTATATTTGCGTGTGTGGACGTATGTATATACATGTGTATGGGGGTGGGTTGGGCCATTTCTTTCGTCTGTTTCCTTGCGGTACCTCGCAAACGCGGGAGACAACGACAAAGCAAAAAAAAGAAAAAAAGAATATATCCGTTGGTAAGAATGGATATACGTTGGTATACATTTCTACAAGCTGAAAAATTAAATTTGCAGCCTAGTTCCTTAGTGCATTAACTATATTGACAAAGTAAGATACCATTGTGGATATTATTATCACTTAGAGGCTTTGCAGAAAATATTCTGACTCATTAGGATTTATTTAATGGATGTGACAATATTCTAGATTTCAGGTGTTAATTTTGATATTCTATTTCAGGAGTCTGAGATTAGTGACTCACAAAATATTTCCGTAAGTGGGTGCTGTTTATGCACATAAAGGTTGTGCTTATCATATGAAATGACAGAATGTAGTGCATATGACGTGAAGAAGATAATGTGTGTATTTTATTGATTTGGTAGATCATTTTAGATAACCTGACATTTTTGCTTGTACAGAGAAGTTACAGTGATCCACAGTGGTCACTGATCATTTGTAAGTGGAAGTAGTGCATTTCACTATTATTGAGGCATCTAGTACATCTCTTGCACATGCAACAAAAAGTATAGGATTGAATTTGAATCTTGTGCAGCTGTCAAACAAGGAGAGAATTTATAGCTGATTGTAGTTTTGCTGTAGATAAGGGGCTTATGTTTTGATGCATTGTAAGTGAGAGCTAAAGAGTAGATATAAGAAAATTAAGTCGTTCTTCATCTGTTCCTGGTGCCATCTTGCCAAGCAGAAGATGGGAAACAAATGGTAGAATTTTTTTTTATGAATTTTGGTCTTTTGATATACTAAGTTTATTATTTGTAATATCCCTGGGGATAGGGGAGAAAAAACACTTCCCACGCATTCCTAATGTCGTACAAGGCGACTAAAGGGGACAGGAGCAAGGGGCTAGAAACACTCCCCTCCTTGTATTTTTACTTTATAAAAGGGGAACCAGAAAAAGGAGTCACTCGGGGAGTACTCATCCTCTCCGAAGGCTCAGGATGGGGTGTCTAAATGTGCATGGATGTAACCAAGATGAGATAAAAGGAGAGATAGGTAGTATGTTTGGGGAAAGGAACCTGGATGTTTTGTCTCTGAGTGAAACGAAGCTCAAGGGTAAAGGGGAAGAGTGGTTTGGGAATGTCTTGGGAGTAAAGTCAGGGGTTGGTGAGCGGACAAGAGCAAGGGAAGGAGTAGCAGTACTCCTGAAACAGGAGCGGTGAAAGTATGTGACAGAGTATAAGAAAGTGAACTCCTAGATAAATGTAGGTAAAACTGAAAGTGGATGGAGAGAGATGTGAGATTATTGGTGCATATGCACCTGAGCATGAGAAGAAAGATCATGAGAGGCAAGTGTTTTGGGAGCAGCTGAGTGAGTGTGTTAGTAGTTTTGATGCGCGAAACACGGGTTATAGTGATGGATCATTTCAATGCAAAGGTGAGTAATGTGGCAGTTGAGGGAATAATTGGTGTACATAGGGTGTTCAGTGTTGTAACTGGAAATGGAGGAGAGCTTGTAGATTTTTGTGTTTGATGATAGAGTGGCATACATAGGGTGTTTTGGTCGAGATGGTGTGCAAAGTGAGAGGGTTAGGGAAAATGATTAGGTACACAGAGAAGAGGTAGTAAAAGCTTTGTCGGAAGATGAAAGCCGGCAAGGCAGCGGGTTTGGATGGTATCATTGTGGGATTTATTAAAGAAGGGGGTGACTGTATTGTTGACTGGTTGGTAAGGTTATTTAATGTAAGTATGACTCATGGTTAGGTGCCTGAGGATTGGCTGAATGCTTGCATAGTGCCATTGTTCAAAGGCAAATGATATAAAAGTGAGTGCTCAAATTACAGAGGTATAATTTTGTTGAGTATTCCTGGGAAATTATATTGGAAGGTATTGAGTGAGAAGGTGAAGGCATGTACAGAGCATCAGATTGGGGAAGGTTATTGTGGTTTCAGAAGTGGTAGAGTATGAGGATCAGGTGTTTGCTTTGAAGAATATATGTGAGAAATACCTAGAAAAGGAAAAGGATTTGTATGTAGCATTTATGGATCTGCAGGTGCAAGTATGCAGCTGGTTGTGGATGAGAGAGCTTGGGAAGTGAGTTAGTTGTTCGCTGATCATACAGCGCTGGTGGCTGATTCGGGTGAGAAACTGAGGAAGCTCGTGACTGAGTTTGGTAAAGTGTGTGAAAGAAGAAAGCTGAGAGTAAATATAAACAAAATCAAGGTTATTAGGTACAATAGGGTTGAGGGAAAAGTCAACTGGGAGGTAGGTTTAAGTGGAGAAAAACTGGAGGAAGTGAAGTGCTTTAGCTATCTGGAAGTGGATTTGGCAGCGGATGGAACCATGGAAACAGAAGTGAGTCAAGCTCTGGGAGCGTTGAAAAATATGTGGAATCGGAAAACGTTATTTCGGAAAGCAAAAATGTGTATGCTTAAAGGAATAGTGGTTCCAACAATGATATGTGGTTGCGAGGCGAGGGCTATAGATAGAGTTGTGCGAAGGAGAGTAGATGTGCTGGAAATGAGATGTTTGAGGACAATACGTGGTGTGAGGTGGTTTCATCGAGTAAGTAATGAAAGGGTAAGATAGATGTGTGGTAAAGAAAGAGAGTAGTTGAGAAAGCAGAATAGGGTGTTTTGAAATGGTTTGGTCACATGGAGAGAATGAGTGAGGAAACATTGACAAAGAGGATAAATGTGTCAGAGGTGCAAGGAACGAGAAGTGGGAGACCAAACTGGAGGTGGAAAGATGTAGTTAAAAAGATTTTGAGTGATTGGGGTCTGAACATGCAGGGGGTTAAAGGCGTGCAAGGAATAGAATGAACTGGAACGATGTGATATTTCGTGGTCGACGTGCTGTCAGTGGATTGAAACAGGGCATGTGAAGCGTCTGGGGTAAACCATGGAAAGATTTGTGGGGCCTTGATGTGGAAATGGAGCTGTGGTCTCGGTGCATTATACGTGACAGCTAGAGACTGAGTGTAACGAATGTGGCCTTTGTTGTCTTTCTCTAGCGCTACCTCGCGCACATGTGGGGGTAGGGGGCTGTCATTTCATGTATGGTGGGTGGCGACGGAATGAATTAGGGCAGACACTACGAATTATGCACATCTCTATATATGTATACGTATGTGTGTGTATATATATGTATACGTTGAGATGTATGGGGATGTATATGTATGTGTTTGGACGTGTATGTATATACATGTGAATATGGGTGTGTTGGGACATTCTTTCGTCTGTTTCCTTGCGCTCCTTCCTTAACGCGGGAACAACGACAAAGTAAAAAGAAAAAGAGAAAGAAAAAAAATATATATAGGGGACAAAGAAGAGTGCTCAAATTACAGAGGTATAAGTTTATTGAGTATTCCTGGGAAATTATATGGGAGGGTATTGATTGAGAGGGTGAAGTCATATACAGAGCATCAGATTGGGGTAGAGGAGTGTGGTTTCAGAAGTGGTAGAGGATATGTGGATAAGGTGTTTGCTTTGAGGAATGTATGTGAGAAATACTTAGAAAAGCAAATGGATTTGTATGTAGCATTTATGGATCTGGAGAAGGCATATGATAGAGTTGATAGAGATGCTCTGTGGAAGGTATTTAGAATATATGGTGTGGGATGCAAGTTGTTAGAAGTAGTGAAAAGTTTTTATCGAGGATGTAAGGCATGTGTACTTGTAGGAAGAGAGGAAAGATTTGTTTATGGATGGGGTTGTTAGGGAGGTGAATGCAAGAGTTTTGGATAGAGGGGCAATTATGCAGTCTGTTGTGGATGAGAGAGCTTAAGAAGTGAGTCAGTTGTTGTTCGCTGATAATACATCGCTGGTGGCTGATTCATGTGAGAAACTGCAGAAGCTGGTGACTGAGTTTGGTGAAGTGTGTGAAAGAAGAAAGTTGAGAGTAAATGTGAAAAAGAGCAAGGTTATTAGGTACAGTAGGGTTGAAGGTCAAGTCAGGGGGCGAAAATGTTGGGAGCCTTGAAGAATGTTTGGAAGTCGAGAACATTATCTCGGAAGGCAAAAATGGGTATGTTTGAAGGAACAGTTATTCCAACAATGTTGTATGGCTGCGAGGCGTGGACTATGGATAGAATTGTGCTTAGGAGGGTGGATGTGCTGGAAATGAGATGGTTAAGGATAATATGTGATGTGAGGTGGTTTGATCGAGTAAGTAATTGAAGGGTGAGAGAGATGTGTGGAAATAAAAACTGTGTGGTTGAGAGAGCAGAAGAGGGTGTTTTGAAATGGTTTGTTCACATGGAGAGAATGAGTGAGGAAAGACTGACCAAGAGGATGTATGTGTCAAAGGTGAAGGGAACGAGGAGAAGTGGGAGACCAAATTGGAGGTGGAAAGATGGAGTGAAATGATTTTGAGTGATCGGGGCCTGAACATGCAGGAGGGTGTAAGGCGTTCAAGGAATAGAGTGAATTGGAACGATGTGATATACCGGGGTCGATGTGCTGTCAATGGATTGAACCAGGGCATATGAAGCGTCTGGGGCAATCCATGGAAAGTTCTGTGGGGCCTGGATGTGGAAAGGGAGCTGTGGTTTCGGTGCATTATTACGTGACAACTAGAGACTGAGTGTGAACGAATGGGGCCTTTGTTGTCTTTTCCTAGCGCTACCTCGCACACATGAGGGGGGAGGGGGATGTTATTCCAAGTGTGGCGAGGTGGTGATGGGAATAAATAAAGGAAGAAAGTGTGAATTATTTACATGTGTATACATGTATATGTCTGTGTGTGTATATATATGTGTACATTGAGATTTATAGGTATTCTTATTTGCATTTGTGGACGTGTATGTATATACATGTGTGTGTGGGTGGGTTGGGCCATTCTTTTGTCTCTTTCCTTGTGCTACCTCGCTTAATAATAATTGCACTTTACTTCCTATGTTGCTTAAATCCTTTAATGTAAATGTTACCTTCAGCAACAATAATACTATAAGGACTATCTTAACCAGGAACTCACTAGAAAATTCTCCTGGGTGCATCTATAAAGTGCCAAGTAGAAACTGTGATAAGTTTTATGTTGGGCAGACTGTTATGGATATTTCTGTTAGACTTTAGGAACATAAATATAGTATAACAAAAGGACAAGAATCAAATGTCTTATTCAATCACGTTAAAACTCTAATCATTGCATTCACTGGAGTAATGCCATCTCAGTTATTAACTCTAACTCGAGTACCACGCTAAATACAATAAATCTTCTGTTATCAAATGCACAAATGATCATAATCTTATCATTAGTGAAGTTCTATACAAATTGGTTAACTTTATTGTTGATAGAATTTTTAAACAATTAACCTTCTTGTCCACATAGCAAGTTTATGATACTCTCGTTCTCTATCTAGGACAATCACAAGTTTACCACATGGCGTCCTAGCTACGTCTTTTCGTTGTATATCAAATGATTGTTATATTTCTCTCTTGTGTCTCCCCTGATGATGTGATTATTTCACGAAAGGGTACTTGGGAACTTATCGTGTTTCATCTACCTCGTGGACTCATACGAATATATATATATATATATATATATATATATATATATAGATATATATATATATATATATATATATATATATATATATATATATATATATATATATATATATATATATATATATATATATATATATATTTATATACATATATATATATATATATATATATATATATATATATATATATATATATATATATATATATATATATATTTTTTTTTTCTTTTCTTTTTATTTTGCTTTGTCGCTGTCTCACGCGTTTGCGAGGTAGCGCAAGGAGACAGACGAAAGAAATGGCTCAAACCACCCCCATACACATGTATATACATACACGTCCACATACGCAAATATACATACCTATACATCTCAGTGTACACATATATATACACACACACAGACATATACATATATACATATGTATATAATTCATACTGTCTGCCTTTATTTATTCCTACCGCCGCCTCGCCACACATGGAATAACATCCCCCTTCCCCCTCATTTGTGCGAGTTATCGCTAGGAAAAGACAACAAAGGCCCCATTCGTTCAAACTCCGTCTCTAGCTTTTATTCAATAATGCATCGAATCCACAGCTCAGTTTCCACATCTAGGCCCCATATATATATGTGGGCGGGTTGGGTCATTCTTTCGTCTGTTTCCTTGCGTTACCTCGCTAACGCGGGAGATAGCGACAACGCAAAATAAATATAAATAAAGAGAATATATAAATATATATATATTGGATTACGTGTTAATTGACAGGCGTGCGAAAGAGAGACTTTTGGATGTTAATGTGCTGAGAGGTGCAACTGTAGGGATGTCTGATCATTATCTTGTGGAGGCTAAGGTGAAGATTTGTATGGGTTTTCAGAAAAAAAGAGTGAATGTTGGGGTGAAGAGGGTGGTGAGAGTAAGTGAGCTTGAGAAGGAGACCTGTGTGAGGAAGTACCAGGAGAGACTGAGTACAGAATGGAAAAAGGTGAGAACAATGGAAGTAAGGGGAGTGGGGGAGGAATGGGATGTATTTAGGGAATCAGTGATGGATTGCGCAAAAGATGCTTGTGGCATGAGAAGAGTGGGTGGTGGGTTCATTAGAAAGGGTAGTGAGTGGTGGGATGAAGAAGTAAGAGTATTAGTGAAAGAGAAGAGAGAGGCATTTGGACGATTTTTGCAGGGAAAAAATGCAATTGAGTGGGAGATGTATAAAAGAAAGAAACAGGAGGTCAAGAGAAAGGTGCAAGAGGTGAAAAAAAGGGCAAATGAGAGTTGGGGTGAGAGAGTATCATTAAATTTAGGGAGAATAAAAAGATGTTCTGGAAGGAGGTAAATAAAGTGCGTAAGACAAGGGAGCAAATGGGAAGTTCAGTGAAGGGCGCAAATGGGGAGGTGATAACAAGTAGTGGTGATGTGAGAAGGAGATGGAGTGAGTATTTTGAAGGTTTGTTGAATGTGTTTGATGATAGAGTGGCAGATATAGGGTGTTTTGGTCGAGGTGGTGTGCAAAGTGAGAGGGTTAGGGAAAATGATTTGGTAAACAGAGAAGAGGTAGTGAAAGCTTTGCGGAAGATGAAAGCCGGCAAGGCAGCAGGTTTGGATGGTATTGCAGTGGAATTTATTAAAAAAGGGGGTGACTGTATTGTTGACTGGTTGGTAAGGTTATTTAATGTATGTATGACTCATGGTGAGGTGCCTGAGGATTGGCGGAATGCGTGCATAGTGCCATTGTACAAAGGCAAAGGGGATAAGAGTGAGTGCTCAAATTACAGAGGTATAAGTTTATTGAGTATTCCTGGTAAATTATATGGGAGGGTATTGATTGAGAAGGTGAAGGCATATACAGAGCATCAGATTGGGGAAGAGCAGTGTGGTTTCAGAAGTGGTAGAGGATGTGTGGATCAGGTGTTTGCTTTGAAGAATGTATGTGAGAAATACCTAGAAAAGCAAATGGATTTGTATGTAGCATTTATGGATCTGGAGAAGGCATATGATAGAGTTGATAGAGATGCTCTGTGGAAGGTATTAAGAATATATGGTGTGGGAGGAAAGTTGTTAGAAGCAGTGAAAAGTTTTTATCGAGGATGTAAGGCATGTGTGCGTGTAGGAAGAGAGGAAAGTGATTGGTTCTCAGTGAATGTAGGTTTGCGGCAGGGGTGTGTGATGTCTCCATGGTTGTTTAATTTGTTTATGGATGGGGTTGTTAGGGAGGTAAATGCAAGAGTTTTGGAAAGAGGGGCAAGTATGAAGTCTGTTGGGGATGAAAGAGCTTGGGAAGTGAGTCAGTTGTTGTTCGCTGATGATACAGCGCTGGTGGCTGATTCATGTGAGAAACTGCAGAAGCTGGTGACTGAGTTTGGAAAAGTGTGTGGAAGAAGAAAGTTAAGAGTAAATGTGAATAAGAGCAAGGTTATTAGGTACAGTAGGGTTGAGGGTCAAGTCAATTGGGAGGTGAGTTTGAATGGAGAAAAACTGGAGGAAGTGAAGTGTTTTAGATATCTGGGAGTGGATCTGGCAGCGGATGGAACCATGGAAGCGGAAGTGGATCATAGGGTGGGGGAGGGGGCGAAAATCCTGGGGGCCTTGAAGAATGTGTGGAAGTCGAGAACATTATCTCGGAAAGCAAAATGGGTATGTTTGAAGGAACAGTGGTTCCAACAATGTTGTATGGTTGCGAGGCGTGGGCTATGGATAGAGTTGTGCGCAGGAGGATGGATGTGCTGGAAATGAGATGTTTGAGGACAATTTGTGGTGTGAGGTGGTTTGATCGAGTGAGTAACGTAAGGGTAAGAGAGATGTGTGGAAATAAAAAGAGCGTGCTTGAGAGAGCAGAAGAGGGTGTTTTGAAGTGGTTTGGGCACATGGAGAAGATGAGTGAGGAAAGATTGACCAAGAAGATATATGTGTCGGAGGTGGAGGGAACAAGGAGAAGAGGGAGACCAAATTGGAGGTGGAAAGATGGAGTGAAAAAGATTTTGTGTGATCGGGGCCTGAACATGCAGGAGGGTGAAAGGAGGGCAAGGAATAGAGTGAATTGGAGCGATGTGGTATGCCGGGGTTGACGTGCTGTCAGTGGATTGAAGCAGGGCATGTGAAGCGTCTGGGGTAAACCATGGAAAGCTGTGTAGGTATGTATATTTGCGTGTGTGGACGTATGTATATACATGTGTATGGGGGGGTTGGGCCATTTCTTTCGTCTGTTTCCTTGCGCTACCTCGCAAACGCGGGAGACAGCGACAAAGTATAAAGAAAAAAAAAAAAAATATATATATATATATATATATATATATATATATATATATATATATTCTTTTTATTTATATTATTTTGTTGTAAATATATATATTTATATTTAATTTATATTTATTTTGTTGTATATATATATATATATATATATATATATATATATATATATATATATATATATATATATATATATATATAGATATATATATATATATATATATATATATATCAATTTAACCTCTGTATCAATAAGCTTCAATGTCTACGCTATATTTTTTCCAATTTCACTATTTTCTTGTCAAAGCACCATGTATGAAAACTGTCACTCCAGTAACACAACTATAAACATTTACTTCCCCTTTAAAAAAGTTCTGGGGAAGTCTGTCTCGATACAGTGCGGGACACTACCACCTGACGAGGTTTGTGTTGCAATGATTTTTGATTCACAAACGTAGTAGCATCACTGGTGGCCAAGGTAGATCCGTTGGCGAAGAGGAGCTCAGGTTCTCAGGGTGTGACCTTCTCTATCTTGGTCTGCTCGAGACTGACCAAGAAGGTAGACTCCGTCCGCATCATCTCGAACACCGAGGACCGCCGTGAATAAACGTCATCCCTTTAATTTCTTAACTTACCCTTTTAAGCCGCCAAGACAGTGGCCCATTCTCTTCGTGGTCATAACAAGTAGTGGTGATGTGAGAAGGAGATGGAGTGAGTATTTTGAAGGTTTGTTGAATGTGTTTGATGATAGAGTGGCAGATATAGGGTGTTTTGGTCGAGGTGGTGTGCAAAGTGAGAGGGTTAGGGAAAATGATTTGGTAAACAGAGAAGAGGTAGTAAAAGCTTTGCGGAAGATGAAAGCCGGCAAGGCAGCAGGTTTGGATGGTATTGCAGTGGAATTTATCAAAAAAGGGGGTGACTGTATTCTTGACTGATTGGTAAGGTTATTTAATGTATGTATGACTCACGGTGAGGTGCCTGAGGATTGGCGGAATGCGTGCATAGTGCCATTGTACAAAGGCAAAGGGGATAAGAGTGAGTGCTCAAATTACAGAGGTATAAGTTTGTTAAGTATTCCTGGTAAATTATATGGGAGGGTATTGATTGAGAGGGTGAAGACATGTACAGAGCATCAGATTGGGGAAGAGCAGTGTGGTTTGAGAAGTGGTAGAGGATGTGTGGATCAGGTGTTTGCTTTGAAGAATGTATGTGAGAAATACTTAGAAAAGCAAATGGATTTGTATGTAGCATTTTTGGATCTGGAGAAGGCATATGATAGAGTTGATAGAGATGCTCTGTGGAAGGTATTAAGAATATATGGTGCGGCAGGCAAGTTGTTAGAAGCAGTGAAAAGTTTTTATCGAGGATGTAAGGCATGTGTACGAGTCGGAAGAGAGGAAAGTGATTGGTTCTTATTGAATGTAGGTTTGCGGCAGGGGTGTGTGATGTCTCCATGGTTGTTTAATTTGTTTATGGATGGGGTTGTTAGGGAGGTGAATTCAAGAGTTTTGGAAAGAGGGGCAAGAATGAAGTCTGTTGGGGATGAGAGAGCTTGGGAAGTGAGTCAGTTGTTGTTCGCTGATAATACAGCGCTGGTGGCTGATTTAAGTGGGAAACTGCAGAAGCTGGTGACTGAGTTTGGTAAAGTGTGTGAAAGAAGAAAGTTAAGAGTAAATGTGAATAAGAGCAAGGTTATTAGGTACAATAGGGTTGAGGGTCAAGTCAACTGGGAGGTGAGTTTGAATGGAGAAAAACTGGAGGAAGTGAAGTGTTTTAGATATCTGGGAGTGGATCTGGCAGCGGATGGAACCATGGAAGCGGAAGTGGATCATAGGGTGGGGGAGGGCGCGAAAATTCTGGGAGCCTTGAAGAATGTGTGGAAGTCGAGAACATTATCTCGGAAAGCAAAAATGGATATGTTTGAGGGAATAGTGGTTCCAACAATGTTGTATGGTTGCGAGGCGTGGGCTATGGATAGAGATGTGCGCAGGAGGATGGATGTGCTGGAAATGAGATGTTTGAGGACAATGTGTGGTGTGAGGTGGTTTGATCGAGTAAGTAACGTAAGGGTAAGAGAGATGTGTGGAAATAAAAAGAGCGTGGTTGAGAGAGCAGAAGAGGGTGTTTTGAAATGGTTTGGGCACATGGAGAGAATGAGTGAGGAGAGATTGACCAAGAGGATATATGTGTCGGAGGTGGAGGGAACGAGGAGAAGAGGGAGACCAAATTGGTGGTGGAAAGATGGAGTGAAAAAGATTTTGTGTGATCGGGGCCTGAACATGCAGGAGGGTGAAAGGAGGGCAAGAATAGAGTGAATTGGAGTCATGTGGTATACAGGGGTTGACGTGCTGTCAGTGGATTGAAGCAAGGCATGTGAAGCGTCTGGGGTAAACCATGGAAAGCTGTGTAGGTATGTATATTTGCGTGTGTGGACGTGTGTATGTACATGTGTATGGGGGGGGGGGCCATTTCTTTCGTCTGTTTCCTTGCGCTACCTCGCAAACGCGGGAGACAGCGACAAAGTATAAAAAAAAAAAAAAAAAAAAAATATATATATATATATATATATATATATATATATATATATATATATATATATATATATATATATATATATATATATATATATATATATATATATATATATATATATATATATATATATATATATATATATATATATATATTTACAACACTACACCCATGTATACCATGTAGATTTATTTGCTGAAAAAGTACTGGTGATTGGGAATACCTGGTTTAAAAAGCGAGATATACATAAGTATACGTATGTAAGTGGGAGAGATGGCCAAAGAGCGTTATTGGATTACGTGTTAATTGACAGGCGCGCCGAAGAGAGACTTTTGGATGTTAATGTGCTGAGAGGTGCAACTGGCGGGATGTCTGATCATTATCTTGTGGAGGCGAAGGGGAAGATTTGTATGGGTTTTCAGAAAAGAAGAGTGAATGGTGGGGTGAAGAGGGTGGTGAGAGTAAGTGAGCTTGGGAAGCAGACTTGTGTGAGGAAGTACCAGGAGAGACTGAGTACAGAATGGAAAAAGGTGAGAACAATGGAAGTAAGGGGAGCGTGGGAGGAATGGGATGTATTTAGGGAAGCTGTGATGGATTGCGCAAAAGATGCTTGTGGCATGAGAAGAGTGGGAGGTGGGTTGATTAGAAAGGGTAGTGAGTGTTGAGATGAAGAAGTAAGATTATTGGTGAAAGAGAAGAGAGAGGCATTTGGAAGATTTTTGCAGGGAAAAAATGCAATTGAGTGGGAGATGTATAAAAGAAAGAGACAGGAGGTCAAGAGAAAGGTGCAAGAGGTGAAAAAGAGGGCAAATGAGAGTTGGGGTGAGAGAGTATCATTAAATTTTAGGGAGAATAAAAAGATGTTCTGGAAGGAGGTAAATAAAGTGCGTAAGACAAGGGAGCAAATGGTAACTTCAGTGAAGGGCGCAAATGGGGAGGTGATAACAAGTAGTGGTGATGTGAGAAGGAGATGGAGTGAATATTTTGAAGGTTTGTTGAATGTGTTTGATGATAGAGTGGCAGATATAGGGTGTTTTGGTCGAGGTGGTGTGCAAAGTGAGAGGGTTAGGGAAAATGATTTGGTAAACAGAGAAGAGGTAGTAAAAGCTTTGCAGAAGATGAAAGCCGGCAAGGCAGCAGGTTTGGATGGTATTGCAGTGGAATTTATCAAAAAAGGGGGTGACTGTATTATTTACTGGTTGGTAAGGTTATTTATATGTATGTATGACTCATGGTGAGGTGCCTGAGGATTGGCGGAATGCGTGCATAGTGCCATTGTACAAAGGCAAAGGGGATAAGAGTGAGTGCTCAAATTACAGAGGTATAAGTTTGTTGAGTATTCCTGGTAAATTATATGGGAGAGTATTGATTGAGAGGGTGTAGGCATGTACAGAGCATCAGATTGGGGAAGAGCAGTGTGGTTTCAGAAGTGGTAGAGGATGTGTGGATCAGGTGTTTGCTTTGAAGAATGTATGTGAGAAATACTTAGAAAAGCAAATGGATTTGTATGTAGCAATTATGGATCTGGAGAAGGCATATGATAGAGTTGATAGTGATGCTCTGTGGAAGGTATTAAGAATATATGGTGTGGCAGGCAAGGTTTTTAGAAGCAGTGAAAAGTTTTTATCGAGGATGTAAGGCATGTGTACGTGTAGGAAGAGAGGAAAGTGATTGGTTCTCAGTGAATATAGGTTTGCGGCAGGGGTGTGTGATGTCTCCATGGTTGATAATTTGTTTATGGATGGGGTTGTTAGGGAGGTGAATGCAAGAGTTTTGAAAAGAGGGGCAAGTATGAAGTCTGCTGGGGATGAGAGAGCCTGGGAAGTGAGTCAGTTGTTGTTCGCTGATGATGCAGCGCTGGTGGTTGATTCATATGACAAACTGCAGAAGCTGGTGACTGAGTTTGGTAAAGTGTTTGAAAGAAGAAAGTTAAGAGTAAATGTGAATAAGAGCTAGGTAATTAAGTACAGTAGGTGTGAGGGTCAAGTCAATTAGGAGGTAAGTTTGAATGGAGAAAAACTGGAGGAAGTAAAGTGTTTTAGATATCTGTGATTGGATCTGGCAGCGGATGGAACCATGGAAGCGGAAGTGGATCATAGGGTGGGGGAGGTGGCGAAAATCCTGGGAGCCTTGAAGAATGTGTGGAAGTCGAGAACATTATCTCGGAAAGCAAAAATGGGTATGTTTGAAGGAATAGTGGTTCCAACAATGTTGTATGGTTGCGAAGCGTGGGCTATGGATAGAGTTGTGTGGAGGAGGATGGATGTGCTGGAAATGAGATGTTTGAGGACAATGTGTGGTGTGAGGTGGTTTGATCGAGTAAGTAACGTAAGGGTAAGAGAGATGTGTGGAAATAAAAAGAGCGTGGTTGAGAGAGCAGAAGAGGGTGTTTTGAAATGGTTTGGGCACATGGAGAGAATGAGTGAGGAAAGATTGACCAAGAGGATATATGTGTCGGAGGTGGAGGGAACGAGGAGAAGAGGGAGACCAAATTGGAGGTGGAAAGATGGAGTGAAAAAGATTTTGTGTCATCGGGGCCTGAACATGCAGGAGGGTGAAAGGAGGGCAAGGAATAGAGTGAATTGGATCGATGTGGTATACCGGGGTTGACGTGCTGTCAGTGGATTGAATCAGGGCATGTGAAGCGTCTGGGTTAAACCATGGAAAGCTATGTAGGTATGTATATTTGCGTGTGTGGACGTATGTATGTACATGTGTATGGGGGTGGGTTGGGCCATTTCTTTCGTCTGTTTCCTTGCGCTACCTCGCAAACGCGGGAGACAGCGAAAAAAAAAAAAATATATATATATATATATATATATATATATATATATATATATATATATATATATATATATATATATATATATATATATATATATAGTGGAAAGGATCACAATTTTGCGCGTGATCAAGATACTCCTATGAGTCCACGGGGAAAATGAAACACGAAAAGTTCCCAAGTGCACTTTCGTGTAATAGTCACATCATCAGGGGAGACACAAGAGAGAAATATAACAGTCAGTAGATATACATCGAAGAGACGAAGCTAGGACGCCATTTGGTAAACATGTGATTCTTCAAAACATACAAAGAGCGTTCATAAACTTATCATTTTACAAATCTTATCAACAATAAAGTTATCTAATTTGTACAGACCATCACTAATATTAAGATTATAATTCTTTGTGTATTTCATAATAGAAGATTCAATGATTTTTCTCATGGTGATAGAGTTTGAGTTAACAACTGAGGTGGCGTTACTCCAGTCAATACAATGATCATAGTTTTTAACATGATTAAACAAGGCATTTGATTCTTGTCGCGTTCATATACTATATTTATGTTGCTTAAGTCTAACAGAAAGATCTTTACCGTTGACGAACATAGAATTTATCAAAGTTTCCACAAAGAACTTTAAAGATGCAGCCAAGAGAATTTTCTGGTGAATTCCTGTTTAAGATATTCTTTATAGTATTATTGTTGCTAAAGGCAACATTTACATTAAAGGATTTAAGCAACATGGGAAGCAAAGTTAAATTATTATCAAAAGTGAGGACTAAAAGATTCTTGGTGTCAATGGGAGGTTTTTGCCCAACTCTATAAAATGATTTCTTAGCTAGCTTAAGGGATTTATCAATGAAAGATCTAGGGTACTTTAACTTAGATCCAATAGAATATATCTTCTCAAACTCATCATCAATAGACTCTGGACTGCAAATACGTAATGCCCTTAGGAACATAGATTGAAATGATGATAATTTAACTCTGTCATGTTGAGATGAATAATAATGGATATATGAGCATACATTGAGGGGTTCTCTGTATATGCTAAACAAGGAAACAAGTTTAAGTTTAGCATATAAAGAAAACCCCCCAAACATATGTATATGTTTACACAAACATATACATAAATACACATGTAAAAATTCCTATATGGTGCCTTCATCCATTGCTGCCGCCACCCTGCAACACATGAAATGACACCCCCATCCCCCCGCCTGCGCGTGAGGTAGCGATAGGAAAAGACAACAAAAGCCACATTCGTTCACACTTAGTCTCTAGCAGTCATGTGTAATGCATCGAATCGACAGCTTCCTTTCCACATCCAGGCCCCATAAAACTTTCCATGGTTTACCATATACGCTTCAAATGCCCTTGTTCAATCCATTGACAGCACGTCGACCCCGGTATGCGACATCGTTCTAATTCACTCTGTTCCCTGCACGCCTTTCACCTTTCTATATATTCAGACCCCAAACGCTCAAAATCTTTTTCACTCCATCTTTCCACATCCAATTTGGTCTCCCACTTCTCCTTCTTCCCTCCAACTCTGACACATACATCCTCTTTGTCAATCCTTCCTCACTCATTCTCTCCATGTGACCATACAATTTCAATACACCCTCTTCTGCTCTCTCAATCACGGTTTTTATTCCCACACATCTCTCTTACCCTTTCATTACTTAATCAAACCAACTCACGCCACATATTGTACTCAAACTTCTCATTTCTAACACATCCAATCGCCTCCGCACAACCTTATCTATCGCACATGTCTAATAACAATATAACATTGTTGGAACCATTAATCCTTCAAACATACCCATTTTTGTTTTCTAAGATGACGTCCTCGCCTTGCACACATTCTTCAACGTCCCAGAACCTTTGCTCCTCCCCACCCTGTGACTCAATTCTGCTTCCATGATACCTTCCGCCGCCGAATTCACTCCCAGATATTTAAAACACTTCACTTTCTCCATTTTTTCCCCATTCAAACTTACCTCTCAAATGACTTGTTCCACAATATATACATACGAAGACCTATACATATATACACATGTACATATTCATACAAGTTGCCTTCATCCATTCCCGTCGCCACTCCGCCACACATGAAATTATACCCCTCTCCCCCCGTGTGCGCGCGAGGTAACGATAGGAAAAGACAAGAAAAGCCACATTCGTTCACACTCAGTCTCTAGCTATCATGTGTAATGCACCGAAACCACAGTTCCCTTTCCACATCCAGGACTCACAAAACTTTCCTTGGTTTACCTCAGACGCTTTACATGCCCTGGTTCGATTCATTCACAGAACGTCGACCCCGATATACCACATCGTTCTACTTCACTCTATTCCTTACACGCCTTTCACCCTTCTGTATGTTCAGGCCCCGAACGCTCAAAATCTTTTTCTCTCCATTCTTCCACCTCCAATTTGGTCTCCCACTTCTCGTTTCTACACCTCTGACACATATATCCTCTTTGTCAATCTTTCCTCCGCAGAACCCTATCTATCGCCCATGCCTAACAACCATATAACATTCTTGGAACCAGTGCTCCTTCAAACATACCCATTTTTGCTCTCTATAATAACGTTCTCGCTTTCCACACATTCTTCAACGCTCCCCGAGCCTTTGCGCCTCCCCCCCCCGATCCACCACCACCACCACCCCACACTGACTCATTTCTGCTTCCAAGGCTCCGTCCGCTGCCAAATCCTTTCCCAGATATCTAAAACACTTCACTCCCTCCACTTTTTATCCATTCAAACTTACCTTCCAATTGATTTGCTCCACAATACATACATACACTGACATTTACATATATACACATGTACATATTCATACATGCTGCACCATCCATTCTCGTCGCCATCCTGCCACACATGAAGTGATACCCCCTCCCCCCGCGTGCGCGTGAGGTAGTGAGAGGAAAGGACAACGAAGGCCACATTCGTTCACACCCACTCTAACTGTCATGTGTAATGCACTGAAACCACAGCTCTCTTTCAACATACAGGCCCCACAAAACTTTCCACATCGTTCTACTTCACTCTATTCCTTGCACGCCTTTTACCCTTCTGTATGTTCAGGCCCCGATCGCTCAAAATCTTTTTCACTTCATCCTTCCACATCCAATTTGGTTTACCACTTCTCGTTCTCTCCACCTCTGACATATATATCCTCTTTGTCGATCTTTCCTCACTCATTCTCTCGATGTGGCCAAAACCTCTCAATACACCCTCTTCTGCTCTCTCAACCACACTTTTTTTATTCCCACACATCTCTTTTACGCTTTCATTACTTACTCGATCAAACCACCTCACACCACATATTGTCCTCAAACCTCTCATTTCCACGACATCCAACTTCCTCTGCCACAAACCTATCTCTAGCCTACACCTCACAACCATTTAACATTGTTGGAGCCACTATTCCTTCAAACATACCCATTTTTGCTCTCCTAGATAACGTTCTTGCCTTCCACACGTTCTTTAACGCTCCCAGAACCTTCGCCCACTCCCCCACCCTGAGACTCACTTCCGCTTCCATGGTTCCATCCACTGCCAAATCCACTCCCAGATATCTAAAACACATCACTTCCTCCAGTTTTCCTCCATTCAAACTCATATCCCAATTTACTTGTCGCTCAACCCTACTGAACCTAATACCCTTGTTCTTATTCACATTTATTCTCAGCTTTCTTCTTTCACACACTTTACCAAACTCAGTCACCAGCTTCTGCAGTTTCTCACACGAATCAGCCACCAGCGCTGTATCATCAGCGAACAACAACTGACACACTTCCCAAGCTCTCTCATCCACAACAGACTGCATACTTACTCCTTTTTCCAAAACTCTTGCATTCATCTCCCTAACAACCCCATCCATAAACAAATTAAACAAACATGGAGACATCACGCACCCTTACCGCAAACCTACATTCACTGAGAACCAATCAATTTCTTCTCTTCCTACTCGTACACATGCCTTACATCCTTGATAAAAACTTTTCCCTGCTTCCAGCAACTTGCCTCCCGCACCATATACTTTTAAACTTTCCACAGAGCATCTCTATCAACTCTATCATATGCCTTCTCCAGATCCATAAATGCTACATACAAATCCATTTGTTTTTCATAAGTATTTCTCACATACATTCTTCAAAGCAAATACCTGATCCACACATCCTCTACCCCTTTTGAAACCGCACTGCTTTTCCCCAATCTGATATTCTGCACATGCCTTCACCCTCTCAATTAATACCCTCCTATATGATATCCCAGGAATTCTCAATAAACTTATACCTCTGTAATTTGAACACTCACCTTTATCCCATTTGCCTTTGTACAATGGTACTATGCATGCATTCCTCCAATCCTCAGGCAGCTCACCATGAGCCATACATACATTGAATATCCTCGCTAACCAGTCAACAACACAGTCACCCCTTTTTTGATAAATCCACTGTAATACCATGCAAACCCACCGCCTTGCCGGCTTTCATCTTCCGCAAAGCTTTCACTACCTCTTCCCTGTTAAGAAATCATTTTCGCTAACTCTCTCACTTTGCACACCACCTCGACCAAAACGCTCTATATCTGCCACTCAATCATCTAAAACATTCAACAAACCTTCAAAATACTCGCTGAATCTCATTTTCACGTCACCACTAATTGTTATTACCTCCCCATTACCCACCTTCACCGATGTTCCCATTTGTTCTCTTGTCTTACGCACTTTATTTACCTCCTTCCATAACATCTTTTTAATCTACCTGAGATTTAATGATACTCTCTCACCCCAACTCTCATGTGTGTGTGTGTGTGTGTGTGTGTGTGTGTGTGTGTGTGTGTGTGTCTGTCTGTGTGTCTGTGTGTGTGTGTGTGTGTGTGTGTGTGTGTGTGTGTGTGTGTGGTGTTTGCATATAGAATTGAATACGACATTATACTTATAGTTGTTAATATTTCTTTTATATTTTCTTATGTCTTAATATTGTTCTTCAAGATGGTTGCTGAAACATTATTTTTCCATGATTATGCATTTTACTTCAGTCAAGCTTTTGCCTTCACTGAAGAAGCATCAGGAATATTGGAAGAAAATACAGAACAAACTTCCACGAAGTATGAATATAGAAAGTCCATCACTCAATACAGTTAAGTTAGGCTAAGCAATATCGTTGTTGTCCGGGTGTGGCGTTGATGTCATGTCGCGCTCCTCTGCTTCTCTCTGACCTTCGTTTCCCACGACTGGGTTCTACAGTGATTCACTCCTGCTGTCCAGAAATGGCTGACTCTGTAGCTCGTGGAGGGTCAGTGACGTGTTCCATCTGTTCTAAAACGGCGTTAGTTCTGCGTCCTATTGGCGGGCGATCAAAGAACTGTATGGCGATGGTCATGTATGTCTGGATGTTGATGACAGGTGTTTTCTCTGTGATGTAAATGACTTTTAATATCTATAATCTCCTCCAATCACTGAAGCTTGTAATGATTTTGGTGTTATTTACTATAATATCTCTCGATTGTCTCTTACAGTGCTTTTGTTTATAAAGTTGTTAGACTCTACTTTCTTGTAAGTAGAGCGGCAGGCGGTGGCTCAGGGTGCTGGTCGTATGTCTAACGTAGTTTATGTGATGAGGTTGAAAATCCCCAATATTGCATTAGTACTTACACACAATACTGGTACGATTAAACTTCCATAGAGACTTGCCATATTGTTGTTCATTACGAGCGAACATATATTCGGATTATTGTAGTTTAGACTGATATCTTTGACATCATCAGTCGCCTTGCATTTTCTAGCCACAATGTATCGCAAGACCTCGTTATTTCGATATGTTGTTGTAAATGTGTTCCTGTAGGAAACTTTTATGCTGTCACGTTGAGGTTGTCTGTCAGGTTGAGTACACCTTGATTGCTCTTCTCACGCATGCAGAAATGACACTCCTCTTGTAATGTTTAGTGCATCCCCCTTTTCCATTCATGTATTTACCTCGGTTGATAGGTCTTCTGTAGAATTCGGTGACGAAAGATCCTGTTGTGATACTAACCACTGCATCCGGAAACATATAAGTCATGTGGCAATTGTGGGTATAATTGATGCGCATGGGGTATTCAGTGATGAATGGAAATGGTAAAAAGCTTTTGGAGTTAAGTGCTGAGAAGAGAATCGTGGTTGGGAATATCTGGTTTAAAATGTGATACATATACAAGTATCAGAGATGGTCAATAGGTACTATCAGCTTACGTATCAATTGATAGGCGTGTAAAAGAGACTTCTAAATGTAAATGTGTTGAGAGGGGCAGCGGGTGGGATGTCTGATCAGTATCTTGTGGAGGTGAGGATGAAGATTTGTAGTTTTCGGAAAAGAGGATAAAACATTGGGGACAAGAGAGGGGTGAAAGTAAGTGAGCTTGAGAAGGAGACTTTTCTGAAGAAATATAGGGATATATCGAGGTTAAAATGACAGAAAATGAGAGTGAATGAAATGAGGCGGGTGGGTGAAGAATGGGAGTTGTTTAAGAAAGCAGTGATGGTATATGCAAGGGATGCATGTGGCATGCGAAAGGTGGGAGGCAAGAAGATTAGAAACGGTAGTGAGTGGTGGGATAAAGAATTATAACTGCTAGAGAAAAAGAAAAGAGAGGTGTTAAGGTAGAACTTACAAGGAAGGAGCGCAAACGATTGTAAAATATATAAGATAAAGCAGCAGGAGGTCAAGAGGAAGGTGCAGGGGTTTGAGAACGAGGGCAAATGAAAGTAGGAGTAAGAGAGTATCACTTGACTTTTGGTAGAATTGAAATATCTTTTGAAAAAAGGTAAGCAATGTGCAAAAGACAAGAGAACATATGAGAACATCAGTGAAGGGGGCAAAAGGGGAGGTAATGATGAACTGAGGAAGAGAATGGAGTTAATATTTTGAAGGACTGTTGTATGTGTTTGATGATGGAAAGGCAGATGTAGGGTGAAAGCCTTGCGGACGATGAATTGCGGCAAGGCGGCGGGAGTGGATAGTATTGAGGTTATATTTATTGAGAAAAGTGTTGACTGAATTGATGATTGGCAGGTAAGGATATTCAGTGTATGTGTGAATCAAGGTGAAGTGCCGGAGGATTGGTGAAATGCATGTATAAAGGCAATAGGGATAAAGGTGAGTGTTTAAACTACGGGAGACAAAAGTCTGTTGAGTATACCAGGTAAACTGTATGAGAAGGTATTGATTGAGAGAGTGTAAGCATGTTCAGATCTTTAGAATGGGGAGGAAATTCTTAGTTCAGAAGCAGCACTGGATGTGTGGAGCAGATGTTTGCCTTGAAGAATGTGTGAAATATACTTAGAAAATCAGGTGGATTTGTATATGACATTTATAGATCTGAAGAAGGCATATGATAGGGTTGATAGCAATGCTTTGTGGAAGGTTTTAAGAAAATATGGTGCGGGAGGTAAGCTGCTAAAAGCAGTGAGAAGTTCTTATCAAGGGAGTTATGCTCGTGTACTAGTAGGAAGAGGGGAAAGTGAATTGTTCCCAGTGAAGGTCAATCTGCAGCAAGGGCTGGAATGTCATCAAGGTTGCTTGATTTGTTTATGGATGGATGGTGAGGGTGATAAATCCAGGAGTCTTGGAGAGAGGGGCAAGTATGCAGTCTGTTAGGGATGAGAGGGCCTGAAATGTGAGTCACTTGTTCTTTCACCTATGCCTCAGCACTGGTTGCTTCGAGTGAGTAACTGCAGAAGTTGGTGACTGAGTTTGGATGAGTGCGTAAAAGTAGAAAGTTGAGAGTGAATGTAAATAAATGCAATGTTATCATATTCAGCAGGGTTGAGGGACAATTGAGTTGGAATGTAAATCTGAATTGAGAATTTGAGGAAACGAAGTATTTTAGATATCTGGGAGTGGATTTGACAGCAAATGGAAAAATGGAAACGGAAGTGAGTCATAAAGTTGGAAAGGGGGCGGAGGTTATGGGAGTGATGTAGAATGTGTAGAAAGAGTGAACGTTATCTCAGAGACCAAAGACGAGTATGTTTGGAGGAATGGTAGTTCCAGCATTTCCTTGTTTCTCGTATTTGCAGGTAGGTATATGGAATATCTTGAAACTAGATTCTTTTAAGTAATACAACACCAAATTTGTTGATAACATTTTATGTATATTGCCAATCCATTCAGATATCGATTTGTTCTTGACAAGACTAAAAAATGTATCCCGATCTATAAATATCGCTGTGGAAGAAGAGAATAACAGTAGTTTATCCCTGTATGATGATATGATTAAAACCCAATATGTTGAAAACTCTTACCCATTCCTCGCACCTGTACAACACTGTCGGGACTATCATACCCAGCCTTGCTCTCACAGCCAGTATCCACTCTTTCAACACAACGTATCCCGGACAGTAGCTCCGACACTAACCACATAGCTTACTTCAGCTTGCATAGTTTCATCCTCTGCCACGTCCACTCACAGTTACCTAAAACACTCCAATTCCTATAGGTTTTCTCCGTTCAAACTCAGAGTCCAACCAGTCTTTCTTTCCCCTCTAATAGATCCAATGAAAATACTTTTGATTACATTGATCTGACCTTACTCCCACTCCCAGACAAGCTTCTGCAACTTCTCATTCGAGTCTACCATCAGATCATTGTTATAAGCAAATAGAAAATGATTCACCTTCTAGGTTTCCATCTTCAGCAGACGGCAGACCCTATCCTCTCTCTTAGACCCCCACGTTTACCTTCCTCACCAGCCCATCCATTAGTACCTGAAACAGCCGTGATGACATCACACATGATTTTCATAAATACTCCCCTTCCTCCTAATCATGCATAAGACATACTTTCTTGTTACTTTCCTTGCAAACAATATGTATTCAAGACACTTTTAAGAATAAATCTTAACCAAACTCATATCAAGCATTACCCAGGTTCATAAACGCTTCACGCAAATCCTTCTCTTTCTCTATATATTTTTTGCTACGGATTCATCAAAGCAAACATTTGATCCAAGGAAAGTTAATTTGGAGCTAACGGAAAATAATTCTTAAACATTAGGAGAATACCTATAAAACTTTAAGGACTGGAAGTTGTTCCAAAGTAAAAAAGTAAAATAAAGAAGTCACCTCTAAACTGCATAAGTTGGAATTGGTAAGAGAACAAAAAGTTCAGAGCTGGTAAAAGCCAAATAATGCCTCGCAATTTTATTTCATTTGGGTTCCATACAACTTAAAGTTTACTACATTCATTACTGCAGGCATAGTCATTGAATGAGATAATTAAAAAGTTAGAAGAATACTAGGATTTTCCAGTCTTGAGGACTCTTTTCATTTTCAATTTACACAAATTTAGCAGAAGTGATAGTATTAGTAGAAGTAGTAGTAGTAGTAGTAGTAGTAATAGTAGTAGTAGTAGTAGTAGTAGTAGTAGTAGTAGTAGTAGTAGTAGCACATATTCATTTTATATATCATATGTTATACTTAATCGATGTTTCCAGCGTTAACGATGTAGCGCAATGAAACAGAGGAAAGATTAGCACAACCCACGCACATACACATGTGTACATATGAATGCCAAAACACGCATATATACATACCTACATATCTTAATATATATATATATATATA
>NC_092238.1:54588527-54629895 GCF_036320965.1 Panulirus ornatus | reverse complement strand
TTTTACGGGTGTTAGGCATGTGTAAGTGTAAGAAGAGAGGAAAGTTATTGGTTCTCAGTGAATGTTGGGTTTGCGGCAGGGGTCTGTGGTGTTTCTATGATTGTTTAATATTGTTTATTCACGGGGTGTTAGGGGAGGTGAATGCGAGAGTTTTGGAAAGGAGGGGTAAGTATGTAGGCTGTTGTGATGAGAGACCTTGGGGTTGAGGTCAGTTTGTTGTTCGCTGTTTATACAGCGCTAGTGGCTGATCCATGTGAAAAAAAGCAGAACTGGTGACTGAGTTTGGGTAAGTGTGTGAATAGAAGAAAGTTAAGATTTAATGGTGAATAAAGAGCAGGGATTATGTAGGTATAATAGGATTGATGGTCAGTCAAACTGGGAGGTAAGTTTGTATGGTAAAAAATGGAGAAATGAAGTGTTTTAGAGTCTCTTGGAGTGATTTGGCAGCGGATAGAACATGGGAACGGAAGTGATATCATTGGGTGGGGAGGGAGTTCTAAAATTTTTGGAGCTTGACGAATGTGTGGAAGTCGAGAAGAACACTCTCGGCCCCCCCTCCAAATGGGTATGTTTGAAGGAATAGTGGTTCCAACATGTTGTATGGTTGCGAGACCGTGATATATATATAGTTGTGCAAGGAGGGTGGGTGTGCTGGAAATGAGGTATTTGAGGACAATATGTTGTGTGAGGTGGTTTGGATCGGGTAAGTAATAATAGGGGTATGACAAAAAAAAAGATATGTTGTAATAAAAAGAGTGTTTTGGGGGGGTTTGCGGGAGCACAAGAGGGTGTTTTAAATGGTTTGGTCACTTGGACAGAGTAACGAAGAGGAAGAATGACGAGACGATATATGTGTCAGAGTGGAAGGAACGCGGAGAAGTGGGAGACCAAATTGGCGGTGAAAGATAGAGTGAAAAGATTATGATGTGATCGGGGCCTGAACATGCAGGAGGGTGAGAGGCGTGCAAGGAATAGAGTGAATTGGAACTATGTGGTATACGCCGGTCGACGAGCTGTCAGTTAGATTGAACTAGGCCTGTGAAGCGTCTGGGGTAAACCATGGAACGTTCTGTGGGCCTGGATGTGGAAAGGGAGCTGGGGTTTCGGTGCATCATTACATGACCAACCTAGAGACTGAGTGTGAACGAATGGGGCCTTTTTTTGTCTTTTTCTAGGCGCTAATCTCGACACCTGAGGGGGATGGGGGCTGTTCATTAAATGTGTGGCGAATTGGCGATTGGATATGAATAAAGGCAGACAGTAGGAATTATGTATATGTGTATTATTTATTTTATTTTATTTTGCTTGGTGCGCTGTCTCCGCGTTTTGCGTGTTAGGCCGCAAGGAAACAGGGACGAAAGAAATGGCCAAACCACCCCCTTACACATGTATATACATTACACGTCCACACACGCAAATATACATAAACCTATACATATCAATGTACACATATTTATACACAGGCAGACCATACATATATACCCATGCCACAATTTTTCACACTGTCTGCATTTATTCAAGCCCATCGCACCTCGCCACACTTGGAATTACCATCCCCCTCCCCCCTCAGGAGTGCGAGAGTAGGCTAGGAAAAGACAACAAGGCCCCATTCGTTCACACTCAGTCTCTAGCTGTCACGCAAAAATGCCCGAAACCACAGCTCCCTTTCCACCTCCAGGCCCCACACTATTTCCTGTTTACCAGACGCTTCACATGCCCTGATTCTTTCCACTGACAGCACGTTCAACCCCGGTATACCACATCGATCCAATTCTCTGTATTCCTTGCCTCCTTTCACCCTCTGCATGTCAGTCCCCGACACTCGAATGAATTTTTCACTCCATCTTTCCACCTGCCAATTTGGTCTCCCCTTTCTCCTCGTGTCTCCACCCGCCGACACTACATCCTCTTGGTCAATCTTTCCACTCATTCTCTCTCCATGTGCCCAAACACTTTCAAAACCCCCTCTTCTGCTCTCTCAACCACGCTTTTTTTATTTTCCACCTTTCCCTTACCCTTACATTACTTACTCGATAAAACCCCACCCACACCACCCCTTTTTCCCTAAATCACTCATTTTTCAGACATCCCCCTCCTGCCCCAAAACTCTTCCATAGCCCACGCCTCGCAATCATACAACATTGTTGGAACGACTATTCCTTCAAAAATCCCCATTTTTGCTTTCCAAAGTTTATGTTCTCGACTTCCCACTTTTCTTCAAGGCCCCTAGGTTTTTCCCGCCCCCTCCCCCACCCTATGTTTCCCTTTCCCAGTTCCTTGGTTCCTTTCCGTTTGCCAAAATCCACTCCCAGATATCAAAAACACTTTCTTCCCCCATTTTTCCCTCCATTCAAACTCCCCCCCAAATTTAAACGACCTTAAACCCCACTACGAAAACCTAATAACCTTGCTCTTATTCCCTTTTAAAATTTTTAATTTTTTCTTTCACCCACTTTCCCAAAAACCTCATCACCATTTTCTGCAGTTTCTAAACATGAATCAGCCACCAGCGTGTATGATGGGGGAAACAAACTGACTCATTCCCAAGCCTCTCATCCAAAAAAATTTCATACTTGCCCCTTTTTCCAAAAACTGTGCATTCGCCTCCCTAACAACACCATCCAAAACATATTGAACGAGTCATACCATGGAGACATCTACAACACCCCTGCCGCAAAACATAACATTCACTAGGAACCAATCACGTCCACACACGCAAAAAATACATACCCATACAATCCCATGTACACATGTATATACATACACAGACACATACCTATATACACATGCACACAATTCACACAGCCTTATTCATATCCCACGCCACCTCGCACACATGGAATAACATCCCACACCCCCCTCATGGTGCGAGGGTAGGTCTAGGAAAAAAACAACAAAGGCCCCCCTCGTTCACACTCCATCTCTAGCTGTCCATGCAATAATGACCGAAACCACAGCTCCCTTTCCACATCCAGGCCCCACAAACAACTTTTCCATGGTTTACCCAGACCTTCACATGACCTGATTCAATCCACTGACAGCACGTCAACATCGGTATACCACAATCGAACCAATCAACCTATTCCTTGAACAACGTTTCAGCCCCCCGTCCTGCATGTTTTAGGCCCCGATCACTCAAAATTCTTTCTGCTCTCCATCTTTCCCCCCCCAATTTGGTCATCCCACTTCTCTTCGTTCCTTCCACCCTCCGACACATATATCCTCTTTGGGTCAGATCTTTCCTCAACTCCAATTCTCATCCATGATGCCCAAACCATTTCAACACTCTCTTCTGCTTTTTCTCAACCACGCTCTATTTTATTTTCCACACAATCTCTCTTACCCGTACATTACTTCTCGATCAAACCACCCACACCACATATTTGCCTCAAACATCTCATTTTCGGGAAAAACCAAACCCTCCTGCCAAAACCCTTATCCATAGCCCACGCCTCGAAAACCATACAACATTTTTGGAAACCACTTTCCCTTTCAAAACATACCCATTTTTGCTTTCCGATATGATGTTCCCCCGACTTCCACAACATTTCTTCAAGGCTCCTAGATTTCCGCCCCTCCCCCACCCTAAAATTCCACATCCGCTTGGCATGGTTCCATCCGCTCCCCAATCCACCCCCAGATTTTAAAAAAACACTTTACTTCCTCCAGTTTTTCTCCATTAAAATTTCCCCCTTCCCAATTGATTTTGCCCCCTAAACCCCTAATGAAATAAAAACCCCTTGCCCCTTATTATTTTTACTTTTAAATTTTCTTCATTCACACACTTTACCAAACTCAGCCCACCACTTCTGAAATTTTTTTTTCCACATGAATCACCAACAGCGCTGTAAAATGAACGAACAACGACCCATTTCCCAAGCTCCGCAAAAACAAACAAACTTCATACTTGCCCCTTTTTCCCCAAAACTCATGCATTCACCTACCTTAACAACCCCATCCATAAACAAATTAAAAAAACCAAAAGGAGACATCACCCCCCCCTGTCAAAAACCTACATTCATTGAAAAACCCAAAGACGTCCACAAAAACGCAAATATACATACCCAACATTCAAGGGACACTTTGAAATTACACAAAACAGAAATAAAAACTTATATACACATGCACACAATTCACACTGCCTTGTATCATTCCATACGCCACCATCGCCACACATGAATAACATCCCCCTCTCCCCTCATGTGTGCGAGGTAGTCTAGGCAAAGACAACAAGGACCAATTGATCACACTCATTCTCTAGCTGTCATGTAATAATGCCCGAAACCACAGCTCCCTTTCCACAACCGGGCCCCCACAGAAGTTTCCATGGTTTACCCCAAAGCTTCACAAGCCCTGGGTAAATACATGATAGCACTTCCACCCCAGTATAACCTATCGTTCCAATCACTCTTTTTCCTTGCACGATTCCTTTCACACCTCCACATGATCAAGCCAGATCACTCAAAATCTTTTTCACTCCATCTTCCACCTCCAATTTGTCTCCCACTTCTCCTCCTTCTCCCTCCATCTCCGATACATATTACCCTTCTTGGACAATCTTCCTCACTCATCTCATCCTTCGTCCAAACTATTTGAAAACAACACTCTTCTGCTTTCTCAAACCACGCTGTTTTTTTTTTCCACGCATCTCTCTTACCCTAACATTACTTACTCGAATCAAACCACCTCACACCACATATTGTCCTAAAACAAACCCTTTTCCACACATCCACCCCCCGCGCACAACTCGATCCAAGCCCACACCTCGCAACCATAATATCAATGTGGAACCACTATCCTTCAAACATGGCCATTTTTGCTCTCGGAGGTAATTGTTCAACGCACTCACGACTTCCAAACTTTTCCCCAAAGGGCCCCAAAGGGATTTTCCCCCCCTTCCCCCACCCTATATTCATTTCCCCCGCTTCCAAGGTTCCATCCGCGCCACTCTAGTGGCAGATACAGGTGTTTTGTCGGGGGAGTGGTAGTGCAAAGTGAGAGGGTTAGTGAGGATGAATTGGTAAACAGAGAAGAAAGTGTAAAAGCCTTGGGAAAGATGAAAGCTGCAAGGCCATCGGGTTTGTATGGATTGCAGTGGAATTTATTCAAAAAGGGTGTACTGTATTGTTGACCTGGGTGTAAGTTAATTTAATGTATTATGAATTCAATGTGAGGTCCCTGAGGATTGGCGGAATGCTTGCAAGTGGCAATGTGCAAAAGGCAAAGGTTTGTGAGAAGGTGAGTGATCAAATACATAAATATAGGATTTGTTGAGTATTCTGGTAAATTAATATGGAGTGTATTCATACAGAGGTGCAGGCATTTACAAGAGCATCAGATGCTGATTAAGCAGTGTAGTTTCAGAAGTGGTAGAGGATTGTTCATCAAGTGTTTGCTTTGAAGAATGTATGTGGAGAAATACTTAGAAAAGCTTATTGATTTGAATGTAGCATTTATGGGATCTAGATAAGGCATATGGACAGAGTTGATAGAGATGCTCTGTGGAAGTTATTAAGAAGATATGGTTAGGGAGGCAATTTTTAGAAAGCAGTGAAAAGTTTTTATCGAGGATGAAAGGCATGTTACAGTGTAGGAATAGAGAAAAGTGATTGGTTCTTAGTGATATAGGTTTGGCGGCAGAGGTGTTTGATGGCTCAATGGTTGTTTTAATTTGGTATATAGATGGGGTTGTTAGGGAGTTGAATGCATGGGTTTTTGGAAGAGGGCACGTATGGGAAGTCTGTTTGTGGATAAGAGAGCTTGGGAATGGAGTCAGTTGTTATGTTCGCTGATGATACCCGCAGGTGGCTGATTCATATAGAAACTGCAGAGGCTGGTACTGAGTTTGGTAAGGTGTGTGAAAGAAGAAAAGTTGAGAGTAAATTTGAATAAGACAAGGTTAATTAGGTACAGTAGGGTTCAGGGTCAAGTCAACTGGGAGGTAAGTTTGAATGGAGAAAAACTGGAGGAAGTAAAGTGTGTTCAGATATCAGTGAGTGTAATCTGGCAGCGGATGGAAACCAAGGAAGCGAAGTGAATCATAGGGTGGGGGAGGGGGCAAAAATTTGGGAGCGTTGAAGAAAATGAGTGAAGCGAGAACATTATCTCGGAAAGCAAAAATGGGTATGTTTGAAGGAATAGTGGTTCCAACAATGTTGTAATGGTTCCGAGGCGTGGCTATGGATAGAGTTGTGCGGAGCGGGTGTATGGGTTGGAATAAAGTGTTTTTGAGGACAATATATGGTGTGAGGTGGTTTGATCGAGTAAGTAATAATAAGGGTAATGGAATGTGGTAATAAAAAGAGTGTGGTTAGGAGAGCAGAAGAGGGTGTTTTTGAATGTTTGTCACGATGGAGAAGAATGGTAGGAAAAATTGACCCAAGAGGATATATGTGTCCCAGAGGTGGAGTGAACGAAGGAGAAATGGGGATACCAAAATTGGAGGAGGAAATATGGAGTAAAAAAGATTTTGAGTGATCGGGGCCTGAACATGGCAGGAGGGTGAAAGGGGTGCAAGGAATAGAGTGGATTGTAACGATGTGGCAATACCGGGGTCGACTTGCTGTCAATGATTACTCAGGGCATGTGAAGCGTCTGGGGTAAGTCATGGAAAGTTCTGTGGTGCCTGATATGTAAAGGTGATCTGTGTTTCAGTGCATTATTGCATGACAGCTATAGACTGAGTGTGAACAAATGTGGCCTGTCGTTGTCTTCCTATCGCTACCTCGCGCACATGAGAGGAGAGGGGGTTTTTGTTTAATTCATGTTGGCAAGGTGGCGATGGGAATATGAATGAAGGGCAGACAGTATGATTGTGAACATATGTATATATTAAAGTTTCTGTGTGTATATATATGTATAATGTTTGTGTGAGTATATATATGTATAACGTTGGAGGATGTATGGGTATGTAATTATCCGTGTGGTGGACGTGTATGTATATTTTTTTTTTTTTTCTTTCGTTTGTCTCCCGCGTTTGCGATTTAGGCAAGAAACAGAGAAAGAAAGGGCCCCAAACCCCCCCCCCCAAAACACATGTAAATACATACGTCCACACACCAAATATAACCCCTACACATTTTTTCCATGGTTTACCCCATAAGCTTCAATGCCCCATTAAATTTCCACTGACGGAAACGTAAACCCCGGTATACCACATCGCTTTAAATTCACTCTATTCCTTACCCTCCTTTCACCCTCCTGCATGTTCAGGCCCCCGATCACACAAAATCTTTTTCACTCCATCTTTCCACCCCCAAATTTGTCTCCCTCTTCTCCTCCTTTCCCTCCACCTCCGACACATTTTCCTCTGGTTCAATCTTTCCTAAATCATTCTTTTCCCATGGGGTCCAAACCATTTCAAAAAAACCCTCTTCTGCTCTCTCAACCACGCTCTTTTTATTTCCACGCATCTCTCTTACCTTACGTAATTTTACTCGATCAACCACCTCACCCCACACATTGTCCTCAAACATCTCTTTTTCCACCATCCTTCCTCCTGCGCACAACTCTATCCATACCCACCGCCTCCCCAACCATAACACATTGTTGAACCACTATTCCTTCAAACATACCCATTTTTGCTTTCCGAGATAATGTTCTCAAACTTCCCACATTCTTCAAGGTTCCCAAATTTTTCGCCCCTCACCCCACCTCTATGATCCACTTCCGCTTCCATGTTCCATCCGCTGCCAATACACCCCAGATAAACTAAAACACTTCACTTCCTCCAGTTTTTCTCCATTCAAACTCACCTCCCTAATTGACTTTACCCTCAACCCTAAATGTACCTAATAACCTTTTCCCCTTTTTCACATTACTTTAAATTTTTCTTTCACACACTTTACCAAAAAAAAAAAAAAAAAAAAACCCCCAGTCACCCGCTTTTGCAGTTTTCTCACATGAATCCGCCACCAGCGCTGTTCATCAGCAACAAACAACTGATCACTTCCCAAGCTCTCTCATCCCAAGAGACTTCATACTTGCCTTCTTTCCATAACTCTTGCATTCACCTCCCTAACAACCCCATCCATAAACAAATTAAACAACCAGGAGACATCACACACCCTGCCGCAAACCCCCACATTCACTGAGAACCAATCACTTTCCTCTCTTCCTACACGTACAGATGCCTTACATCCTCGATAAACACTTTTCCACTGCTTCTAACAACTTGCCTCCCACACTATATTTCTTAATACCTTCCCCAGAGCATGTCCTATCAACTCTATCATAAGCCTTCTCTAGATCCATAAAGCAAAACAAATCCATTTCCTTTCTAAGTATTTCTCACATACATTCTTCAAAGCAAACACCCGATCCACACATCCACTACCACTTTTGAAACCACACTGCCGTCCCCAATCTGATGCTCTGTACATGCCTTCACCCTCTCATCAATTACCCTCCCCCCTATAATTTACCCGAATACTCAACAAACTTATACCTCTGTAATTTGAGCACTCCCTCTTATCCCCTTTGCCTTTGTACAAGGGGACTATGCACGCATTCCGCCAATCCTCAGGCACATCACCCCTGAAGTCATAAAATACATTAAATAAAACCTTTCTATCCAGTCAACAATACAGTCACCCCCTTTTTTTTAATAAATTCCCCTGCCAAATACCATCCAAAAAGCTGCCTTTCCGCCTTTTTTTCCCTTTTTTTCCGCAAAGCTTTTTTAAAATTTTCCCTTTTCTCTGTTTACCAAAACATTTCCCTAACCTTCTCACTTTGCACACCACCTCGACCAAAACACCCTATATCTGCACTCATCATCAAACACATTCGACAAACCTTCAAAAAAATCACTCCATACCCCTTCTCACATCACCACAGCTTGTTATCACCCCCATTTGCGCCCTTCACTGAAGTTCCCATTTGCTCCCTTGTCTTTACGCACTATTTAATTTACCTCCTTTCCAGAACATCTTTTTTTTCTCCCTAAAATTTAATGAAACTCTCTCACCCCAACTCTCATTTGCCCTATTTTTCCCCTTTTTCACCTTTTAAATTCTGACCTCCTGTATATTATATATATAAATATAGAATATATATATATATATATAATATATATATATATATATATACTATATATAATATATATATATATATATATATATAATATAATATATATAAAATAATCTTTTTTTTTATTATACTTTTTTTTCGCTGTCCTCCCGCGTTTGCGAGGTACGCAAGGAAACGACGAAAGAAATGGCCCATCCCCCCCCATACACATATATACATAGGGCCACACACGCAAATATACACGCAAAAATGTTCCCCGGACTTCCACACTTTCCCTTAAAGGGGCCCCCTGAATTTTTCCCCCCCCCCCACCCTATGATCCACTCCGCTTCCAGGGTTCCAAACCGCTGCCAGATCCACTCCCAAAATATCAAAAACACTTCCCACTTCCCCAGTTTTTTCTCCATTCAAACTCACCCCCCCAATTGACTTGACCCTCAACCCGCATACTGTACCTAATACCTTGCTCTTTTTCCCACTTTAAATCTTAACTTTCTTCTTCCACCACTTTCCCAAACTCAGTCACCAGCTTCTGCAGTTTCTCACAGAATCAGCCACCACGCTGTATCATCACCCGAACAAACTGACTCACTTCCCAAGCTCTCTCATCCCCAACAGACTTCATAACTTCCCCCTCTTTCCAAAACTTTTTGCTTTTACCTCCCTAAACAACCCCACCATAAACAAATTTAAAACCCAAAAAAACCAAATGGAGACATCACACACCCCTGCCGCAAACCTACATTCCCCCGAGAACCAATCACTCTCCTCTCTCCTACACGTACACATGCTTACATCCTCGATAAAAACATTTCACTGCTTCTAACAAACTTTCCTCCCACACCATATATTCTTAATCCCTTTTCCAAAAAGACCCTCTCAAATAAAACTCTATCGATTCCCCTTCTCCCAGATCCATAAATGCTACATACAAACCCAAATTTGCTTTTCTAAGTTTTCTCACATCCCATTCTTCAAAGCAAACACCTGATCCACACATCCTCTACCATTTCTGAAACCACACTGCTCTTTTCCCCAATCTGATGCTCTGTACATGCCTTCCCCCCTCTCAATCAATACCCTCCCATATAATTTTACCAGGAATACCAAAAAAACTTTTAGCTCTGTAATTTGAGCACTCACTCTTATCCCCTTTCCCTTTGTACAATGGCACTATGCCCCGCCCTTTCCGCCCAATCCTCAGGCACTTCACCATGAGTCATACTACATTAAATAACCTTACCAACCAGTCAACAATACAGTCACCCCTTTTTTAATAAAATTTCCCCTGCAATTACCCTCCAAACCTGCTTCCTTGCCGGCTTTCACCTTCACAAAGCTTCACTAAAACCTCTTCTCTGTTTACCAAATCATTTTCCCAACCCTCTCACTTTGCACACCACCTCGACCAAAAAACCCTAAATCTGCCACTCTATCATCAAACCCATTCAAAAAACCTTCAAAATACTCACTCCATCTCCTTCTCACTCACCACTAATTGTTTTTCACCTCCCCTTTTGCGCCCTTCACTGAAGTTCCCTTTTGCTTTCCCTTTTCTTACACGCACTTTATTTACCTCCCCTTCCCGAAATCTTTTTATTCTTCCTAAATTTAATGATACTCTCCCCACCCAACTCCCCAATTTTCCCTTTTTTTCACCTCTTGCACCTTTCTCTTGGGCCTACTTCTCTTTCTTTTATACACCCCACTCAATTGGCCCTTTTTTTCCCCGCAAAAATCGTCCAAATAAAATATATAATAAATATAATATATAATATATATATTATATATATATTTTATATATAATATAATATTAATATATAATATATATATATATATATTATTTTTTTTTTTTTTTTTTCATACTATTTGCTATTTCCCGCGATAGCGAGGTAGCGTTAAGAACAGAGGACTGGGCCCTTTTAGGGAATATTCTCCCCCTGGACCTCTTCTCTTATCCTTCTTTTGGAAAAAAAAAGAAAAAAAAAAAAACTATTTGCCATTTTTCCCCCCCTTAGCGAGGTACATTAAAGAACAGAGGACTGGGCCTTTGAGGGAATACCCCACCTGGCCCAATTCCTGTTCCTTCTTTTGGAAATTAAAAAAAAAACGAAGGGGGGGAATTTTCCCGCCCCCTCTCCCTCCCCCCTTTTTTCGCCTTCAAAGACACGCAGGGAATTACGTGGGAAGTATTCTTAAACCCCTATCCCAGGATAATATAATAAAATATATATAAATATTATTTTATATATTTATATATATAAAATTAATATATATATATATATATATTTTTTTTTATAAAGATTCGCCCAATTTCCCCCAATTGCGAGGTTTGCGTAAAAAACAGAGGGCTGGCCTTTAGAGGGGAAAAAAACTCCACCTGGCCCCTTTCTCTGTTCCCTTCTTTTGGAAATTAAAAAAAACGAGAGGCAGGATTTCAGCCACCCGCTCCCCCCTTTAGTCGCCCCTCCACACCAGGAATACTTGGAAGTATTCTTTACCCCTTCCCCAGGATATTTAAAAAATATTAAAATAATATATATATATATATTAATATATTTTATATATAATATAATAATAGAAAATATAAATATATATATATAATATATATATATATAAAATATACATATTAAAATATAAAAACTTTATGTATTTATATGTTTAACTTTGCAATAACCAGAGAATCATTGTTAGTTCACAGACCGTCCCCCCTTCAAATATTAGTAATGGGAAATTTTATAAATGGATAAAGATATCCTGAGCAGAATTTTTCCAGCGTATATTAAATCAAAATAGTGGGGCAAATGCTCAGATTTGGTCACGGGTTTTCCATAAAGTTTAATGAAGTAAGAAAGGGGGCCCAGGGAAATACAGCAAAGAAGCACCAGAACCAAGGAGCTGAGTTATGGTTAGGGGTTGAAACCCATACTTCGCCCACAGAGTGGAGCAACGAGTGAGGTGTGGTTGACTGTAACGTTTCCAAGCTCACAACTACAATAAATGTTCATAAATGGATAGTTCTTGCAAATATGCAATGATAAACAACGATAAACAGAACCAGTTAGAAACGATATAGAGGATTAGTTCTACAATCACTTTTGGACGAATTCAATAAGTATACAAAATATACAAAAGTTCAGGGCTTAAATTACCTAAATAAAATCAAGGGAAGGCCGGGCGAATATAAATTTTCCCATGAATTATAAAAACGATGATTCGAAAAAAATGACTGCCCACACTCATATAGAATTAGAATATAAAAATCAATACGTAAAGAAAAATAGAAATATAGCCAAAATTTAAATGATTTTCTTAGTAAAACGACTTAAAAAAACAAAATAAAAAACTATGAATTTGCAGTTTTCACTGTGAACAGAAGTGTACTGCAAAAAAAATTAGGATTTTTTCTTTTTAAAATGCCCTTGTGTGTATTACAAAGACTAGCTTTTGCCATTTGGTGCTGTTTAGCTTTAAATTTCCAACAACATACAAAATAAATAGATTATGCAACCCTATGAACCTAGAAAATTAAAGAAAACAAGGCCTACTAGGTAAAACTGACTTACATCATTAATAAAGATGGCTAAAGGCAAACAGCACCGTGGCTTTAAGAAATTTTAGTAATATATCTGGGTAGTGCGTGAGAATCTACACGAAAAGTGTAACAAAAAGGGGTATGTTAAATAAGAATGTGCAGGAGAAATGTTGTCATGAATGTTTCCTTCGAAAATAAAAATTCGGGTAAGAGAATTATTTTTATCGTCAACTAGTTAAACTGGTATCTTACCAGGTACCTAAAAGCGTTATAACTTACCGACTATTGATAGCTGGCAGAAAACCCTTTACATAAAACCTTTCGCTGGAAACCGTAAATGGTCAGTTTAAGCCTGCTTACACTATATAAAGGGAGAGGGAAGCTGATAGGAAGTGAGGGATGGCGCTTACGGTGTTTGGGCCGAGATGAAGGTAAAGGGAAACAATGGATTCTGATGGGAAAGTCTAATGTCAACCCGGAATGATAAGGCTGAATCGATCAGATTTTCCCGTGAGAAGATAAAAATAAATTAGAAAAATTTCCGAACGATGGAAAAATGTTCAAATAATCTTGGGTAATGGTTGGGGAGGGCGAGGAGATAACTCTAGCCTTTGGGAAATATTCCTGGTGGGATCGTTCTGAAAGCATGAAAAAAGATGTTTGGGAAAATACTACAAACAAGAACGTGGGCTGGGCTCGAAGTACACCATAAATATCCAAATATAATCATCCTTCTATTTTTTTTGTTTCTACAAAATTCCCATCCTTCACCAACGGTCATAACAACCCCTAAACTCTTCTTTCCCCTTTCGTGCTCGCTTTGTCTTTTTGTTCCCTTTTTTCACTTAAAATTCCTTTGTTGCTGCCCTTTGTCAATATCCACTGTGAAAAAATATGGCCCTTTCTTGACTTTTCCTAGCGTTACAACGCGCGCGTGCGGGAGGAAGGGGTTTGTCATTTCATTTGTGGCGGTACCGACTGGAATGAAAAATTCAGCAAGTATGTATTCTGGACAATGTGTTTATATGTAATATGTCGGTGTATGTAGTATATATATATTTAATATATATAAATATATATATTAATATAATATATAATATATATATATATATATATATAATATATATTATATACTTTAGAGTTTATAAAAGATGCTCATAGTGGAAGGAAAAAGAATATTGGTGTGGAGGCAAGTTTTTTAGAAGGGGAGTGAAAGTTTTTATCGAGGATGTAAGGCATGTATACGTGTAGGAAAAGAGGAAAGTGATTGGTTCTCGGTGAATGTAGGTTTGCGGCAGGGGTGTGTGATGTCTCCCATGGTTATTTTAAATTTTTTTATTAGGATGGGGTTTTTTAGAAATGTGAATGCAGAGTTTTGGAAAGAGGGGCAAGTACAAGTCCCCTTGGGGGTGAGAGAGCTTGGGAAGTGAGTCAAATTTTTTGTTCGCTTTTGATACAGCGCTGGTGGCTGATTCCTGGTGAGAACACTGCCCAAAAACTGGTGACTGAGTTTTTGGGAAAGTTTGTGAAAGAAGAAAGTTTTAAAAGTAAATGTGAAATAGAGCAAGGTTATTGGTAAGAAAAGTTGAGGGTCAAGCCCAATTGGGAGGTATGTTTGAATGGAAAAACGGGAAGTGAATTTTTTTAGATACTGGTGATTCTGGCAGCGGAGGGAAAAAAAAAAAAAAAAAAAACCAAAAAAAATAAAAAAAAAAAAAAAGGGCGGAAGGGGATCATGGGGGTGGGGGAGGGACGAAAATTTCTGGGAGCCTTGAAGAATGGTGGATGTCGAGAACATATTTGGGAAAGAAAAAATGGGAATTTTTAAGGAAAAATGGTTCCAAAAATGTGTATGGTTACAGGCGTGCTAGGGATAGAGTTTTGGCGGGAGGATGGATGTGCGGGAAAAGGAGATTTTTTGAGGACAATGTGTGGTGTAGTGGTTTGATCGATTAAGTAACGTAAAAAGTAAGAGAGAGGGGTGGAATAAAAAAACGGGGGTTGAAGAGCAGAAGAAGTGTTTTGAAGGGGTTTGGGCACATGGAGAGAATGATGAGGAAAGATTGCCCAAAGGGGATATATGTGTCAAAGGTGGAGGAACAAAGGAGAAGTGGAAAAACCAAATTGGAGGTGGAAAATGAAGTGAAAAGATTTGGTGATCGGGGCCTAAACCCCAGCATGGGGGTGAAAAGGAGGGAAAGGGAAATAGAGTGAATTGGATCGAGGGTGGAAAAAGGGGGTTTGAGGGTGCTTTCAGTGATTGAATCAGGGCATGTGAAGGGGCTGGGTAACCTTTAAAAGCGTTGGGTTGTATATTTGCGTGTAGGGAATATGTATATACATGTTATGGGGGGGGGTTTGAGCCATTTTTTTTCGTCTTTTCCTTCGCTACCTGCAAACGGGGGAGACAGCGAAAAACAGAAAAAAAAAAAATAATATATAAAATATATATAAAATTTTATATATATATATATATAGTAAAAAATATTGTTTGAATGTATAAGAAATAATGATTTTTCAAAATTTGTATTATATAAAAGTGTTGGGGTTTGGTTAGGGCCTTCTCGTCGTTTCCTTGCGCTACCTCGAACGGAGACAGCGACTAGGTATAATAAATGAAAAAAAAATAAATAATATACATAAAAATATATAAATATAATATATATTATCTTTTAAAATATATATATATATAATATAATATATATATATATATAAAAAATATTAAATAAAAAAATAAATAATATTATATATATATAATATATATGATTGAAGGGGGAGCCTGTACGAGAAATCAGATTGGGAAGAGCAGGGGTTTCAGAGTGGTAAGGATGTGTGGACAGGTTTTTTCCTTTGAAAATGAAAATGTGAGAAATCTTAGAAAAGCAAAGGGATTTGAAATGTAGAAATTAGGGATCTAGAAGGAATTGATAATTTGATACAGATGCTTTTAAGGGTATTAAGAATATATGGTTTGGGGGGCAATTTTAAAAGGGCAGTAAAAAGTTTTTATCGGGGATGTAAGGAGTGTACTTTAAGGAAAGAGAAAGTGTTTGGTTCTCAGTGAATGTGGGTTTTTGCGGCAGGGTGGTGATGTCTCCATGGTTTTTTTAATTTGTTTATGGATGGGGTTTTTAGGAGTAATGCAAGAGTTCCCCGAAAGAGGGGCCCCCCCCCTATGAAGTTTTGTTGGGATGAGAGAGCTGGGGAAATGGGGTAGTTGTTGTTCGCTTTATGATACAGCGCTGGGGGCTGATTCATGGAGAAACTGCCCAAAACTGGTGACTGAGTTTTTAAAGTGTGTGGGAAAAAGAAAGTAAAAAGTAAATGTGAAAAAAGAGAAAAGGGTTTTTTATACAGTAGGGTTTTAAAGGGGCAATCAAATTGGGAGTTTATTTTTAATGGAGAAAAACTGGGGGAAGTGAAGTGTTTTAGGGTACGGGGGTGGATCTGTCAGCGGATGGAACCATGGAAACGGGAAATGGGGTCATAAAGGGGAGGGGAGGGGGCGAAAAAATTTTTGGGGCCTTGAAAAATGTTGGAAGTCGAGAACATTATCTCGGAAAGCAAAAATGGGGAAGTTGAAAAGGGAAAAGGGGTTTCCCAAAAATGTGGGATTTGCGAGGCGTGGGCTATGGATAATTGTCGCAGGGGGATGGGTGTGCGCAAAGAGATGTTTGAGGACCAGTGTGTGTGAGGTGGTTTGAAACGATTAATAACTAAATAAAGAGATGTTGTAAATAAAAAAGGGGGTGGTGAAGAGCAAAAGATGTTTTGAAATGTTTTTGGGACCCTGGGGAGGGGGGATGGAAAATTTACCAGAGATATATGGTCCCCGAGGGGAGGGGAAAAGGGGAAGTGGGGGAAAGAAATTGAGGTGGAAAGATGAATGTAAAAGATTTTGTTGATCCCGGGGGCCCAACAACATGAGGGGTTTAAAGGAGGGAAGGGAAAAGTGAATTGGATCGATTGGGAACCGGGGGTTTACGTCTTCAGTGGGTTTTAATCAGGGGTGTGAAACGTCCGGGGGAAACCAAGGAAAAATGTGTAGGGAGTATTTGCGTGTATGGACGTATGTATATACATTTATGGGGGGGGGTTTTAGCCATTTCTTTCGTCTGTTTCCCTTTCGCAACCTCGAAACGCGGGGGGACGCGAAAAGCAGAAAAAAAAAAAAATATAAAATATATAATAATATATATATTATATATATAAATATATATATTTAAATATATATATAAATATGTTGAAATGTAAAAGTAAAGGGATGTGTCTAAAAAATTTTATGTATATACATGGTATGTGGTGGGTTGGGCCATTCTTCGCTGTTTCCTTGCCTACCCTCGCTAATCGGGGAAAAGCGACTAGGTATATAAATGAATAAAAATAAATAAATATACATATATAAATATATAATATATATATATATATATATATAATATATATATATATATATATATATATATATATATATATATATATTTTTTTTTTTTTCTGCTTTTTCGCTGTCTCCCGCGTTTGCGAGGTAGCGCAAGGAAACAGACGAAAGAAATGGCTCAACCCACCCCCATACACATGTATATACATACGTCCATACACGCAAATATACATACCTACACAGCTTTCCATGGTTTACCCCAGACGCTTCACATGCCCTGATTCAATCCACTGAAAGCACGTCAACCCCGGTATACCACATCGATCCAATTCACTCTATTCCTTGCCCTCCTTTCACCCTCATGTATGTTCAGGCCCCGATCACACAAAATCTTTTACACTTCATCTTTCCACCTCCAATTTCGTCTCCCACTTCTCCTCGTTCCCTCCACCTCTGACACATATATCCTCTTGGTCAATCTTTCCTCACTCATTCTCTCCATGTGCCCAAACCATTTCAAAACACTCTCTTCTGCTCTCTCAACCACGCTCTTTTTATTTACACACATCTCTCTTACTCTTACGTTACTTAATCGATCAAACCACCTCACACCACACATTGTCCTCAAACATCTCATTTGCAGCACATCCATCCTCCTGCGCACAACTCTATCCATAGCCCACGCCTCGCAACCATACAACATTGTTGGAACCACTATTCCTTCAAACATACCCATTTTTGCTTTCCGAGATAATGTTCTCGACTTCCACACATTTTTCAAGGCTCCCAAAATTTTCGCCCCCTCCCCTACCCTATGATCCACTTCCGCTTCCATGGTTCCATCCGCTGACAGATCCACTCCCAGATATCTAAAACACTTCACTTCCTCCAGTTTTTCTCCATTCAAACTCACCTCCCAATTGACTTGACCCTCAACCCTACTGTACCTAATAACCTTGCTCTTATTCACATTTACTCTTAACTTTCTTCTTCCACACACTTTACCAAACTCAGTCACCAGCTTCTGCAGTTTCTCACATGAATCAGCCACCAGCGCTGTATCATCAGCGAACAACAACTGACTCACTTCCCAAGCTCTCTCATCCCCAACAGACTTCATACTTGCCCCTCTTTCCAGGACTCTTGCATTTACCTCCCTAACAACCCCATCCATAAACAAATTAAACAACCATGGAGACATCACACACCCCTGCCGCAAACCTACATTCACTGAGAACCAATCACTTTCCTCTCTTCCTACACGTACACATGCCTTACATCCTCGATAAAAACTTTTCACTGCTTCTAACAACTTGCCTCCCACACCATATATTCTTAATACCTTCCACAGAGCATCTGTATCAACTCTATCATATGCCTTCTCCAGATCCATAAATGCTACATACAAATCCATTTGCTTTTCTAAGTATTTCTCACATACATTCTTCAAAGGAAACACCTGATCCACACATCCTCTACCACTTCTGAAACCGCACTGCTCTTCCCCAATCTGATGCTCTGTACATGCCTTCACCCTCTCAATCAATATATATATATATATATATATATATATATATATATATATATATATATATATATATATATATATATATATATATATATATATATATATATATAGATATATATATATATATATATATATATTTATATATGTATATTTATTTATTTTTATTCATTTATTATACCTAGTCGCTGTCTCCCGCATTAGCGAGGTAGCGCAAGGAAACAGACGAAAGAATGGCCCAACCCACCCACATACACATGTATATACATACAATTCTAGACACATACATATACTTATACATTTCAACATATATATACATATATATATATATATATATATATATATATATATATATATATATATATATTTTTTTTTTTTTCTGCTTTTTCGCTGTCTCCCGCGTTTGCGAGGTAGCGCAAGGAAACAGACGAAAGAAATGGCTCAACCCACCCCCATACACATGTATATACATACGTCCATACACGCAAATATACATACCTACACAGCTTTCCATGGTTTACCCCAGACGCTTCACATGCCCTGATTCAATCCACTGAAAGCACGTCAACCCCGGTATACCACATCGATCCAATTCACTCTATTCCTTGCCCTCCTTTCACCCTCATGCATGTTCAGGCCCCGATCACACAAAATCTTTTACACTTCATCTTTCCACCTCCAATTTGGTGTCCCACTTCTCCTCGTTCCCTCCACCTCTGACACATATATCCTCTTGGTCAATCTTTCCTCACTCATTCTCTCCATGTGCCCAAACCATTTCAAAACACTCTCTTCTGCTCTCTCAACCACGCTCTTTTTATTTCCACACATCTCTCTTACTCTTACGTTACTTAATCGATCAAACCACCTCACACCACACATTGTCCTCAAACATCTCATTTCCAGCACATCCATCCTCCTGCGCACAACTCTATCCATAGCCCACGCCTCGTAACCATACAACATTTTTGGAACCACTATTCCTTCAAACATACCCATTTTTGCTTTCCCAGATAATGTTCTCGACATCCACACATTCTTCAAGGCTCCCAGAATTTTCGCTCCCTCCCCCACCCTATGATCCACTTCCGCTTCCATGGTTCCATCCGCTGCCAGATCCACTCCCAGATATCTAAAACACTTCACTTCCTCCAGTTTTTCTCCATTCAAACATACCTCCCAATTGGCTTGACCCTCAACTCTACTGTACCTAATAACCTTGCTCTTATTCACATTTACTCTTAACTTTCTTCTTTCACAAACTTTACCAAACTCAGTCACCAGCTTTTGCAGTGTCTCACATGAATCAGCCACCAGCGCTGTATCATAAGCGAACAACAATTGACTCACTTCCCAAGCTCTCTCATCCCCAAGAGACTTCGTACTTGCCCCTCTTTCCAAAACTCTTGCATTCACATCTCTAAGAACCCCATCCATAAACAAATTAAATAACCATGGAGACATCACACACCCCTGCCGCAAACCTACATTCACCGAGAACCAATCACTTTCCTCTTTTCCTACACGTATACATGCCTTACATCCTCGATAAAAACTTTTCACTGCTTCTAACAACTTGCCTCCACACCATATATTCTTATTCCCTTCCACAGAGCATCTCTATCAACTCTATCATATATATATATATATATATATATATATATATATATATATATATATATATATATATATATATATATATATATATATATATATATATACATACACCGACATATACATATAAACACATGTCCAGAATACATACTTGCTGAATTTTTCATTCCAGTCGGTACCCCGCCACACATGAAATGACAACCCCTTCCTCCCGCACGCGCGCGATGTAACGCTAGGAAAAGTCAAGAAAGGCCATATTTTTTCACAGTGATATTGACAAAGGCAGCAACTAAGGAATGTAAGTGAAATAAGACGAAAGACAAAGTGAGCACGTAAGGGTAGAAGAGTTTAGAGTTGTTATGACCGTTGGTGAAGACGAGGGAATGTGTAGAAAACAAAACAAATTCCGAAGGATGATTATATTTTGGATATTTATGGTGTACTTACAGAGCCCAGCCCACGTTCTTGATGTAGCTATTTTACAAACATCTTATTCATGCTTTCAGAACGATCCCACCAGAGAATACTTCCTAAGGCTAGAGTATCTCCTCGCCCTCACCAACCATACCCAAGATTATTTGAACATTTTTCCATCGTTCAGGTAATTTCTAGTTTATTTTTATCTTCTCACGGGACATCTGATCGATTCAGACCTTATCATTCCAGATGACATTAGACTTTCCCATCAGAATCCATTGCTCTTCCCCTTCACCTTCATCTCGGCCCAAACACCGTAAGCGCATCCCTCACTCCTATCAGCTTCCCTCTCCCTTTATATAGTGCTAAGCGAGCGCTTAAACTGACCATTACGTTCCAGCGAAAGGTTCATGGAGGTTTAGCTGCCAGCTATCAATAGCTGGGTAAGTTATAACGCTATTAGGTACCTGGTAAGATACGCAGTTTAACTAGTTGACGATAAAGTAATTCTCTCTACCCCGAGGATTTTTATTTTCCAGAAGGAAAACATTCATGACAACATTTCTCCTGCACATTCTTATAAACATAACGCTTTTTGTTACACTTTTCGTGTAGATTCTCACGCACTACCCAGATATATTACTAAATTACCTAAAGCCACGGTGCTGTTTGCCTTTAGCCATCTTTATTAATGATGTAAGTCAGTTTCTACCTAAGTAGGCCTTGTTTTCTTTAATTTTCTAGGTTCATAGTGTTGACATAATCTATATATATGTATGTTGTTGAATTTAATGCTATCAGCACCAAATGGCAAAAGCTAGTCTTTGTAATACACACAAGACATTAAAACTGCAAAAATCACTATTTTATTGCAGTACACTTCTGTTCACAGTGAAAACCTGCAAATTCATAGTTTTTTATTTTGTTTTTTTAAGTCTGTTTTACTAAGAAATCATTAAATATTTGGCTATATTTCTATTTTTCTATACTGTATTGATTTTTATATTCTAATTCTTATATGAGTGTGGGCAGTCATTTATTTCGAATCATCGATTTTTATAATTCATGGAAAGTTTATATTCGCCAGGCCTATCCCTTGATTTTATTTAGGTAATCATAGCCATGAACTTTTGTATATTTTGTATACATTATTGAATTCGTCCAAAAGTGATGTAGAACTAATCCTCTATATCGTTTCTAACATGGTTCTAGTTTATCGTTGCTTTATCATTGCATATTTGCAAGAACTATCCATTATGAACATCATTGTAGTTGTGAGACTTGAACGTTACAGTCAAACCACACCTCACTCGTTGCTCCACTCTGTGGGCGAATGTATGGCGTTTCACCTCTAACCATAACTCAGCTCCCTTGGTTCTGGTGCTATCTTTGCTGTACTCCCTGGGACCTTTCTTACTTCATTAAACTTTATGGAACACGGTGACCAAATCTGAGCAGTGCACACTATTTTGATTTAATATACGCTGGAAAAATTCTGCTCAGGATATCTTTATCCATTTATCAAATTCATTACTAATATTTGAAGGAAGACGGTCTGTGAACTAAGCAATGATTCTCTGGTTATTGCTAAGTTAAACATATAAATACATAAAGTTATATATATATATATGTATATATATATATATATATATATATATATATATATATATATATATATATATATATATATATATATATATATATATATATATATATATATATATATATCCCTGGGGATAGGGGTAAAAGAATACTTCCCACGTATTCCCTGCGTGTCGTAGAGGGCGACTAAAAGGGAAGGGAGCGGGTGGCTGGAAATCCTGCCCTCTCGTTTTTTTTTAATTTTCCAAAAGAAGGAACAGAGAAGGGGGCCAGGTGAGAATTTTCCCTCTAAGGCCCAGTCCTCTGTTCTTAACGCTACCTCGCAAATGCGGGAAATGGCGAATCGTATAAAAAAAATATATATATATATATATATATATATATATATATATATATATATATATATATATATATATATATATATTATCCCTGGGGATAGGGGATTAAGAATACTTCCCACGTATTCCCTGCGTGTCGTAGAAGGCGACTAAAAGGGGAGGGAGAGGGGGCTGGAAATCCTCCCCTCTCGTTTTTTTTTAATTTTCCAAAAGAAGGAACAGAGAATTGGGCCAGGTGAGGGTATTCCCTCAAAGGCCCAGTCCTCTGTTCTTAATGCTACCTCGCTAACGCGGGAAATGGCAAATAGTTTTTTTTTTTTTCTTTTTTTTTCCAAAAGAAGGAACAGAGAAGAGGTCCAGGTGAGAATATTCCCTCAAAGGCCCAGTCCTCTGTTCTTAACGCTACCTCGCTATCGCGGGAAATAGCGAATAGTATGAAAAAAAAAAAAAAAATATATATATATATATATATATATATATATATATATATAATATATATATATATATATATATATATATATATATATATATATATATATTTGGACGATTTTTGCAGGGAAAAAATGCAATTGAGTGGGAGATGTATAAAAGAAAGAGACAGTAGGTCAAGAGAAAGGTGCAAGAGGTGAAAAAAAGGGCAAATGAGAGTTGGGGTGAGAGAGTATCATTAAATTTTAGGGAGAATAAAAAGATGTTCTGGAAGGAGGTAAATAAAGTGCGTAAGACAAGGAAGCAAAAGGGAACTTCAGTGAAGGGCGCAAATGGGGAGGTGATAACAAGTAGTGGTGATGTGAGAAGGAGATGGAGTGAGTATTTTGAAGGTTTGTTGAATGTGTTTGATGATAGAGTGGCAGATATAGGGTGTTTTGGTCGAGGTGGTGTGCAAAGTGAGAGGGTTGGGGAAAATGATTTGGTAAACAGAGAAGAGGTAGTGAAAGCTTTGCGGAAGATGAAAGCCGGCAAGGAAGCAGGTTTGGAGGGTATTGCAGTGGAATTTATTAAAAAAGAGGGTGACTGTATTGTTGACTGGTTGGTAAGGTTATTTAATGTATGTATGACTCATGGTGAAGTGCCTGAGGATTGGCGGAATGCGTGCATAGTGCCATTGTACAAAGGGAAAGGGGATAAGAGTGAGTGCTCAAATTACAGAGCTAAAAGTTTGTTGAGTATTCCTGGTAAATTATATGGGAGGGTATTGATTGAGAGGGTGAAGGCATGTACAGAGCATCAGATTGGGGAAGAGCAGTGTGGTTTCAGAAGTGGTAGAGGATGTGTGGATCAGGTGTTTGCTTTGAAGAATGTATGTGAGAAATACTTAGAAAAGCAAATGGATTTGTATGTAGCATTTATGGATCTGGAGAAGGCAAACGATAGAGTTGATAGAGATGCTCTGTGGAAGGTATTAAGAATATATGGTGTGGGAGGAAAGTTGTTAGAAGCAGTGAAATGTTTTTATCGAGGATGTAAGGCATGTGTACGTGTAGGAAGAGAGGAGAGTGATTGGTTCTCGGGGAATGTAGGTTTGCGGCAGGGGTGTGTGATGTCTCCATGGTTGTTTAATTTGTTTATGGATGGGGTTGTTAGGGAGGTAAATGCAAGAGTTTTGGAAAGAGGGGCAAGTATGAAGTCTGTTGGGGATGAGAGAGCTTGGGAAGTGAGTCAGTTGTTGTTCGCTGATGATACAGCGCTGGTGGCTGATTCATGTGAGAAACTGCAGAAGCTGGTGACTGAGTTTGGTAAAGTGTGTGGAAGAAGAAAGTTAAGAGTAAATGTGAATAAGAGCAAGGTTATTAGGTACAGTAGGGTTGAGGGTCAAGTCAATTGGGAGGTGAGTTTGAATGGAGAAAAACTGGAGGAAGTGAAGTGTTTTAGATATCTGGGAGTGGATCTGGCAGCGGATGGAACCATGGAAGCGGAAGTGGATCATAGGGTGGGGGAGGGGGCGAAAATTCAGGGGGCCTTGAAGAATGTGTGGAAGTCGAGAACATTTTTGCGTGTATATTTGCGTGTGTGGACGTATGTATATACATGTGTATGGGGGGGGATGGGCCATTTCTTTCGTCTGTTTCCTTGCGCTACCTCGCAAACGCGGGAGACAGCGACAAAGTATAATAAAAAAAAAGATAATTATATATATATATATATATATATATATATATATATATATATATATATATATATATATATATATATATATATATATATATATATATATATATATATATATATATATATATATACAGGAGGTCAAGAATAAAAGGTGAAAGAGGTGAAAAATAGGGCAAATGAGAGTTGGGGTGAGAGAGTATCATTAAATTTTAGGGAGAATAAAAAGATGTTCTGGAAGGAGGTAAATAAAGTGCGTAAGACAAGGGAGCAAATGGGAACTTCAGTGAAGGGCGCAAATGGGGAGGTGATAACAAGTAGTGGTGATGTGAGAAGGATATGGAGTGAGTATTTTGAAGGTTTGTCGAATGTGTTTGATGATAGAGTGGCAGATATAGGGTGTTTTGGTCGAGGTGGTGTGCAAAGTGAGAAGGTTAGGGAAAATGATTTGGTAAACAGAGAAGAGGGAGTAAAAGCTTTGCGGAAGAAGAAAGCCGGCAAGGCAGCATGTTTGGATGGTATTGCAGTGGAATTTATTAAAAAAGGGGGTGACTGTATTGTTGACTGGATAGTAAGGTTATTTAATGTATGTATGACTCACGGTGATGTGCCTGAGGATTGGCGGAATGCGTGCATAGTGCCATTGTACAAAGGCAAAGGGGATAAGAGTGAGTGCTCAAATTACAGAGGTATAAGTTTGTTGAGTATTCCTGGTAAATTATATGGGAGGGTATTGATTGAGAGGGTGAAGGCATGTACAGAGCATCAGATTGGGGAAGAGCAGTGTGGTTTCAAAAGTGGTAGTGGATGTGTGGATCAGGTGTTTGCTTTGAAGAATGTATGTGAGAAATACTTAGAAAAGGAAATGGATTTGTATGTAGCATTTATGGATCTAGAGAAGGCATATGATAGAGTTGATAGAGATGCTCTGTGGAAGGTATTAAGAATATATAGTGTGGGAGGCAAGTTGTTAGAAGCAGTGAAAAGTGTTTATCGAGGATGTAAGGCATCTGTACGTGTAGGAAGAGAGGAAAGTGATTGGTTCTCAGTGAATGTAGGTTTGCGGCAGAGGTGTGTGATGTCTCCATGGTTGTTTAATTTGTTTATGGATGGGGTTGTTAGGGAGGTGAATGCAAGAGTTATGGAAAGAAGGGCAAGTATGAAGTCTCTTGGGGATGAGAGAGCTTGGGAAGTGAGTCAGTTGTTGTTCGCTGATGATACAGCGCTGGTGGCTGATTCATGTGAGAAACTGCAGAAGCTGGTGACTGAGTTTGGTAAAGTGTGTGAAAGAAGAAAGTTAAGAGTAAATGTGAATAAGAGCAAGGTTATTAGGTACAGTAGGGTTGAGGGTCAAGTCAATTGGGAGGTGAGTTTGAATGGAGAAAAACTGGAGGAAGTGAAGTGTTTTAGATATCTGGGAGTGATCTGGCAGCGGATGGAACCATGGAAGCGGAAGTGGATCATAGAGTGGGGGAGGGGGCGAAAATTCTGGGAACCTTGAAGAATGTGTGGAAGTCGAGAACATTATCTCGGAAAGCAAAAATGGGTATGTTTGAAGGAATAGTGGTTCCAACAATGTTGTATGGTTGCGAGGCGTGGGCTATGGATAGAGTTGTGCGCAGGAGGATGGATGTGCTGGAAATGAGATGTTTGAGGACAATGTGTGGTGTGAGGTGGTTTGATCGAGTAAGTAACGTAAGGGTAAGAGAGATGCGTGGAAATAAAAAGAGCGTGGTTGAGAGAGCAGAAGAGGGTGTTTTGAAATGGTTTGGACACATGGAGAGAATGAGTGAGGAAAGATTGACCAAGAGGATATATGTGTCGGAGGTGGAGGGAACGAGGAGAAGAGGGAGACCAAATTGGAGGTGGAAAGATGGAGTGAAAAAGATTTTGTGTGATCGGGGCCTGAACATGCAGGAGGGTGAAAGGAGGGTAAGGAATAGAGTGAATTAGAGCGATGTGGTATACCGGGGTTGACGTGCCGTCAGTGGATTGAATCGGGGCATGTGAAGCGTATGGGGTAAACCATGGAAAGCTGTGTAGGTGTGTATATTTGCGTGTGTGGACGTATGTATATACATGTGTATGGGGGGGGGGGTTGGGCCATTTCTTTCGTCTGTTTCTTGCGCTACCTCGCAAACGCGGGAGACAGCGACAAAGTATAAAAAAAAAAAAATATATATATATATACATATATATATATATATATATATATATTTATATATTTATTTCTTTTATTTATCTATCTATTTTGCTTTGTCGCTGTCTGCGGCGTTAGCGAAGTAGCGCAAGGAAACAGACGAAAGAATGGCCAAACCAACCCACATACATATGTATATACATACACGTCCACACACGGAAATATACATACCCATACATCTCAACGTATACATATATATACACACACAAACATATACATATATATACACACAGAAACATATACATATATACATATGTACACAATTCATACTGTCTGCCTTCATTCATTCCCATCGCCACCTTGCCACACATGAAATAACAACCCCCTCTCCTCTCATGTGCGCGAGTTAGCGATAGGAAGACAACGAAGGCCCCATTCGTTCACACTCAGTCTCTAGCTGTCATGCAATAATGCACTGAAACCACAGCTCACTTTACATATCCAGGCACCACAGAACTTTCCATGACTTACCCCAGACGCTTCACATGCCCTGAGTCAATCCATTGACAGCAAGTCGACCCCGGTATGCCACATCGTTACAATCCACTCTATTCCTTGCACCCCTTTCACCCTCCTGCATGTTCAGGCCCCGATCACTCAAAATCTTTTTTACTCCATCTTTCCACCTCCAATTTGGTCTCCCATTTCTCCTTGTTCACTCCACCTCTGACACATATATCCTCTTGGTCAATTTTTCCTCACCCATTCTCTCCATGTGACCAAACCATTTCAAAACACCCTCTTCTGCTCTCTCAACCACACTCTTTTTATTACCACATATCCATTACCCTATTATTACTTACTCGATCAAACCACCTCACACCATATATTGTCCTCAAACACCTTATTTCCAACACATACACCCTCCTCCGCACAACTCTATCCATAGCCCACGCCTCGGAACCATACAACATTGTTGGAACCACTATTCCTTCAAACATACCCATTTTTGCTTTCCGAGATAATGTTCTCGACTTCCACACATTCTTCAACGCTCCCAAAATTTTTGCCCCCTCCCCCACCCTATGATTCACTTCCGCTTCCATGGTTCCATCCGCTGCCAGATACACTCACAGATATCTGAAACACTTTACTTCCTCCAGTTTTTCTCCATTCAAACTTACCTCCCAGTTGACTTGACCCTGAACCCTACTGTACCTAATAACCTTGCTCTTATTCAAATTTACTCTCAACTTTCTTCTTTCACACACTTTACCAAACTCAGTCACCAGCCTCTGCAGTTTCTCATATGAATCAGCCACCAGCGCTGTATCATCAGCGAACAACAACTGACTCAATTCCCAAGCTCTCTAATCCACAACAGACTTCATACTTGCCCCTCTTTCCAAAACCCATGCATTCACCTCCCTAACAACCCCATCTATAAACAAATTAAACAACCATTGAGCCATCAAACACCTCTGCCGCAAACCTATATTCACTAAGAACCAATCACTTTTCTCTCTTCCTACACGTACACATGCCTTACATCCTCGATAAAAACTTTTCACTGCTTCTAACAACTTGCCTCCCAACCATATATTCTTAATACCTTCCACAGAGCATCTCTATCAACTCTGTCATATGCCTTCTCTAGATCCATAAATGCTACATACAAATCCATATGCTTTTCTAAGTATTTCTCACATACATTCTTCAAAGCAAACACTTGATGAACAATCCTCTACCACTTCTGAAACTACACTGCTCATCAGCAATCTGATGCTCTGTAAATGCCTGCACCCTCTGTATGAATACACTCCCATATAATTTACCAGGAATACTCAACAAACCTATATTTATGTAATTTGATCACTCACCTTTCTCCACAAACCTTTGCCTTTGCACAATTGCACTATGCAAGCATTCCGCCAATCCTCAGGGACCTCACCATGAATCATACATACATTAAATAACCTTACCAACCAGTCAACAATACAGTCACACCCTTTTTGAATAAATTCCACTGCAATGCCATACAAACCCGATGCCTTGCCAGCTTTCATCTTTCCCAAGGCTTTTACTACTTCTTCTCTGTTTACCAAATCATCCTCACTAACCCTCTCACTTTGCACACCACCTCGACCAAAACACCCTATATCTGCCACTATATCTGGCAGCGGATGGAACCTTGGAAGCGGAAGTGAATCATAGGGTGGGGGAGGGGGGCGAAAATCCTGGCAGCCTTGGAGAATGTTTGGAAGTCGTGAACATTACCTCCGAGAGCAAAAATGGCCATGTTTGAAGGAATAGTGGTTCCAACATTGATATATGGTTGCGAGGTGTGGGCTATGGATCGAGTTGTGCGCAGGAGGGTGGATGTGCTGGAAATGATATGTTTGAGGACAATATGTGGTGTGAGGTGGTTTGATCGAGTAAGTAATGTAAGGGTAAGAGAGATGCGTGGAAATAAAAACAGCGTGGTTGAGAAAGCAGAAGAGTGTGTTTTCAAATAGTTTGGACATAAGGAGAGAATGAGTGAGGAAAGATTGACCAAGAGGTAATATGTATCGGAGATGGAGGGAAGGAGGAGAAGTGGGAGACCAAATTGGAGGTGGAAAGATGGAGTGAAAAAGATTTTGAGTGATCTGGGCCTGAACATGTAGGAGGGTGAAAGACGTGCAAGGAATAGAGTGAATTGGAACGATATGTTATACTGGGGTCGACGTGCTATCAATGTATTTACCCAGGGCATGTGAAGCTTCTGGGGTAAACCATGGAAACTTCTGTGGGGCCTGGTTGTGGAAAGGGAGCTGTGGTTTCGGGCATTATTACATGACAGCTAGAGAATGAGTGTGAACAATTGGGCCTTTGTTGTCTTTTCCTAGACCTACCTCGCACACATGAGGGGAGAGGGGGATGTTATTCCATGTGTGGCGAGGTGGCGATGGGAATGAATAAAGGCAGTGTGAATTGTGTGCATGTGTATATAAGTATATTTCTGTGTGTGTATATACATGTGTACATTGAGATGTATGGGTATGTATATTTGCGTGTGTGGACGTCATTGGTTCTCAATGAATGTAGGTTTGTGACAGGGGTGTGTGATGTCTCCATGGTTGTTTAATTTGTTTATGGATGGGGTTGTTAGGTAGGTGAATGCAAGAGTTTTGGAAAGAGGGGCAAGTATGAAGTTTGTTGTGGATGCGAGAGCTTGGGAAGTGAGTCAGTTGTTCGTTCATCATACAGCGCTGTTGGCTGATTCATGTGAGAAACTGCAGAAGCTGATGACTGAGTTTGGTAAAGTGTGTGAATGAAGAAAGTTAAGAGTAAATATGAATAAGAGCAAGGTTATTAGGTACATTAGGGTTGAGGGTCAAGTCAATTGGGAGGTAAGTTTGAATGGAGAAAAACTGGAGGAAGTAAAGTGTTTTAGATATCTGGGAGTGGATTTGGCAGCGGATGGAACCATGGAAGCGGAAGTGAATTATAGGGTGGGGGAGGGGGCGAAAATCCTAGGAGCCTTGAAGAATGTGTGGAAGTCGGGAACATCATATCGGAAAGCAAAAATGGGTATGTTTGAAGGAATAGTGGTTCCAACAATGTTGTATGGTTGCGAGGCGTGGGCTATGGATAGAGTTGTGCGCAGGAGGGTGGATGTGCTGAAAATGAGATGTTTGAGGCAAATATGTGGTGTGAGGTGGTTTGATCAAGAAAGTAATGTACGGGTAAGAGAGATGTGTGGAAATAAAAAGAGCGTGGTTGAGAAAGCAGAAGAGAGTGTTTTGAAATGGTTTGGGCACATGGAGAGAATGAGTGAGGAAAGATTGACCAAGAGGATATATGTGTCGGAGGTGGAAGGAACGAAGAGAAGTGGGAGACCAAATTGGAGGGGGAAAGATGGAGAGAGAAAGATTTTGAGTGATCGGGGCCTGAACATGCAGGACGGTGAAACGTGTTCAAGGAATAGAGTGAATTGGATCGATGTGGTATACCGATGTTGACGTGCTGTCAGTGGATTGAATCAGGTCATGTGAAGCGTCTGGGGTAAACCATGGAAAGTTGTGTGGGGCCTGGATGTGGAAAGGGAGCTGTGGTTTCGGTCATTATTGCATGACAGCTAGAGAATGAGTGTGAACGATGGGGCCTTTGTTGTCTTTTCCTAGACCTACCTCGCACACATGAGGGGGGAGGGGGATGTTATTCCATGTGTGGCGAGGTGGCGATGGGAATGAATAAAGGCTGTGTGAATTGTGTGCATGTGTATATATGTATGTGTCTGTGTATGTATATACATGTGTACATTGAGATGTATGGGTATGTATATTTGCGTGTGTGGACGTGATTGGTTCTCAGTGAATGTAGGTTTGCGGCAGGGGTGTGAGATGTCTCCATGGTTGTTCAATTTGTTTATGGATGGTGTTGTTAGGGAGGCGAATGCAACAGTTTTGGAAAGAGGGGCAAGTATGAAGTTTGTTGTGGATGAGAGAGCTTGGGAAGTGAGTCAGTTGTTGTTCCCTCATCATACAGCGCTGGTGGCTGATTCATGTGAGAAACTGCAGAAGCTGGTGACTGAGTTTGGTAAAGTGTGTGAAAGAAAAAATTAAGAATAAATGTGAATAAGAGCAAGGTTATTAGGTACAGTAGTGTTGAAGGTCGTCAATTGGGAGGTGAGTTTGAATGGAGAAAAACTGGATGAAGTAAAGTGTTTTAGATATCTGGGAGTGGATCTGGCAGCGGATGGAACCATGGAAGCTGAAGTGAATCATAGGGTGGGGGAGGGGGCGAAAATCCTAGGAGCCTTGAAGAATGTGTGGAAGTCGAGAACATAATCTCGGAAAGCAAAAATGGGTATGTTTGAAGGAATAGTCGTTCCAACAATGTTGTATGATTGCGAGGCGTGGGCTATGGATAGAGTTGTGCGCAGGAGGGTGGATGTGCTGAAAATGAGATGTTTGAGGAAAATGTGTGGTGTGAGGTGGTTTGATCGAGTAAGTAATGTAAGGGTAAGAGAGATGTGTGGAAATAAAAAGAGCGTGGTTGAGAGAGCAGAAGAGGGTGTTTTGAAATGGTTTGGGCACATGGAGAGAATGAGTGAGGAAAGATTGACCAAGAGGATGTATGTGTCGGAGGTGGAGGGAACGAGGAGAAGTGGGAGACCAAATTGGAGGTGGAAAGATGGAGTGAAAAATTATTTGAGTGGTCGGGGACTGAGCATGCAGGAGGGTGAAAGGAGGGCAAGGAATACAGTGAATTGGATCGATGTGGTATACCGGGGTTGACGTGCTGTCAGTGGATTGAATCAGGGCATGTGAAGCGTCTGGGGTAAACCAAGGAAAGTTGTGTGGGGCCTGGATGTGGAAAGGGAGCTGTGGTTTCGGGCATTTTTGCGTGACAGCTAGAGACTGAGTGTGAACGAATGGGGCCTTTGTTGTCTTTTCCTAGCGCTACCTCGCACACATGAGGGGGGAGGGGGATGGTATTCCAAGTGTGGCGAGGTGGCGATGGGATTGAATAAAGGCAGACAGTGTGAATTGTGTGCATGGGTATATATGTATGTGTCTGCCTGTGTATATATATGTGTACATTGATATGTATAGGTTATGTATATTTGCGTGTGTGGACGTGTATGTATATACATGTGTATGGGGATGGGTTTGGCCATTTCTTTCGTCTGTTTCCTTGCGCTAATTCGCAAAAGCGGGAGACAGCGACAAAGCAAAATAAATAAAATAAATAATACACATATACATAATTCCTACTGTCTGCCTTTATTCATTCCAATCGCCAATTCGCCACACATGGAATAACAGCCCCCTCCCCCTCATGTGTGCGAGATAGCGCTAGGAAAAGACAAAAAAAGGCCCCATTCGTTCACACTCAGTCTCTAGGTGTCATGTAATGATGCACCGAAACCCCAGCTCCCTTTCCACATCCAGGCCCCACAGAACTTTCCATGGTTTACCCCAGACGCTTCACATGCCCTAGTTCAATCTACTGACAGCTCGTCGACCGCGGTATACCACATAGTTCCAATTCACTCTATTCCTTGCACGCCTCTCACCCTCCTGCATGTTCAGGCCCCGATCACTCATAATCTTTTTCACTCTATCTTTCCACCTCCAATTTGGTCTCCCACTTCTCCGCGTTCCTTCCACTTCTGACACATATATCGTCTCGGTCATTCTTTCCTCACTTACTCTGTCCAAGTGACCAAACCATTTCAAAACACCCTCTTGTGCTCCCTCAACCACACTCTTTTTATTACTACATATTTGTCATACCCTATTATTACTTACCCGATCAAACCACCTCACACAACATATTGTCCTCAAATACCTCATTTCCAGCACACCCACCCTCCTGTGCACAACTATATATATATCCCACGTCTCGCAACCATACAACATTGTTGGAACCACTATTCCTTCAAACATACCCATTTTTGCTTTCCGAGATAATCTTCTCGACTTCCACACATTCTTCAAGGCTCCAAAAATTTTAGACCCCTCCCCCACCCTATGATTCACTTCCGCTTCCATGGTTCTATCCGCTGCCAAATCCACTCCAAGATATCTAAAACACTTCATTTCTTCCAGTTTTTTACCATTCAAACTTACCTCCCAGTTGACTTGACCATCAATCCTATTATACCTAATAACCTTGCTCTTATTCACATTAACTCTTAACTTTCTTCTTTCACACACTTTACCAAACTCAGTCACCAGCTTCTGCAGTTTTTCACATGGATCAGCCACTAGCGCTGTATAATCAGCGAACAACAACTGACTCACTCCCCAAGGTCTCTCATCCACAACAGCCTACATACTTACCCCTCTTTCCAAAACTCTCGCATTCACTTCCCTAACAACCCCTTGAATAAACAAATTAAACAATCATAGAAACATCACACACCCCTGCCGCAAACCTACATTCACTGAGAACCAATAACTTTCCTCTCTTCTTACACTTACACATGCCTAACATCCTCGGTGAAATCTTTTCACTGCTTCTATCAACTAGCCTTCCACACCATATATTCTTAATACCTTCCAAAGAGCATCTCTATCAACTCTATCATATGCCTTCTCCAGATCCATAAATTCTATATACCAGTCCATTTGCTCTTCTAAGTATTTCTCATATACATTCGTCAAAGCAAACACCTGATCCACACATCCTCTACTACTTCTGAAACCACACTGCACTTCACATGCCTTCACCCTCTCAATGAATACCCTCCCGTATAATTTCTCAGGAATACTCAACAAACTTATACCTCTGTAACTTGAGCACTCACCCTTATTCCCTTTGCCTTTGTACAATGGCATTATGCAAGCATTCCGATAATCCTTAGGCACCTCACCCTGAGACATACATACCTTAAATAACCTTACCAACCTGTCAACATTACAGTCACTCCCTTTTTCAATAAATTCCTCTGCAATACCATCCAATCCTGCTGCCTTGCCAGCTATCATCTTCCGCAAAGCTTTTTCTACCTCTTCTCTCTTTACCAAATCTGTTTCCCAAACCCTCTCACTTTGCACAACACCTCGACCAAAACACCATATATCTGCCACTTTATCATCAAACACATTCAACAAACCTTCAAAACACTCACTCCATCTCCTTTTCACATCACCACTACGTGTTATCACCTTTCCATTAGTCCCCTTCACTGAAGTTCCCATTTGCTCCCATGTCTTACGCACTTTATTTACCTCCTTGCAAAACATCATTTTATTCTCTCAAAAATTTAATGATACTCTCTCACCCCAACTCTCATTTGCCCTCTTTTTCACCTCTTGCACCTTTCTCTTGTCCTCCTGCCTCTTTCATTTATACATCTTCCAGTCATTTGCATTATTTCCCTGCGAAAATCGTCCAAATGCCTTTCTCTTCTCTTTCACTAATAATCTTACTTCTTCATCCCGCTACTCACTACCCTTTCTAGTCTGCCCACATCCAACGCTTCTCATGCCAGAATCATCTTTTGCGACAACCATCACTGCTTCCCTAAATACATCCCATTCCTTTCTCTCCTTATACCTGGGTATAGGGGAGAAAGAATACCTCCCACGCATTCCTCACGTGTCGTAGAAGGCGACCAAAGGGGACGGGAGCGGGGGACTGGAAACCCTCCCCTCTTGGTATTTTCACTTTCTAAAAGGGGAAACAGAAGAATGATTCACGTAGGGAGTGCTCATCCTCCTCGAAGGCTCATATTGGTGTGTCTAAATGTGTGTGGATGTAACCAAGATGAGAAAAAAAGGGAGATAGGTATTATGTTTCAGGAAAGGAACCTGGATGTTTTGACTCTGAGTGAAACGAAGTTCTAGGGTAAAGGGGAAGAGTGGTTTGGGAATATCTTTGGAGTAAACTAAGGGTTAGTGAGAGGACAAGATCATGGGAAGGAGTAGCACAACTCCTGAAACAAGAGTGCTGGTAGTATATGATATATATATATATATATATATATATATATATATATATATATATATATATATATATATATATATATATATATTTGCTTTTTATTCATTTTGCTTTGTCGCTGTCTCCCGCGTTTGCGAGGTAGCGCAAGGAAACAGCCGGAAAGAAATGACCCAACCCATCCTCATACACATGTATATACATACACGTCCACACACGCAAATATATATTCCTATACATCTCAATGTACACATATATATACACACACACACACATATACATATATACACATGTACATAATTCATACTGTCTGCCTTTATTTATTCCCATCGCCACCTCAACACATGTGGAATAACATCCCCCTCCCCCCTCATATGTGCGAGGTAGCACTAGGAAAAGACAACAAAGGCCCCATTCGTTCATACTCAGTCTCTAGCTGTCATGTAATAATGCCCGAAACCACAGCTCCCTTTCCACATCCAGGCCCCACACAACTTTCCATGGTTTACCCCAGACGCTTGCTTCACATGCCCTGATTCAATCTATTGACAGCACGTCGACCCGGGTACACAATATCGATCCAATTCACTCTATTCTTTGCCCGCTTTTCACCCTCCTGCATGTTCAGGTCCCGATCACTCAAAATAATTTTCACTCCATCTTTCCACCACCAATTTGGTCTCCCACTTCTCCTCGTTCCCTCTAACTCCGACACATATACCCTTTTGGTCAATCTTTCCTCACTCATTCTCTCCATGTGCCCAAACCATTTCAAAACACCCTCTTCTGCTCTCTCAACCACGCTCTTTTTATTTCCACACATCTCTCTCACCCTTACATTACTTACTCGATCAAACCACCTCACACCACATACTGTCCTCAAACATCTCATTTCCAGCACATCTACCTTCCTGCGCACAACTCTATGCATAACCCACGCCTCTCAACCATACAACATTGTTGGAACCACTATTCCTTCAAACATACCCAGTTTTGCTTTCGGAGATATTGCTCTCTACTTCCAAACATTCTTCAAGTCTCCCAAGATTTTCGCCCACTCCTCCACCCTATGATCCACTTCCGCTTCCATGGTTCCATCCGCTGCCAGATCTACTCCCAGATATCTAAATCACTTTACTTCCACCAGTTTTTCTCCATTCAAACTTACCTCCTAATTGACTTGACCCTCAACCCTGCTGTACCTAATAACCTTGCTCTTATTCACATTTACTCTTAACTTTCTTCTTTCACACACTTTACCAAACTCAGTCAACAGCTTCTGCAGTTTCTCACATGAATCAGCCACCAGCTTTGTATCATCAGCGAACAACAACTGACTCACTTCCCAAGCTCTCTCATGCACAACAGACTGCATACTTGCCCCTCTTTCCAAAACTCTTGCATTTACCTCCTTAGCAACCCCATCCATAAACAAATTAAACAACCATGGAGACATCACACACCCCTGCCGCAAACCTACATTTACTGAGAACCAATCATTTTCCTCTCTTCCTACACGTACACATGCCTTACATCCTCGATAAAAACTTTTCACTGCTTCTAACAACTTGCCTCCCACACCATATATTCTTAGTACTTTTAACAGAGCATCTCTAGCAACTCTATCATATGCCTTCTCCAGATCCATAAATGCTACATACAAATCCATTTGCTTTTCTAAGTATTTCTCATACATTCTTCAAAGCAAACACCTGATCCACACATCCTCTACCACTTCTGAAACCACACTGCTCTTCCCCAATGTGATTCTCTGTAAATGCCTGCACCCTCTCAATCAATACCCTCCCGTAAAATTTACCAGGAATACTCAACAAACCTATACCTCTGTAATCTGAGCACTCACCTTTGTCCACAATCCTTTGCCTTTGTACAATGGCACTATGCAAGCATTCCGTCAATCCTCAGGCACCTCACCATGAATCATACATACATTATATAACGTTACCAACCAGTCAACAATACAGTCATACCCTTTTTTAATAATTTCCATTACAATACCATCCAAACCCGCTGCCTTGCCGGCTTTTATCTTTCGCAAGGCTTTTATTACTTCATCTCTGTTTACCAAATCATCCTTACTAACCCCCTCACTTTGCACACCACCTCGAAGAAAACACCCTATATGTGCCACTATATCTTGCAGCGGATGGAACCTTGGAAGCGGAAGTGAATCATAGGGTGGGGGAGGGGTCGAAAATCCTGGGAGCCTTGAAGAATGTTTGGAAGTCGTGAACATTATCTCCGTAAGGAAAAATGGCTGTTTGACGGAATAGTGGTTCCAACAATGATGTATGGTTGCTAGGCGTGGGCTATGGATAGAGTTGTGCGCAGGAGGATGGATGTGCTGGAAATGAGATGTTTGAGGACAATATTTGGTTTGAGGTGGTTTGATCGAGTAAGTAATGTAAGGGTAAGAGAGATGTGTGAAAATAAAAAGAGCGTCGTTGAGAAAGCAGAAGAGGCTGTTTTGAAATGGATTGGGCACATGGAAAGAATGAGTGAAGAAAGATTGACCAAGAGGATATATGTGTCGGAGGTGGAGGGAACGAGGAGAAGTGGGAGACCAAATTGGAGGTGGAAATATGAAGTGAAAAAGATTTTGAGTGATTGGGGCCTGAACATGCAGGAGGGTGAAAGGCAGGAAAGGAACGGAGTGAATTTGATCGATGTGGTATACCGGGGCCGACGTGCTGTCAATGGATTGAATCAGGGCATGTGAAGCGTCTGGGGGTAAACCATGGAAAGTTCTGTGGGGCCTGTTTGTGGAGAGGGGGCTGTGGTTTCGGGCATTATTACATGACAGCTAGAGACTGAGTGTGAACGAATGGGGTTTTGTTGTCTTTTCCTAGAGCTACCTCGCACACATGACGGGGGAAGGGAATGTTATTCCACATGTTTTGAGGTGGCGATGGGAATGAATAAAGGCAGTGTGAATTGTGTGCTTATGTATATATGTATGTGTCTGTGTGTGTATATACATGTGTACACTGAGATGTATGGGTATGTTGGCGCCAGACGTATGAAAGTTGACTGCGAAAATAATGGAATGACTCATCTAATCCATTGTGGACACGTCAGTCAGTAAGATGCCTTATTGAATGTATAAGATCCCATTGTCAGTCTGTAAGATGCCTTATTGAATGTATAAGATCCCATTCTTGTTTACTGGCCGGAACAGATCATGTTTACTCTGCGAAGTAAATAAACTCAGTACACCACGAGAGTCGAGGTGTTTGATACCCCCCATGTGTTGCTCCGCCTCGCGAGTTATTTTTCACCGGTTTCTCCTCCTATGGGACTTGTGTGGGAGGAACAAGTGGTGCCCAGACCCGGGAGCAGCTTTTACGTGCTCAAGCGAACTGAACCTCTGTATACGTGCAGGAAGCTGTGGTGATTACTCGTGATGGCGGAGAAGGAGTAACTTGAAAGAGGACGGGCGGCTGCTCGTGGATGGTGTACGAGAGCCTCCAAGGCTTTGCTGACTTTGCTTGAACTGCCAACTGTGTCCAGGGTGCAGCTAGTAGACGCTATAGCGGATTTAGATAAGCGTCTAGACACCTTAGACCGAGTTCAAACGGTATATGAACTGACAATAAGTGACCCTGAGTTGTTGGAAGCAGACCTGGACAAAGCAGATAGTTTACGCAGTGGTGTTAGAGCTGTTCGGGTGCAGGCTGCCGAACTGTTGGCGAAACTGGATAAGACTGCCGTCCAAAAAGGGTCGGGAAGTAGTGAAGATAAGTCTGCAAGTGCAAGCGCAGTGTGTACTAGTGCCAGTGTTAACCTTCCACGGCTCGACTTGCCGAAGTTCAGTGGTGAACTAACCCAGTGGCAGTCATTCTGGGATTTGTTCGTGGCCATGGTAGACGACTCTACTCTACCAGCCATCAGCAAGTTCACCTATCTGCAGGCCTTATTGGAAGGTGATGCCAAGTCTGTCATCCAAGGCTTGTCGCTTACTGCAGTTAATTATGCTGTGGCCTGTAATCTGTTGAAGGAGCGGTATGGGAAGCCAGAGAGGATTATCTTCGCCCACATTCAAGCTCTTCTTGGCTTGAGCCTGCCGTTCAAGCCTCAAGGATCTACGACTTATGTGTCCGCCTTGAGGAAGCTGCAGGATGACCTCCTGATCCACATCAGGAGTTTGGAGGCACTGGGGGTAAGTGGCAGTGAGTTTGGCCTCTTCCTCACCCCAGTGATTTTGTCTCGTCTGCCGAGCGACATCCGTTTGGAGTGGTCGAGGGAAGGATCGGGCCACGAAAGGGATCTCGCATGGCTGCTGGATTTTCTTAGGAAGGAGATTGAGCGCCGTGAACGCTCAGACTCCTTTAAGGACGTGACTATTGCTGCAGGGTCAGACGGCCGCAGTGTGAGGGAGTCTGAGAGAAGAAAGAAGTCTCCTAGTTCCGCATTTGCTCTTCAGATAGTCTCAGAGACATATTCAGGTAGGTGTGGATTTTGTAATAAGTCCCATTCCAAAGTGCTTTAAAGTTATCAAACTTCCACGTGCAGAACGACTGGAAAATATTCGTTCTGCTGAGCTGTGTTTTAAGTGCTTGAAAAGGGGGCACGTAGCTAGAGGTTGCAAGGCAAAGTGCTCTAAGTGTAAAGGCAACCATAATGTCCTTCTCTGCTCAAAGGATAATGTTTCACCTAAGGGCAGGGCTGTTAGTCAGCCGGCCAAGGAGAGTGAAGGGGAAACGGGAGATACCACTGTTATGCCTGGTGATCTAGTTGGTGTTTCTCATTCTTCACAGTTTAAACAAAGGTGTTGTGTCTTGCCGACAGCAAAAGTTAAAGTGTATGGAAGGCATGGCAAGTACAGTGAAGCTACCTTGTTGTTCGACTCTGGGGCAGATCGATCCTATGTGTCGAGTGAATTTGTAAGGAAGGTTAGGCCTACATGGGTATCTTCTGAACAGATGTCCTATTCTGCCTTTGGGGGATGGAAGAGTTCCAGATCTACCCAGTGTAATATTTATGACCTGAAGTAAGTGGATGTTAATAATGAAGTAGTGTGTTTATTTGCAGCTGAAGTGCCCACAATATGTGCTCCATTATTACGTCCTTGTGTTCCAGCTGAAACCCTACTGCCCTTTAAGTTTGTGCAGTTAGCAGATGAGTATGAGCGGGACAGGAAGGTAAATGTTGACATTTTGATAGGACTCGATGCCTATTGGAAATTTGTAATCCCCAACAAGAATTTGCAGGTTGAGGGACTAGTGGCTCAAGAGACGGTGTTTGGTTGGATCCTATCTGGGAATTGTGCTTCGGCATCCAAGGGAAATGTTAAGTTGTCTCAGATGTTATGCATTAACAATCTCAATGAGAATGAGTTACATAAGTTTTGGGATTTAGAGTCAGTGGGAATTTGTAACAAGGAAGTATATCCTGATGTTAGCAACCATCCTGTGTTAAAATCCTTTTCAGAGACAGTTAAGTTTAAGGATGATAGGTATGAGGTTGCTCTTCCCTGGAAATCAGAGCATAAGTGTAGCCTCCAAAATAATGAAAGGCTTGCAAGGAAAAGGTTGTTATGTTTGATGCATAAATTTAAATCCAATCCTAAACTTCAGGAGGAGTATGATGTCGTATTTGAGGGTTACGAACGGGAAGGCATCATTGAAGAGGTACCTGAGGGTGAGATGAACAGCCCATACCCCACATTCTACCTTCCTCATCATCCTGTCGTCAGGGAAGTCAGCACCACAAGTAAAGTAAGACCAGTCTTTGACGCATCTGCTGTGAGCTATAATGGAGTCTCATTAAATCACTGTCTTGAGGTGGGTCCCCCTCTTAACCCACAGTTGGTAGAGGTACTTATGAGGTTCAGAAGGTGGAAGGTTGCCTTAACTGGTGATATCACTAAAGCTTTCCTCCAGATTAATGTAAGGAAAGAAGACAGGGATGTGCATAGATTTCTTTGGAACTATAATGGTAACATTGGGATAATGAGATTTACTAGAGTTCCATTTGGTAATAAAAGTAGTCCATTTCTGTTGAACGCAACTGTTAAACATCATCTTAAAAGCTTTCCTGATTCTGAAGTTATTGCAGAGCTAAAGGATAACCTATATGTGGATGACTGGTTGTCAGGAGCTGACAGTGCAGAGGAAGCCTTTACTAAGTTTGATGAGGCACGGTCAGTTCTATCCAAGGCCAGTATGACACTTTCAAAGTGGAGCTCGAGCTGCAATGCCTTAAAAGACAGATTTAATGACTACTTAGA
>NC_092238.1:54581685-54588427 GCF_036320965.1 Panulirus ornatus | reverse complement strand
TTTACCAAATCATTTTCCCTAACCCTCTCACTTTGCATACCACCTCGAACAAAACACCCTATATCTGCCACTCTATCATCAAACGCATTCAAAATACTCACTCCATCTCCTCACATCACCACTACTTGTTATCACCTCCCCATTAGCCCCCTTCACTGAAGTTCCCATTTGCTCCCTTGTCTTACGCACTTTATTTACTTCCGTCTAGAACATCTTTCTATTCTCACTAAAATTTAATGATACTCTCTCACCCCAACTCTCACTTGCCCTCTTTTCTCACCACTTGCACATTTCTCTTGACCTCCTGCCTCTTTCTTTTATACATATCCCACTCATTTGCATTTTTTCCCGGCAAAAATCGTCCAAATGCCTCTCTCTTCTCTTTTTGAAATAATCTTACTTCTTCATCCCACCACTCACTACTCTTTCAAATCAACCCACCTCCCTCGCTTCTCATGCCACAAGCATCTTTTGCGCAAGCCATCGCTGCTTCCCTAAATAAATCCCATTCCTCCCCCACTCCTCTTACCTCCTTTGTTCTCACCTTTTTCCGTTCTGTAGTCATTCTCTCCTGGTACTTCCTCACACAAGTCTCCTTACCAAGCTCACTTACTCTCACCAACCTCTTCGCCCCAACATTCTCTCTTCTTTTCTGAAAACCTATACAAATCTTCACCTTCGCCTCACAAGATAATGATCAGACATCCCTCCAGTTGCACCTCTCAGGACATTAACATCCAAAAGTCCCTCTTTCGCGCGCCTGTCAATTAACACGTAATCAATAACGCTCTCTGGCCATCCCTCCTACTTACATACGTATACTTATGTATATCTCGCTTTTTAAACGAGGTATTCCCAATCACCAGTCCTTTTTCAGCACATAAATCTACAAGCTCTTCACCATTCCCATTTACAACACTGAACACCCCAAGTTTAGCAATTATTCCCTCAACTGCTACGTTACTCACCTTTGCATTCAAATCACTCATCACTATAACCCAGTCTTCCGCATCAAAACCAATAACACCCTCATTCAGCTGCTCCCAAAACACTTGCCTCTCATGATCTTTCTTCTCATGCCCAGGTGCATATGGACCAATAATCACCCATCTCTCTCCATCAACTTTCAGATTTACCCATATTGATCTAGAATTTACTTTCTTATATTCTATCACATACTCCCACAACTCCTGTTTCAGGAGTACTGCTACTCCTTCCCTTGCTCTTGTCCTCACACTAACCCCTGACTTTACTCCCAAGACATTCCCAAACCACTCTTCCCCTTTACCCTTGAGCTTCGTTTCACTCAGAGCCAAAACATCCAGGTTCCTTTCCTCAAACATACTAACTATCATCCTTTTGAGGAGATGATACCCTTCCTTGCTTATGAATACCTGGGAGAAGTGGACGTCAGACTCAGCTTAAGTCCGCTGTGGCTTGGTGACCCAGAAACAGTGAGCATGTTTCCTCTGTGACGGGTGATGCTGAGTGAGTGATTGCGGGATAACGGATGGTCATAAACAAGCCAGCCCTCTTATATATATATATATATATATATATATATATATATATATATATATATATATATATATATATATATATATATATATATCATTGGATATCATTGTGAATGCCTCTGAGAGGGAGATTCTTCATACATTAATGTATGAAGGAAGCCCTGGGGATAGGGGAGAAAGAATACTTCCCACGCATTCCTCACGTGTCGTAGAAGGCGACTATAGGGGACGGGAGCGGTGGGCCAGAAAGCCTCCCCTTCTTGTATTTTAACTTTCTGAAAGGGGAAACAGAAGAAGGAGTCACGCGAGGAGTGCTCATCCTCCTCGAAGGCTCAGATTGGGGTGTCTAAATGTGTGTGGATGTAACCAAGACGAGAAAAAAGGAGAGATAGGTAATATGTTTGAGGAAAGGAATCTGGATGTTTTGGCGCTGAGTGAAACAAAGCTCAAGGGTAAAGGGGAAGAGTGGTTTGGGAATGTTTTGGGAGTAAAGTCAGGGGTTAGTGAGAGGACAAGAGCAAGGGAAGGAGTAGCACTACTCCTGAATCAGGAGTTGTGGGAGTATGTGATAGAGTGTAAGAAAGTAAATTCTAGATTGATATGGGTAAAACTGAAAGTTGATTGAGAGAGATGTGTGATTATAGCTGCATATGCACCTGGGCATGAGAAGAAAGATCATGAGAGGCAAGTGTTTTGGGAGCAGCTGAATGAGTGTGTTAGTGGTTTTGATGCAAAAGACCGGGTTATAGTGATGGGTGATTTGAATGCAAAGGTGAGTAATGTGGCAGTTGAGGGAATAATTGGTATACATGGAGTGTTCAGTGTTGTAAATGGAAATGATGAAGAGCTTGTAGATTTATGTGTTGAAAAATGACTGGTTATTGGGAATACCTCGTTTAAAAAGCCAGATATACATAAGTATACATATGTAAGTAGGAGAGATGGCCAGAGAGCGTTATTGGATTACTTGTTAATTGATAGACGCACGGAAGACAGACTTTTGGACGTTAATGTGCTGAGAGGTGCAACTGGAGGGATGTCTGATCATTATCTTGTGGAGGCGAAGGTGAAGATTTGTGGGGGTTTTCAGAAAAGAAGAGAAAATGTTGGGGTGAAGAGAGTGGTGAGAGTAAGTGAGCTTGGGAAGGAGACTTGTGTGAGGAAAGTACCAGGAGAGACTGAGTACAGAACGGAAAAAGGTGAGAACAAAGGAGGTAAGGGGAGTGGGGGAGGAATGGGATGTATTTAGGGAATCAGTGATGGCGTGCGCAAAAGATGCTTGTGGCATGAGAAGCGTGGGAGGTGGGTTGATTAGAAAAGGTAGTGAGTGGTGGAATGAGGAAGTAAGATTATTAGTGAAAGAGAAGAGAGAGGCATTTGGACGATTTTTGTAGGGAAAAAATGCAAATGAGTGGGAGAGGTATAAAAGAAAGAGGAAGGAGGTCAAGAGAAAGGTGCAAGAGGTGAAAAAGAGGGCAAATGAGAGTTGGGGTGAGAGAGTATCATTAAATTTCTGGGAGAATACAAAGATGTTTCGGAAGGAGGAAAATAAAATGCGTAAGACAAGGGACAAATGGGAACTTCAGTGAAGGGGGCTAAAGGGGAGGTGAGAACAAGTAGTGGTGATGTGAGAAGGAGATGGAGTGAGTATTTTGAAGATTTGTTGAATGTGTTTGATGATAGAGTGGCAGATATAGGATGTTTTGGTCGAGGTGGTGCGCAAAGTGCGAGGGTTAGGGAAAATGATTTGGTAAATAGAGAAGAGGTAGTAAAAGCCTTACAGAAGATGAAAGCCGGCAAGGCAACAGGTTTGGATGGTATTGCAGTGGAATTTATTAAAAAAGGGGGTGACTGTATTGTTGACTGGTTGGTAAGGTTATTTAATGTATGTACGATTCATGGTGAGGTGCCTGAGGATTGGCGGAATGCTTGCCTAGTGCCATTGTACAAAGGGAAAGGGGATAAGAGTGAGTGCTGAAATTACAGAGGTATAAGTTTGTTGAGTATTCCTGGTAAATTATATGGGAGGGTATTGATTGAGAGGGTGAAAGCATGTACAGAGCATCAGATTGGGGAAGAGCAGTGTGGTTTCAGAAGTGGTAGAGGATATTTGGATCAGGTGTTTGCTTTGAAGAATGTATGTGAGAAATACTTAGAAGTAATAAATGGATTTGTATGTAGCATTTATGGATCTGTAGAAGGCATATGATAGAGTTGAAAGAGATGCTCTGTGGAAGGTTTTAGAATATACGGTGTGGGAGGCAAGTTGTTATAAGCAGTGAAAAGTTTTTATCGAGGATGTAAGGCATGTGTAGGTGTAGGAAGAGAGGAAACTGATTGGTTCTCAGTGAATGTAGGTTTGCGGCAGGGGTGTGTGATGTCTCTATGGTTGGTTAATTTGTTTATGGATGGGGTTGTTATGGAGGTGAATGCAAGAGTTTTGTAAAGAGCGGCAAGTATGCAGTCTGTTGTGGATGAGAGATCTTGGGATGTGAGTCAGTTGTTGTACGCTGATGATACAGCGCTGGTGGCTGATTCATGTAAGAAACTGCAGAAGCTGGTGACTGAGACTGGTAAAGTGTGTGAAAGAAGAAAGTTAAGTGCATATGTGAATAAGAGCAAGGTTATTAGGTACAGTAGGGTTGAGGGTCAAGTCAATTGGGAGGTAAGTTTGAATGGAGAAAAGCTAGAGGAAGTAAAGTGTTTTAGATATCTGGGAGTGGATCTGGCAGCGGATGGAACCATGGAAGCAGAGTGAATTTCCCACAGTGTAAACAATGCAGTTAGTAACTCAGGGACTTTCCCATAATTGAGAACATTTCTTCATGTAAGGTTTTGTGGGCTGAGAAGGAAGCTTATATTCAAATTGTTCTTGCAAAACTATCTCAATAAATATCATCGAGATCTTTGTGATGAATGTTAATTATTGCAAGTGTAATGAGAGATTTTAAATATATATATAATGTTTCTTGTACATTAGCATATTACTTGGAAGATATGCTGAAGATGAAGCAAGATAAAGTTCAGTAATTTCAAGAGAATCAGTCTGTCCTGGTTGTCTTAGTTTTCTGATGCTTTACATTTGGTGAAGTAAGGCATTTACATCATATGTTTTAATTTAATGAAAGTATTTTCCTTATTTTCAGTAATTTAAGAATATTTTTATGTTACACATGAATTGATGTATATGACTGTGTATATATATACATATATATATATATATATATATATATACATATATATATATATATATATATATATATATATATATATATATATATATATATATATATATATATATATATATATATATTTTTTTATACATAAGTATACTTATGTAAGTAGGAGAGATGGCCAGAGAGCGTTATTGGATTACGTGTTAATTGACAGGCGTGCGAAAGAGAGACTTTTGGATGTCAATGTGCTGAGAGGTGCAACTGGAGGGATGTCTGATCATTATCTTGTGGAGGCTAAGGTGAAGATTTGTATGGGTTTTCAGAAAAGAAAAGTGAATGTTGGGGTGAAGAGGGTAGTAAGAGTAAGTGAGCTTGGGAAGGAGACTGTGTGAGGAAGTACCAGGAGAGACTGAGTACAGAATGGAAAAAGGTGAGAACAATGGAAGTAAGGGGAGTGGGGGAGGAATGGGATGTATTTAGGGAATCAGTGATGGATTGCGCAAAAGATTCTTGTGGCATGAGAAGATTGGGAGGTGGGTTGATTAGAAAGGGTAGTGAGTGGTGGGATGAAGAAGTAAGAGTATTAGTGAAAGAGAAGAGAGAGGCATTTGGACGATTTTTGCAGGGAAAAAATGCAATTGAGTGGGAGACGTATAAAAGAAAGAGACAGGAGGTCAAGAGAAAGGTGCAAGAGGTGAAAAAAAGGGCAAATGAGAGTTGGGGTGAGAGAGTATCATTAAATTTTTGGGAGAATAAAAAGATGTTCTGGAAGGAGGTAAATAAAGTGCGTAAGACAAGGGAGCAAATGGGAACTTCAGTGAAGGGCGCAAATGGGGAGGTGATAACAAGTAGTGGTGATGTGAGAAGGAGATGGAGTGAGTATTTTGAAGGTTTGTTGAATGTGTTTGATGATAGAGTGGCAGATATAGGGTGTTTTGGTCGAGGTGGTGTGCAAAGGGCGAGGGTTAGGTAAATCGAGTTGGTAAACAGAGAAGAGGTAGTAAAAGCTTTGCGGAAGATGAAGGCCGGCAAGGCAGCAGGTTTGGATGGTATTGCAGTGGAATTTATTAAAAAAGGGGGTGACTGTATTATTGACTGGTTGGTAAGGTTATTTAAGGTATGTATGACTCATGGTGAGGTGCCTGAGGATTGGCGGAATGCGTGAATAGTGCCACTGTACAAAGGTAAAGGGGATAAGAGTGAGTGCTCAAATTACAGAGGTATAAGTTACTTGAGTATTTCTGGTAAGTTATATGGGAGGGTATTGATTGAGAGGGTGAAGGCATGTACAGAGCATCAGATTGGGGATGAGCAGTGTGGTTTCAGAAGTGGTAGAGGATGTGTGGATCAGGTGTTTGCTTTGAGGAATGTATGTGAGAAATACTTAGAAAAGCAAAAGGATTTGTATGTAGCATTTATGATCTGGAGAAGGCATATGATAGAGTTGATAGAGATGCTCTGTGGAAGGTATTAAGAATATATGGTGTGGGAAGCAAGTTGTTAGAAGCAGTGAAAAGTTTTTATCGAGGATGTAAGGCATGTGTACGTGTAGGAAAAGAGGAAAGTGATTGGTTCTCAGTGAATGTAGGTTTGCGGCAGGGGTGTGTGATGTCTCCATAGTTGTTTAATTTGTTTATGGATGGGGTCGTTAGAGAGGTGAATGCAAGAGTTTTGGAAAGAGGGGCAAGTATGAAGTCTGTTGGGGATGAGAAAGCTTGGGAAGTGAGTCAGTTGATGTTCGGTGATGATCCAGTGCTGGTGGCTGATTCATGTGAGAAACTGCAGAAGCTGGTGACTGAGTTTGGTAAAGTGTGTGAAAGAAGAGAGTTAAGAGTAAATGTGAATAAGAGCAAGGTTATTAGGTACAGTTGGGTTGAGGGTCAAGTCAATTGGGAGGTAAGTTTGAATGGAGAAAAACTGGAGGAAGTAAAGTGTTTTAGATATCTGGGAGTGGATCTGGCAGCGGATGGAACCATGGAAGCGGAAGTGGATCATAGGGTGGGGGAGGAGCGAAAATTCTGGGAGCCTTGAAGAATGTGTGGAAATCAG
>NC_092238.1:54548588-54581585 GCF_036320965.1 Panulirus ornatus | reverse complement strand
TGAAAAAAAAAAAAAAAGATATATATATATATATATATATATATATGTATATGTTACAAACACTATACTTATCCTTGTCTTTTCAAGGACGTCAGATTTGTTATTTTACGTAAACAACAGAGGATAACACTATCTTAAAGTTATGGGATTAAATCAAACACCTGCATCATAACTGCTTTTTTTGAAATAACTAAAGTGTACAAAAAATAAACACCTGAAATCAGGGACAAATCATTTACGTAAACACTGAACATGTGTTTAACATTCCAGATAAGATTTCAGACCAGGAGATCTCTTTCCTGTATGACAACTTATCTTTGAAAACATGATTCGAGCTACACTTGTTAGACTCTTCTATGACAAGTTACAATTGTCTATGACACTCGAAATTAAGTGACGGAGGTGGTGCTGTATTGTAGAGACTATATCGCACACTTAACTCCGGTAATGGGATTGTGACAGAAGGACATCACATACCTCGCTGGGTTAGAGAAAGGAAAATCGATACTCAGCCGGTGTCAGGGGTATTTATTACAAGTAAGAACGAGCGTCCGCCCTGTTACCCTACAATGTGACACTTGATTGGCTATGAGCCTTAGATCCAATTGTGATTGAAGGAGGGTGAGTATCCGGGAATTTGGTTGGTTTGGAGGATCCTAAGTCCGTCCCACCTCTTGCCTAAAGTTCAGCCTACTCTGTCATCTGTTTACAATCAGGATTATCAAGACTAATGGCTCGGTCAGGGAAGTATGGTTCGAGCCGAAAGCAGAGGAAGACCCTAATCCTCGTCCTAACAAGAAATAGCAGCAACGCCATACACAAAGACACACCATACATATATACGAACATGTTGGCACACAACCACATGTTCGTAACCCACCCTCCTTAAAGGAGAAAGTTCCTGGAAGAGGAATTTTGTCACCTTAAGAGCGGGATAAACAATCGGCTAACACATTACATGCGCCAGTAATGTAGTGAATATCTAAATTATACTCTTGAAGGAACAAGGCCCACCTAGTTAACCTTTGATTCTTATCTCGGAAATTGTTAACATATCTTAGAGGGTGATGGTCAGTATATACCCTGATAACATGGCCTGAAGGGCACAAATAAACATGAAAGTGTTGCAATGCAAGTATTAAAGACAAAAGCTCCTTCTCAATGGTGGAATAATTCCTTTCGACTTGATTGAATTTCTTACTAAAATAGCTTACAGGATAGTCGACCTTGTTTCCCTCCTCCTGCAAGATGACAGCACCGGCTCCCTCATTACTACAGCTAACTTGAATGGTTGGTCAAAATCAGGAGCCTGCAAGATAGGATTATTACAAAGTATGGATTTTAATTAATGAAAGGCTATGTCACACTGCTCATTCCAGACATATCTAACATCTTTCTTCAATGAATCTGTCAGAGGGGTTGCTAATGTTTCAAAATTTACAATGAACATCCTATAGTACCCAACCATACCCATAAAACGTCTCAGTTCTCTTCGAGATCGGGGGACACTCACCTGGGATAAAGAGTGGACCTTTGCAGTCGGTGGGGCTAGCTCACCTTGACCGATCACATAACCCAAATATTGCATCTTGGCCTTCACAAACTCGCATTTTTCCCAATTGAGAACAAGGTTAGCCTCATTCAAGACCGTCAGAACGTTGTCAAGTCTCTGTAGATGTTCGTCCTAACTCTGACTGTATATCACAATATAATCCAGGTAGACGACACAACCAGGCAGGTCTCTGATGAGGAGGTCCATAAGTCGTTGAAATGTGGCAGGGTCATTCTTCATGCCAAAAGGCATCACTTTACGCTTATAAGTCCGTCCTAGCACTACAAAGGTGCTGATATCTTGTGCTCTCTCCGTCAATCTAATCTGCCAGTACCCTTTTCTGAGATCTAATTTTGACAGGAAGCGAGCATCGCCGACGCGATCTATGCAATCTTTTACTCGCGGCACGGGGTAACTGTCATTTTTTGTCAACTCATTAAGCCGGGGGAAGTCAATGCAGAACCGATAAGTCCCATCGGGCCTGTATACGAGAGTAACTGGGGAGTTCCACTCTGACTGACATAGCTCAATCAGGTCGTGCTCAAGCATATAGTTCAGCTCAGTGCGAAGGATGGCCGCTCGTTGTGGGCTCACCTGTTCCGGAGCTAATTTGACAGGTCGGGCTTCTCCTACGTCCAAATCAAGGCATGTGAGCGAGGTCTGTCCAGGTGTGTTTCGAAACACCTCTGGGTGTTTTGACAGTAAGGCGGACATCTGCACACGTTGTTCCTCCGTCAGATGCGAAAGTTTCGTCTCCCACTTCCCGTTCGCGCCTCCGCCCGGTTCTCAGGTCTCAGAGGCACTCGTAGATACGTCGTCGTCTTCGTCACACACGGCTACCGCTGGACGTTGGATGATACAGACTGGCACCGTCGGTTCCAAAGGGGGTAGGATCACGACTGAAATATGGATTAAGCATGTTGACTTGGCATAATCTCCGACCTCCGCGCCTATCGGGGGTAGAGACAAGGAAATTTGAGTCTCCTACACTCCGGATAATGGAGTAGGGTGTAGGGACCCTGAAAACGGGCAGCCAAGGGTTGACCTGGCTGCGGTAGTAGAAGCAACACCTCGTCGTCCTTCTCGAAGCTTCTCAATCGAGACCGTCTGTCAGGCCACCTCGTCATCCGTTCCTGAGTCTCTCTTGAATGGGCACGAGACAAATCATCAGCCTCACCCACTAATTCTTGTGCAAACTCGAAACCAGCACAGTAGGTATCATACAGCTTCTCCTCACTAATTTTATCCTCGGAAGGCGTCCTCGGTTCCTCTGTCTCCACGGAGTTTACCCCAGGGGAGAGGGTATCACACAGCTCCCTCTCGCTGGTCTCATTCTCAGAGAACACACTCAGTCTCTCCGTCTCAGCGGAGTCTACACCAGCACAGAGGGTGTCACACAGCTCCCTCTCTCTGATTTCACTCTCAGGGAGAGTCTCCACCTCCTGCGTTTCAACGGCTATGTCCTCAGGCACACGGACTGCCGTGCCAGCTGTCATGGACCTGGCATCATCGTACTTGGGGATTGTTTCTGGTACCTCTTCCTAAAGTCGCTCTGTCTCTGTGGACTCCACTGGTGTCACCGACAACACCGGCACTGGGTTCATCTTCCCACCCGCTAGGTCATTGCCTAACACAAAGTCCACGCCTGAGACAGACAACCGATCGACAACCCCTACAAGAGCATGGCTCGTGAAGAGATCTGTTTCTACCCTCATATCGACTAGTGGAGCTTCCTTGAGACCCGACAGTCCATCTAGCAAGACTCGGTCTCTAAACTCTCCTCGCGGCACCAAGCCATCCAATATTAGGGTCGACAGCACACCAGAATCCCGTAATACGGTCACTTTTTGTCGTACACCACATCTACTAACATAGCCCTCAGACAGGAACGCATTGTAGTTCCCACGGAACGGATCCTTAACTACAGATTGATCAACACTCTCGCAACCCCTCACTTTCCTAAGAGCAGGGATAGCCTCACTTACTTTACAAAGTGGCCCTAAAGTTGAGAAGAGACTCACCGGCCTACTCTTGGTAGAGTCTCTGGATTCCTTCACCCGAGCCCAGCAATCCTTCACCTGGTCCCTAGCCTTGCCACAGTGATAACAACCCTTAACTGTTTGAGAGTATTTCCCCTGATTTTTATGAGTCACCGTCAAGGTAGCAGATTCAGGTGGGATTACATGACCTTTGGACCTCCCTCTGGCGTCAAATCCATTTGAACATCTCTCTGCGTCATGTTTGAGATTTAGCATGTACTCATCTGCTAGTTTCCCAGCCTCCTCAAAATTCTCCGCTGTTATAGTTATTATGTACTGCAGTACATCACGGGGTAGACGTTCCTTACATTCTTCGAATACTACTAGTTTTAGGAGCGATTCAGCATCATAAGCTCTTTCGGAGCGTACCCACTGCACGCATAACTTGTACTTTTCACGAAAGTGATCTAGGTAGGTTTGATCAGGACGATTATCTTTAGCTCGAAATCTGAGTCAGTGTGCTTCCGGACTTACATGATAAGAACTCAGCACTGCCTGTTTCATGACGTGATAATCATTACAATGGTCACCGGTCAACGCGGTGTATGCGGACTCAGCCTTAACAACAAGGAGGGGACGAAGCACGGTCGTCCAAGCCGACTTCGGCCAAGAGCAGTCATGGGCAGTCTGTTCAAACTTAAGGAAGAAGGTAGCCTCGTCATCTTCACAGAACTTTGGTATGAGATGTAAGTTATCCAACTGAGACGACACTGGTTTGATAGTGAAGAGCCCTGTCGTAATTTTTCACGTTCGAAAGCGAACCTAGCTTGTTCAGTCTGCTCCTTCTGTATCTGCACCTGTGCTTGTGCATTGACCTTAGCTGTCTCTAGTTGGATTCGACAGTATTCGGGATCAACATTAACATCACTAGGGATATAGGAGGGGATCGAGACTCCGGCCGACGTCAATGATGGAGCGGTATTATCGACACTGATTTCAACATCAGGCGTAGCATCTACCATCTGCTCACTAACAAAATAATTTATTACTAAAGTTTCCAACTGTACTTTACTAGTTCTCCGGCCGAAATTCACTATTAACCTATCCGCAACAAGCCTCAACTCATGCTTTGGTAAAGATTTAATGTCCTCGGGAGAGGGCTCAGATCGACAAAACCAGTCAAGGTCAGCGTCGCTGGTCAACGGCATGATGAACGAATCAAGGAAAGAGATTCCGTTAAGGCAAGAAAATTCCTGGTGAGGTCGCCAATTCATATGTTACCAACTCTACTTATTCTAGCAAGGTCACCAATATATATATATATATATATATATATATATATATATATATATATATATATATATATATATATATATATATATATATATATATATATATATATATATATATATATATATATATATATATATATATATATATATATATATATATATATATATATATATATATATATATATATATATATATATATATATATATATATATATATATATATATATATTAGAAAGGGTAGTGAGTGGTGGGATGAAGAAGTAAGAGTATTAGTGAAAGAGAAGAGAGAGGCATTTGGACGATTTTTGCAGGGAAAAAATGAAATTGAGTGGGATATGTATCAAAGAAAGAAGTGAAAAAGAGGGCAAATGAGAGTTGGGGTGAGAGAGTATCATTAAATTTTAGGGAGAATAAAAAGATGTTCTGGAAGGAGGTAAATAAAGTGCGTAAGACAAGGGAGCAAATGGGAACTTCAGTGAAGGACGCAAATGGGGCAAATGGGAGGTGATAACAAGTAGTGGTGCTGTGAGAAGGAGATGGAGTGAGTATTTTGAAGGTTTGTTGAATGTGTTTGATGATAGAGTGGCAGATATAGGGTGTTTTGGTCGAGGGGGTGTGCAAAGTGAGAGGGTTAGGGAAAATGATTTGGTAAACTGAGAAGAGGTAGTAAAAGCTTTGCGGAAGATGAAAGCCGGCAAGGCAGCAGGTTTGGATGGTATTGCAGTGGAATTTATCAAAAAAGGTGGTGACTGTATTATTGACTGGTTGGTAAGGTTATTTAATGTATGTATGACTCATGGTGAGGTGCCTGAGGATTGACGGAATGCGTGCATAGTGCCATTGTACAAAGGCAAAGGGGATAAGAGTGAGTGCTCAAATTACAGAGGTATAAGTTTGTTGAGTATTCCTGGGAAATTATATGGGAGGGTATTGATTGAGAGGGTGAAGGCATGTACAGAGCATCATATTGGGGAAGAGCAGTGTGGTTTCAGAAATGGTAGGGGATGTGTGGATCAGATGTTTGTTTTGAAGAATGTATGTGAGAAATACTTAGAAAAGCAAATGGATTTGTATGTAGCATTTATGGATCTGGAGAAAGCATATGATAGAGTTGATAGAGATGCTCTGTGGAAGGTATTAAGAATATATGGTGGGGGAGGCAAGTTGTTAGAAGCAGTGAAAAGTTTTATCGAGGATGTAAGGCATGTGTACGTGTAGGAAGAGAGGAAAGTGATTGGTTCTCAGTGAATGTATGTTTGCGGCAGGGGTGTGTGATGTCTCCATGGTTGTTTAATTTGTTTATGGATGGGGTTGTTAGGGAGATAAATGCAAGAGTTTTCGAAAGGGGGGCAAGTATGAAGTCTGTTGTGGATGAGAGAGCTTGGGAAGTGAGTCAGTTGTTGTTCGCTGATGATACAGCGCTGGTGGCTGATTCATGTGAGAAACTGCAGAAGCTGGTGCCTGCCTTTGGTAAAGTGTATTAAAGAAGAAAGTTAAGAGTAAATGTGAATAAGAGCAAGGTTATTAGATACAGTAGAGTTGAGGGTCAAGTCAAATGGGAAGTAAGTTTGAATGGAGCAAAACTGCAGGAAGTAAAGTGTTTTAGATATCTGGGAGTGGATCTGGCAGCGGATGGAACCATGGAAGCGGAAGTGGATCATAGGGAGGGGAGGGGGCGAAAATTCTGTGAGCCTTGAAGAATGTGTGGAAGTCGAAAACATTATCTCGGAAAGCAAAAATGGGTATGTTTGAAGGAATAGTGGTTCCAACAATGTTGTGTGGTTGCGAGGCGTGGGCTTTTGATAAAGTTGTGCGCAGGAGAATGGATGTGCTGGAAATGAGATGTTTGAGGACAATGTGTGGTGTGAGGTGGTTTGATCGTGTAAGTAACGTAAGGGTAAGAGAGATGTGTGGAAATAAAAAGAGCGTGGTTGAGAGAGCAGAAGAGGGTGTTTTGAAATGGTTTGGGCACATGGAGAGAATGAGTGAGGAAAGATTGACCAAGAGGATATATATCTCGGAGTGGAGCGAACGAGAAGTGGGAGACCAAATTGGAGGTGGAAAGATGGAGTGAAAAAGATTTTGTGTGATCGGGGCCTGAACATGCAGGAGGGTTGAAGGAGGGAAAGGAATACAGTGAATTGGATCGATGTGGTATACCGGGGTTGACGTGCTGTCAGTGGGTTGAATCAGGGCATGTGAAGCGTCTGGGGTAAAGCATGGAAAGCTGTGTAGGTATGTATATTTGCGTGTGTGGACGTATGTATATACATGTGTATGGGGGTGGGTTGGGCCATTTCTTTCGTCTGTTTCCTTGCGCTACCTCGCAAACGCGGGAGACAGCGACAAAGGAAGAAAAAAAATAATATACATATTTTTTTTTTTTTTATACTTTGTCGCTGTATCCCGCGTTTGCGAGGTAGCGCAAGGAAACAGACGAAAGAAATGGCCCAACCCCCCCAATACACTTGTATATACATACGTCCACACACGCAAATATACATACCAACACAGCTTTCCATGCCTTGATTCAATCCACTAACAGCACGTCAACCCTGGTATACCACATCGCTCCAATTCACTCTATTCCTTGCCCTCCTTTCACCCTCCTGCATGTTCAGGCCCCGATCACACAAAATCCTTTTCACTCCATCTTTCCACCTCCAATTTGGTCTCCCTCTTCTCCTTGTTCCCTCCACCTCCGACATATATATCCTCTTGGTCAATCTTTCCTCACTCATCCTCTCCATGTGCCCAAACCACTTCAAAACACCCTCTTCTGCTCTCTCAACCACGCTCTTTTTATTTCCACACATCTCTCTTACCCTTACGTTACTCACTCGATCAAACCACCTCACACCACACATTGTCCTCAAACATCTAATTTCCATCACATCCATCCTCCTGCGCACAACTCTATAGCCCACGCCTCGCAACCATACAACATTGTTGGAACCACTATTCCTTCAAACATACCCATTTTTGCTTTCCGAGATAATGTTCTCGACTTCCACACATTCTTCAGGGCCCCCAGAATTTTCGCCCCCTCCCCCACCCTATGATCCACTTCCGCTTCCATGGTTCCATCCGCTGCCAGATCCACTCCCAGATATCTAAAACACTTCACTTCCTCCAGTTTTTCTACATTCAAACTCACCTCCCAATTGACTTGACCCTCAACCCTACTGTACCTAATAACCTTGCTCTTATTCACATTTACTCTTAACTTTCTTCTTCCACACACTTTACCAAACTCAGTCACCAGCTTCTGCAGTTTCACACATAAATCAGCCACCAGCGCTGTATCATCAGCGAACAAACACTGACTCACTTCCCAAGCTCTCTCGTCCCCAACAGACTTCATACTTGCCACTCTTTCCAAAACTCTTCCATTTACCTCCCTAACAACCCCATCCATAAACAAATTAAACAACCATGGAGACATCACACTCCCTTGCCGCAAACCTACATTCACTGAGAACCAATCACTTTCCTCTCTTCCTACACGTACACATGCCTTACATCCTCGATAAAAACTTTTCACTGCTTCTAACAACTTTCCTCCCACACCATATATTCTTAATACCTTCCACAGAGCATCTGAGTACAGAATGGAAAAAGGTGAGAACAATGGAACAATGGAAGTAAGGGGAGTGGGGGAGGAATGTGATGTATTTAGGGAATCAGTGATGGATTGCGCAAAAGATGCTTGTGGCATGAGAAGAGTGGGAGGTGGGTTGATTAGAAAGGGTAGTGAGTGATGGGATGAAGAAGTAAGAGTATTAGTGAAAGAGAAGAGAGAGGCATTTGGACGATTTTTGCAGGGAAAAAATGCAATTGAGTGGGATATGTATCAAAGAAAGAGACAGGAGGTCAAGAGAAAGGTGCAAGAGGTGAAAAAGAGGGCAAATGAGAGTTGGGGTGAGAGAGTATCATTAAATTTTAGGGAGAATAAAAAGATGTTCTGGAAGGAGGTAAATAAAGTGCGTAAGACATGGGAGCAAATGGGAACTTCAGTGAAGGGCGCAAATGGGGAGGTGATAACAAGTAGTGGTGATGTGAGAAGGAGATGGAGTGAGTATTTTGAAGGTTTGTTGAATGTGTTTGATGATAGAGTGGCAGATATAGGGTGTTTTGGTCGAGGTGGTGTGCAAAGTGAGAGGGTTAGGGAAAATGATTTGGTAAACAGAAAAGAGGTAGTGAAAGCTTTGCGGAAGATGAAAGCCGGGAAGGCAGCAGGTTTGGATGGTATTGTAGTGGAATTTATTAAAAAAGGGGGTGACTGTATTGTTGACTGGTTGGTAAGGTTATTTAATGTATGTATGACTCATGGTTTGGTGCCTGAGGATTGGCGGAATGCGTGCATAGTGCCATTGTACAAAGGCAAAGGGGATAAGAGTGAGTGCTCAAATTACAGAGGTATAAGTTTGTTGAGTATTCCTGGTAAATTATATGGGAGGATATTGATTGAGAGGGTGAAGGCATGTACAGAGCATCAGATTGGGGAAGAGCAGTGTGGTTTCAGAAGTGGTAGAGGATGTGTGGATTAGGTGTTTGCTTTGAAGAATGTATGTTAGAAATACTTAGAAAAGCAAATGGATTTGTATGTAGCATTTATGGATCTGGAGAAGGCATATGATAGAGTTGATAGAGATGCTCTGTGGAAGGTATTAAGAATATACATATATATATATATATATATATATATATATATATATATATATATATATATATATATATATATATATATATATATATATATATATATATGTATATATATATATATATATATATATATATATATATATATATATATATATATATATATATATATATATACATATATATATATATATATATATATATATATATATATATATATATATATATATATATATATATATATATATATATATATATATATATATATACATATATATATATATATATATATATATATATATATATATATATATATATATATATATATATATATATATATATATATATATGTATATATATATATATGTATTTTTTTCATACTGTTCGCCATTTCCCGCATTCGCGAGATATCGTTAAGAACAGAGGACTGGGCCTTAGAGGGAATATCCTCACCTGGCCCCCTTCTCTGTTCCTTCTTTTGGAGAATTAAAAAAGAAATGAAACGGAAGGATTTCCAGCTTCCCGCTCCTTTCCCTTTTAGTCGCCTTCTACGACACGCAGGGAATACGTGGGAAGTAGCCTTTCTCCCCTATCCCCAGGGATAATGTATATATATATATATATATATATATATATATATATATGTAAATATATATATATATATATATATATATATATATATATATATATATATATATATATATATATATATATATATTTTTTTTTTTTTTCTTGCTTTGTCGCTGTGTCCCGCGTTTGCGAGGTAGCGCAAGTAAACAGACGAAAAAAATGGCCCAACCCATCCCCATACACATGTGTATACATACGTCCACACACGCAAATATACATACCTACACAGCTTTCCATCGTTTACCCCAGACGCTTCACATGCCCCGATTCATTCCACTGACAGCACGTCAACCCCGGTATACCACATCGCTCCAATTCACTCAATTCCTTGCCCTCCTTTCCCCTCCTGCATGTTCAGGCCCCGATCACACAAAATCTTTTTCACTTCATCTTTCCACCTCCAATTTGGTCTCCCTCTTCTCCTCGTTCCCTCCACCTACGACACATATATCCTCTTGGTCAATCTTTCCTCACACATTCTCTCCATGTGCCCAAACCATTTCAAAACATCCTCTTCTGCTCTCTCAACCACGCTCTTTTTATTTCCACACATCTCTCTTACCCTTACGTTACTTACTCGATCAAACCACCTCACACCACACATTGTCCTCAAACATCTCATTTCCAGCACATCCATCCTCCTGCGCACAACTCTATTCATAGCCCACGCCTCGCAACCATACAACATTGTTGGAACCACTATTCCTTCAAACATACCCATTTTTGCTTTCCGAGATAATGTTCTCGACTTCCACACATTCTTCAAGGCTCCCAGAATTTTCGCCCCCTCCCTCACCCTATGATCCACTTCCGCTTCCATGGTTCCATCCGCTGCCAGATCCACTCCCAGATATCTAAAACACTTCACTTCCTCCAAAAAAACCATTGCAAAAACAAACCTCGTCAGGTGGTAGTGTCCCGCAGTATATCGAGACAGACTTCCCCAGAACTTTTTTAAAGGGGAAGTAAATGTTTATAGTTGTGTTACTGGAGTGATAGTTTTCATACATGGTGCTTTGACAAGAAAATAGTGAAATTGGAAAAAATGTAGCTTAGACATTGAAGCTTATTGATACAGTGGTTAAATTGATGAAAACTACTATTGACTTTTGTGTAAATAAATTAAACATTTCCTTTTTCCATAGCCAGAGGTTGAACCATTATGTGACATTCATTTTTTTCTTTTCATTTCAAGCTAGAAGTTTCAGTTTTCTAAATTGTTTCTTACATTTTTCATATGTATATATATGTATGTGTGTGTGTGTGTATATGTGCGTGTGTGTGTGTATGTTTGTGTATGTGTATATATATATATATATATATATGTATATTATCCCTGGGGATAGGGGTGAAAGAATATATATATATATATATATATATATATATATATATATATATATATATATATATATATATATATATATATATATATTTTTTTTTTTTTTTTTTTTTTTTTTTTTTTACTTTGTCGCTGTCTCCCGCGTTTGCGAGGTAGCGCAAGGAAACAGACGAAAGAAATGGCCCAACCCCCCCCATACACATGTACATACACACGTCCACACACGCAAATATACATACCTACACAGCTTTCCATGGTTTACCCCGGACGCTTCACATGCCTTGATTCAATCCACTGACAGCACGTCAACCCCTGTATACCACATCGCTCCAATTCACTCTATTCCTTGCCCTCCTTTCACCCTCCTGCATGTTCAGGCCCCGATCACACAAAATCCTTTTCACTCCATCTTTCCACCTCCAATTTGGTCTCCCTCTTCTCCTCGTTCCCTCCACCTCCGACACATATATCCTCTTGGTCAATCTTTCCTCACTCATTCTCTCCATGTGCCCAAACCATTTCAAAACACCCTCTTCTGCTCTCTCAACCACGCTCTTTTTATTTCCACACATCTCTCTTACCCTTACGTTACTTACTCGATCAAACCACCTCACACCACACATTGTCCTCAAACATCTCATTTCCAGCACATCCATCCTCCTGCGCACAACTCTATATATATATATATATATATATATATATATATATATATATATATGTATATATATATATATATATATATATATATATATATATATATATATATATATATATATATATATATATATATATATATATATATATAAATATATATATATATATTATATATATATATATATATATATATATATATATATATATATATATATATATATATATATATATATATATATATATATATATATATATATATATATATATATATATATATATATATATATATATATATATATATATATATATATATATATATATATATATATATATATATATATATCTATATATATATATATATATATATTTTTTTTTTTTTTTTTTTTTTATACTTTGTCGCTGTCTCCCGCGTTTGCGAGGTAGCGCAAGGAAACAGACGAAAGAAATGGCCCACCCCCCCCATACACATGTACATACACACGTCCACACACGCAAATATACATACCTACACAGCTTTCCATGGTTTACCCCAGACGCTTCACATGCCTTGATTCACTCCACTGACAGCACGTCAACCCCTGTATACCACATCGCTCCAATTCACTCTATTCCTTGCCCTCCTTTCACCCTCCTGCATGTTCAGGCCCCGATCACACAAAATCCTTTTCACTCCATCTTTCCACCTCCAATTTGGTCTCCCTCTTCTCCTCGTTCCCTCCACCTCCGACACATATATCCTCTTGGTCAATCTTTCCTCACTCATTCTCTCCATGTGCCCAAACCATTTCAAAACACCCTCTTCTGCTCTCTCAACCACGCTCTTTTTATTTCCACACATCTCTCTTACCCTTACGTTACTTCCTCGATCAAACCACCTCACACCACACATTGTCCTCAAACATCTCATTTCCAGCACATCCATCCTCCTGCGCACAACTCTATCCATAGCCCACGCCTCGCAACCATACAACATTGTTGGAACCACTATTCCTTCAAACATACCCATTTTTGCTTTCCGAGATAATGTTCTCGACTTCCACACATTTTTCAAGGCTCCCAAAATTTTCGCCCCCTCCCCCACCCTATGATCCACTTCCGCTTCCATGGTTCCATCCGCTGACAGATCCACTCCCAGATATCTAAAACACTTCACTTCCTCCAGTTTTTCTCCATTCAAACTCACCTCCCAATTGACTTGACCCTCAACCCTACTGTACCTAATAACCTTGCTCTTATTCACATTTACTCTTAACTTTCTTCTTCCACACACTTTACCAAACTCAGTCACCAGCTTCTGCAGTTTCTCACATGAATCAGCCACCAGCGCTGTATCATCAGCGAACAACAACTGACTCACTTATATATATATATATAAATATGAAGTGAGGTGGGGAAGGAGACTTGTGTGAGGAAGTACTAGTAGAGACTGAGTACAGAATGGAGAAAGGTATGAACAAAGGAGGTAATGGGAGTAGGGGTGGAATGGATTGTATTTAGGGAAGTAGTGATGGCTTCCGAAAAAGATGCTTGTGGCATGAGAAGCGTGGGAGGTAGGTTGATTAGAAAGCGTAGTGAGTGGTGGGATGAGGAAGTAAGATTATTACTGAAAGAGAAGAGAGAGGCATTTGGACGATTTTTGCAGGGAAAAAATGGAAATGAGTGGGATATGTATAAAAGAAAGAGAAAGGAGGTCAAGAGAAAGGTGCAAGAGGTGAAAAAGAGGGCAAAAGAGAGTTAGGGTGAGAGAGTATCATTAAATTTTGGGTGGAATGAAAAGATGTTCTTGAAGGTGGTAAATAAAGTGCGTAAGACAATCGAGCAAATGGGAACTTCAGTGAAGGGGAATAATGGGGAGGTGATAACAAGCAGTGGTAATGTGAGTAGGAGATGGAGTGAGTATTTTGAAGGTTTGTTGAATGTGTTTGATGATAGAGTGGCAGATATACGGCGTTTTGGTCGAGGTAGTGTGCAAAGTGAAAGGGTTAGGGAAAATGATTGGGTAAACAGAGAAGAGGTAGTAAAAGCTTTGCGGATGATGAATGCCGGCAAGGTAGCAGGTTTCGATGGTATTGCAGTGGAATTTATTAAAAATGGGGGTGACTGTATTGTTGACTGGTTGGTAAGGTTATTTCGTCTGTTTCCTTGCGCTACCTCGCAAACGCGGGAGACAGCGACAAAGCAAAAAAAAAAAAAAAAAAATGATTCAAGGTGAGGTGCCTGAGGATTGGCGGAATGCTTGCATAGTGCTATCGTACAAAAGCAAAGTGGATAAGTGTGAGTGCTCAAATTACAGAGGTATAAGTTTGTTGAGTATTCCTTGGAAATTATTTGGGAGGGTATTGATTGAGAGGGTGAAGGCATGTACAGATCATCAGATTGGGGAAGAGCAGTGTGGTTTCGGAAGTAGTACACGATGTGTGGATCAGGTGTTTCCTTCGAAGAATGTATGTGAGAAATACTTAGAAAAGCAAATGGATTTGTATGTAGCATTTATGGATCTGGAGAAGGCATATGCTAGAGTTGATAGAGATGCTCTGTGGAAGGTACTAAGATTATATGGTGTGGGAGGCAAGTTGTTAGAAGCAGTGAAAAGTTTTTATCGGGGATGTAAGGCATGTGTACGTGTAGGAAGAGAGGAAAGTGATTAGTTCTCAGTGAATGTAGGTTTGCGGCAGAGGTGTGTGATGTCTCCATGGCTGTTCAGTTTGTTTATGGATGGGGTTGTTAGGGAGGTGAATGCAACAGTTCTGGCAAGAGGGTCAAGTATGCATTCTGTTGTGGATGGCAGAGCTTGGGAAGTGAGTCAGTTGTTGTTCGCTGATGATACAGCGCTGGTGTCTGATTCATGTTAGAAACTGCAGAAGTTGGTGACTGAGTTTGGTAAAGTGTGCGAAAGAGGAAAGTTAAGAGTAAATGTGAATAAGAGCAAGGTTACTAGGTACAATAGGGTTGAGGATCAAGTCAATTGGGAGGTAAGTTTGAATGAAGAAAAACTGGAGGAAGTGAAGTGTTTTATATATCTGGGAGTGGATCTGGCAGCGGATGGAACCATAGAAGCGGAAGTGAATCATAGGGTGGGGAGAGGGTGAAAATCCTAGGAGCCTTGAAGAATGTTTGTTAGTCGAGAACATTATCTCGGAAAGCAAAAATGGGTATGTTTGAAGGAATAGTGGTTCCAACAATGTTGTATGGTTGTGAGGCGTGGGCTATGGATAGAGTTGTGCGCAGGAGTGTGGATGTGCTAGAAATGAGATGTTTGACAACAATATGTGGTGTGAGGTGGTTTGATCAAGTAATTAATGTAAGGGTAAGAGAGATTGTGGAAATAAAAAGAGCGTGGTTGAGAGAGCATAAGATGGTGTTTTGAAATGGTTTGGGCACATGGAGAGAATGAGTGAGGAAAGATTGACCAAGAGGATATATGTGTCGGAGGTGGAGGGAACGACGAGAAGTAGGAGAAAAAATTGGAGGTGGAAAGATGTAGTGAAAAAGATTTTGAGTGATCGGGGTCTGAACATGCAGGAGGGTGAAAGGCGGGCAAGGAATAGAGTGAATTGGATCGATGTGGTATACCGGGGTGGACGTGCTGTCAGTTGATTGAATCAGGGCATGTGAAGCGTCTGGGGTAAACCATGGAAATTTTTGTGGGTCCAGGATGTGGAAAGGGAGCTGTGGTTTCGGGCATTATTACATGACAGCAAGAGACTGAGTGTGAATGAATGGGGCCTTTGTTGTCTTTTCCTTGCGCTACCGCGCACACATGAGGGGGGAGGGAGATGTTATTCCATGTCTGGCGAGTTGGCGAAGGGAATAAATAAAGGCAGACAGTATGAATAATGTACATGTGTTATATATATATGTCTGTGTATTGGAATAACATCCCCCTTCCCCCTCATGTATGCGAAGTAGCGCTAGGAAAAGACAACAAAGGCCCCATTCCTTCATACTCAGTCTCTAGCTGTCATGCAATAATGCCCGAAACCACAGCTCCCTTTCCACATCCAGGCTCCACACAACTTTCCATGGTTTACACTAGACGCTTCACATGCCCTGATTCAATCTACTGACAGCACGTCAACCCCGGTATACCACATCGATCCAATTCACTCTATTCCTTGCCCTCCTTTCACCCTCCTGCATATTCAGGCCCCGATCACTCAAAACCTTTTTCACTCCATCTTTCCACCTCCAATTTGGTCTCCCACTTCTCCTCGTACCCTCCACCTCCGACACATATATCCTCTTGGTCAATCTCTCCGCACTCATTCTCTCCATGTGCCCAAACCATTTCAAAACACATTCTTCTGCTCTCTCAACCACGCTCTTTTTGTTTCCACACATCTCTCTTACCCTTACATTATTTACTCGATCAAAACACCTCACACCACACATTGTCCTCAAACATCTCATTTCCAGCACATGCACCCACCTGCGCACAACTGTATCCATAGCCTACGCCTCGCAACCATACAAAATTGTTGGAACCACTATTCCTTCAAACATACCGATTTTTGCTTTCCGAGATAATGTTCTCGACTTCCAAAACTTCTTCAAGGCTACAAGGATTTTCGCCCCCTCCCCCACCCTATGATCCACTTCCGCTTCCATGGTTGCATCCGCTGCCAGATCCACTCCCAGATATCTAAAACACTTTACTTCCTCCAGTTTTTCTTCATTCAAACTTACTTCCCAATTGACTTGATCCTCAAGCCTATTGTACCTAGTAACCTTGCTTTTATTCACATTTCCTCTTAACTTTCTTCTTTCGCACAATTTACCAAACTCAGTCACCAACTTTTGCAGTTTCAAACATGAATCAGCCACCAGCGCTGTATCATCAGCGAACAACAACTGACTCACTTCCCAAGCTCTGCCATCCACAACAGAATGCATACTTGCCCCTCTAGCCAGAACTCTTGCATTCACCTCCCTAACAACCCCATCCATAAACAAACTGAACAACCATGGAGACATCACACACCTCTGCCGGAAACCTACATTCACTGAGAACTAATCAATTTCCTCTCTTCCTACACGTACACATGCCTTACATCCCCGATAAAAACTTTTCACTGCTTCTAACAACTTGCCTCCCACACCATATATTCTTAGTACCTTCCACAGAGCATGTCTATCAACTCTAGCATATGCCTTCTCCAGATCCATAAATGCTACATACAAATCCATTTCCTTTTTTAAGTATTTCTCACATACATTCTTCAAAAGAAACACCTGATCCACACATCGTGTACTACCTCCGAAACCACACAGCTCTTCCCCAATCTGATGATCTGTACATGCCTTCATCCTCTCAATCACTACCCTCACATATAATTTACCAGGAATACTCAACAAACATATACCTCTGTAATTGGAGCACTCACTCTTATCCACTTTGCTTTTGTACGATGGCACTATGCAAGCATTCCGCCAATAATTGAACCTCAACCCAACTGTACCTAATAACCTTGCTCTTATTCACATTGACTCTTAACTTTCTTCTTTCACACACTCTATCATTCTCAGTCACCAGCTTCTTCAGTTTCTCACATGAATCAGCCACCAGTGCTGCATGATCACCGAACGAACAACTGGTTTCACTTCTTAAGCTCTCTCATCCACAACAGACTTCATACTTGCACCTCTTTCCAAAACTCTTGCATTCACCTACCTAACAACAACATACATAAACAAATTAAACAACACTGGAAACATGACACACCCCTGCCGCATACCTATATTCACTGAGAACCAATCACTTTCCTCTCTTCGTACACGGATACATGCCTTATATCCTCGATAAAAACTTTTCACTGCTAACAACTTGCCTCCCATACCATATATTCTTAATACCTCCCACAGAGCATCTCTATCAACTCTATCATATGCCTTCTCCAGATCCATAAATGCTACATACAAAATCCATTTGCTTTTCTAAGTATTTCTCACATAAATTCTTCAAAGCAAACATATGTACATATATATATATATATATATATATATATACATATATATATATATATATATATATATATATATATATATATATATATATATATATATATATAAATATATATATATATATATATATATATATATATGAATATATATATATATATATATATATATATATATATATATATATATATATATATATATATATATATATATATATATATATATATATATATATATATATACATATATATATATATATATATATATATATATATATATATATATATATATATATATATATATATATATATATATATATATATATATATATATATTTATAAGTGAATGTAGGTTTACGGCAGGGGTGTGTGATGTCTCCATGGTTGTTTAATTTGTTTATGGATGGGGTTTTTAAGGAGGTGAATGCAAGAGATTTGGAAAAAGGGGCAAGTATGAAGACTGTTGGGGATGAGAGAGCTTGTTAAATGAGTCAGTTGTTGTTCGCTGATGATACAGCGCTGGTGGCTGATTCATGTGAGAAACTGCAGAAGCTGGTGACTGAGTTTGGTAAAGTGTGTGAAAGAAGAAAGTTAAGAGTAAATGTGAATAAGAGCAAGGTTAGTAGGTACAGTAGGGTTGAGGGTCAAGTCAATTGGGAGGTAAGTTTGAATGGAGAGAAACTGGAGGAAGTAAAGTGTTTTAGATATCTGGGAGTGGATCTGGCAGCGGATGGAACCATGAAAGCGGAAGGGGATCATAGTGTGGGGTAGGGGGCGAAAATCCTGGGGGCCTTGAGAATGTGTGGAAGTCGAGAACATTATCTCGGAAAGCAAAAAAGGTTATGTTTGAAGGAATAGTGGTTCCAACAATGTTGTATGGTTGCGAGGCGTGGGCTATGGATAGAGTTGTGCGCAGGAGGATGGATGTGCTGGAAATGAGATGTTTGAGGACAATGTGTGGTGTGAGGTGGTTTGATCGAGTGAGTAACGTAAGGGTAAGAGAGATGTGTGGAAATAAAAAGAGCGTGGTTGAGAGAGCAGAAGAGGGTGTTTTGAAGTGGTTTGGGCACATGGAGAGGATGAGTGAGGAAAGATTGACCAAGAGGATATATGTGTCGGAGGTGTAGGGAACAAGGAGAAGAGGGAGACCAAATTGGAGGTGGAAAGATGGAGTGAAAAAGATTTTGTGTGATCGGGGCCTGAACATGCAGGAGGGTGAAGGGAGGGCAAGGAATAGAGTGAATTGGAGCGATGTGGTATACCGGGTTGACGTGCTGTCAGTGGATTGAAGCAAGGCATGTGAAGCGTCTGAGGTAAACCATGGAAAGCTGTGTAGGTATGTATATTTGCGTGTGTGGACGTATGTATATACATGTGTTGAGGGGGGGGGGGGGTTGGGCCATTTCTTTTGTCTGTTTCCTTGCGCTACCTCGCAAACGCGGGAGACAGCGACAAAGTATAATAAAAATAAAAAAAATATATATATATATAAATATTTATATATATATATATATATATATATATATATATATATATATATATATATATATATATATATATATATATATATATATATATATATATATATATATATATATATATATATATATATACATATATATATATATATATATATATATATATATATATATATATATATATATATATATATATATATATATATATATATATATATATATATATGTATATATATATATATATATATATATATATATATATATATATATATATATATATATATATATATATATATATATATATATATATATATATATATATATATATATATATATATATATATATATATATATATATATATATAAAGGGGACTAAAAGGGGAGGGAGCGGGGGGCTGGAAATCCTCCCCTCTCGTTTTTTTCTTAATTTTCCAAAAGAAGGAACAGAGAATTGGGCCAGTCAAAGGCCCAGTCCTCTGTTCTTAATGCTACCTCGCTAACGCGGGAAATGGCGAATAGTTTAAAAGAAAAAAAAAAAAAAAATATATATATATATATATATATATATATATATATATATATATATATATATATATATATATATATATATATATATATATATATATATATATATATATATATAATATAATATATAATATATATATATATGTATATATATGTATATATATAATATATATATATATATATATATATATATATATATATATATATATATATATATATATATATATATATATATATATATATATATATATATATATTTTTTTTTTTTTTTTTTGCTTTGTCGCTGTCTCCCGCGTTTGCGAGGTACCGCAAGGTAACAGGCGAAAGAAATGGCTCAACTCACCCCCATACACATGTATATACATACACGTCCACACACGCAAATATACATACCTACACAGCTTTCCATGGTTTACCCCAGATTCTTCACATTCCCTGATTCAATCAACTGACAGCACGTCAACCCCGGTATACCACATCGATCCAATTCACTCTATTCCTTGTCGTCTTTTCACCCTCCTGAATGCTCAGGCCCCGATCACACAAAATCTTTTTCACTCCATCTTTCCACCTCCAATTTGGTCTCCCACTTCTCCTCGGTCCCTCCACCTGCGACATAATTATCCTCATGGCCACTCTTTCCGCACTCATTCTCTCCATGCGCCCAAACCATTTCAAAACACCCTCTTCTGCTCTCTCAACCACTCTCTTTTTATTTCTACACATCTCTCTTACCCTTACGTTACTTACTCGATCAAACCACCTCACACCACACATTGTTCTCAAACATCTCATGTCCAGCACATCCACCCTAATGCGCACAACTCTATCCATAGCCCACGCCTCGCAACCATACAATATTGTTGGAACCACTATTCCTTCAAACGTACCCATTTTTGCTTTCCGATATAATGTTCTCGACTTCCACACTTTTTTCAAGGCTCCCAGGATTTTCGCCCCTCCCCCACCCTATGATCCACTTCCGCTTCCATGGTTCCATCCGCTGCCAGATCTACTCACAGATATCTAAAACACTTTACTTCCTCCAGTTTTTTTCCATTCAAACTTACCTACCAATTGCCTTGACCCTCAACCCTACTGTACCTAATAACCTTGCTCTTATTCACAATTACTCTTAGCTTTCTTCTTTCACACACTTTACCAATCTCAGTCACCAGCTTCTGCAATTTCTCACATGAATCAGCCACCAGCGGTGTATCATCAGCGAACAACAACTGACTCACTTCCCAATCTCTCTCATCCACAATAGACAGCATACTTGCCCCTCTTTCCAAAACTCTTGCATTCACCTCCCTAACAACCCCATCAATAAACAAATTAAACAGCCATGGAGACATCACACACCCCTGCCGCAAACCTACATTCACTGAGTACCAATCACTTTCCTCTCTTCCTACACGTACACATGCCTTACATCCTCGATAAAAACTTTTCACTGATTCTAAAAACTTGCCTCCCACACCATATATTCTTAATACCTTCCACAGAGCATCTCTATCAACTCTATCATATGCCTTCTCCAGATCGTTAAATGCTACATACAAATCCATTTGTTTTCTAAGTATTTCTCACTTACATTCTTCAAAGCAAACACCTGATCCGCACATCCTTTACCTCTTCTGAAACCACACTGCTCTTCCCCAGTCTGATGCTCTGTACATGCCTTCACCCTCTCAATCAATACCCTCCCATATAATTAACCAGGAATATTCAACAAATTATACCTCTGTAATTTGAGCGCTCACTCTTATCCCCTTTGCCTTTGTACAATGGCACTATGCACGCATTCCGCCAATCCTCAGGCACCTCACCATGAGTCATACATACAATAAATAACCTTACCAACCAGTCAACAATACAGTCACCCCCTTTTTTAATAAATTCCACTGCAATACCATCCAAACTTGCTGCCTTGCCGGCTTTCATCTTCCGCAAAGCTTTTACTACCTCTGCAATATATATATATATATATATATATATATATATATATATATATATATATATATATATATATATATATATATATATATATATATATATATATATATATATATATATATATATATATATATATATATATATATATATATATATATATCATCCCTGGGGATAGGGGAGAAAGAATACTTCCCACGTATTCCCTGCGTGTCGTAGAAGGCGACTAAAAGGGAAGGGAGCGGGGGGCTGGAAATCCTCCCCTCTCGTTTTTTTTTTTTTTTTTTTTTTTTTTTCCAAGAGAAGGAACAGAGAAGGGGGCCAGGTGAGGGTATTCCCTCAAAGGCCCAGTCCTCTGTTCTTAACGCTACCTCGCTATCGCGGGAAATGGCGAATAGTATGAAAAAAAAAAAAAAAAATATATATATATATATATATATATATACATATACATATATATATAATATATATATATATATATATATATATATATATATATATATATATATATATATATATATATATATATATATATATATATATATATATATATATATAGGGGCAAGTATGAAGTCTGTTGGGGATGAGAGAGCTTGGGAAGTGAGTCAGTTGTTGTTCGCTGATGATACAGCGCTGGTGGCTGATTCATGTGAGAAACTGCAGAAGCTGGTGACTGAGTTTGGTAAAGTGTGTGAAAGAAGAAAGTTAAGAGTAAATGTGAATAAGAGCAAGGTTATTAGGTAAAGTAGGGTTGAGGGTCAATTCAACTGGGAGGTGAGTTTGAATGGAGAAAAACTGGAGGAAGCGAATTGTTTTAGATATCTGGGAGTGGATCTGGCAGCGGTTGGAACCATGGAAGCGGAAGTGGATCATAGGGTGGGGGAGGGGGCGAAAATTCTGGGAGCCTTGAAGAATGTGTGGAAGTCGAGAACATTATCTCGGAAAGCAAAAATGGATATGTTTGAAGGAATAGTGATTCCAACAATGTTGTATGGTTGCGAGGCGTGGACTATAGATAGAGTTGTGCACAGGAGGATGGATGTGCTGGAAATGAGATGTTTGAGAACAATGTGTGGTGTGAGGTGGTTTGATCGAGTAAGTAACCTAAGGGTAAGAGAGATGTGTGGAAATAAAAAGAGCGTGGTTGAGAGAGCAGAAGAGGGTGTTTTAAAATGGTTTGGTCACATGGAGAGAATGAGTGAGGAACGATTGACCAAGAGGATATATGTGTCGGAGGTGGAGGGAACGAGGAGAAGAGGGAGACCAAATTGGAGGTGGAAAGATAGAGTGAAAAAGATTTTGTGTGATCGGGGCCTGAACATGCAGGAGGGTGAGAGGAGGGCAAAGAATAGAGTGAATTGGAGCGATGTGGTATACCGGGGTTGACCTGCTGTCAGTGGATTGAATCAAGGCATATGTATGGGGGTGGGTTGGGCCATTTCTTTCGTCTGTTTCCTTGCGCTACCTCGCAAACGCGGGAGACAGCGACAAAGCAAAAAAAAAAACAAAAAAACAAATATATATATATATTTTTTTTTTTATTTATCTATTTAGCTTTGTCGCTATCTCCGGCGTTACCGAGGTATTGCAAGGAAATAGATAAAAGAATTGAACAACCAGCCCACATACACATATATATACATACACGTCCACACACGCAAATATATATACCTATACATCTCAATGTACACATATAGATACACGCACAGACATATACATATATACACATGTACATAATTCATACTGTCTGCTTCTATTTATTACCATCGTCACCCCACCACACATGGAATAAGAACACCCTCCCCCTCAGATGTGCGAGGTAGCGCTAGGAAAAGACAACAAATGCCCCATTCGTTCACACTCAGTCTCTAGCTGTCATGTAATAATGAACCGAAACCACAGCTGCCTTTACACATCCAGGCCCCACAGAAATTTCCATGGTTTACCCCAGACGCTTAACATGCCCCGGCTCAATCCATTGACAACACGTCGACCCCGGTATACCACATCGTTGCAATTCACTCTATTCCTTGCACGCCTTTCACCCTCCTGCCTGTTCAGGCCCCGATCACTCAAAATCTTCTTCACTCCATCTTTCCACCTACAATTTGGTCTCCCACTTCTCCTCTTTCCCTTCACCTCTGACACATATATCCTCTTGGTCAATCTTTCCTCACTCATTCTCTCCATGTGCCCAAACCATTTCAAAACACCCTCTTCTACTCTCTCAAACACACTCTTTTTATTTCCACACATCTCTCTTACCCTTACATTACTTACTCGATCAAATCACCTCACCCAACATATTGTCCTCAGATATCTCATTTCCAGCACATCCACCCTCCCGCGCACAACTGTATTCATAGTCCACGCCTCGCAACCATACAACATTGTTGGAACCACTATTCCTTCAAACACACCCATTTTTGCTTTCCAAGATAATGTTCTCGACTTCCAAACATTCTTCAAGGCTCTCAGAATTCTCGCCGCCCCCCTCCCCACTTATAATTCACTTCCGCTCACATGGTTCCATCCGCTGCCAGATCCACTCCCAGATATCTAAAGCACTTCACTTCCTCCAGTTTTTCTCCATTCAAACTTACCTCCCAGTTGACTTGACCCTCAACCCTACTGTACCTAATAACCTTGCTCTTATTCACATTTACTCCTAACTTTCTTTTTTCATACACTTTAGCAAATTCAGTCACCAGCTTTTGCAGTTTGTCACATGAATCAGCCACCAGCGCTGTATCATCAGCGAACAACAACTGTCTCACTTCCCAAGATCTCTCATCTACAAGACACTGCATACTTGCCCCTCTTTCCAAAACTCTTGCATTCACCTCCCTAACAACCCCATCCATAAACAAATTAAACAACCATGGAGATATCACACACCCCTGCCGCAAACCTACTTTCACTGAGAACCAATCACTTTCCTCTCTTACTACACGTACACATGCCTTACATCCTCGATAAAAACTTTTCACTGCTTCTAACAACTTGCCTCCCAGACCATATATCCTTAATACTATACTGATCCTTGTCTTTGCAAGGACGTCAGATTTGTTATATAATACAACACAGGATAACACTATCTTAAAGTCATGAGATTAATTCAAGCACCAGTATTAAAACTGCTTATAATGAAAGAACTAAAGTGTACAAAAAATAAACACATGAAATCAGGCAAAAACCATTTACGTTAACACTGAACATACGTTTAACATTCCAGATAAGATTTCAGACCAGGAGATCTCTCTCCTTTATGACAATTTATCTTCGATAATATGATTTAAGCTACACTTGTTGTTAGACTATTCTATGACAAGTTACAATATTCTCTGACACTCGAAATTAAGTGACGGAGGCGGTACAATATTGTAGAGTCTCTCTCGCGCACATCACTCAGGTAACGGGCTTGTGACACAGGGACACCACTTACCTCGCTGGGCTAGACAGAAAAATTGAGACTCAGCCGGTGTTAGGGGTATTCATTACAAGTAAGAACGAGCGTCCGCCCTGTTACCCTACAATGTAACACTTGATTGGCTATGAGCCTAAGATCCAATTGTGATTGGAGGAGGCTGAATATCCGTGAAACTGGTTGGTTTGGAGGATCCTAAGTCCGTCCCACATCTTGTCTAAAGCTCAGCCTCCTCTGTTATCTTTTTTACGACAGCGGCATGATGCACGGGATGACATACCCCGTGGCTGGCCCCACGACTTGACCTGACTCCTCGGATGAGGTGCAAGCGCTGAAGGACTGGACATCATCTGGTTACAAACAGTATTATCAAGACTAATGGCATGGTCAGGGAAGTGAGATCCGAGCCGATAGCATAGGAAAACAGACCCTAATCCTCGTCCTAAGAAGAAATATCAGCAACACCATACACAAAGACACACCATACGCAAAGACACACCGTACATATATACGAACATGTGGGCACACACACACATGTTCGTAACAATAAATACACACACAATACATATATACATACGTACACAATTGATTCTTGCAGCCTTCATTTATTTCCGTCGCCACCCCGCTAAACATGAAAAGGCAACCCCCTTCCCCCGCAGGTGCGCGAGGTAGCTCTAGGAAAAGACAACAGAGGACACATTCGTTCACACGCACTCTCTAACTATCATGTATAATCCACCGAAAGCAAAGCTCCCTTTCCATATCCAGGCCCCACAAAACTTTCCATGGTCTACCCCAGACGCTTCACATGCCCTGGTTCAATCCATTGACAGCAAGTCGAACCCGATATACCACATCGTTCCAATTCACTCTATTCCTTGCACGCCTTTCACTCTCCTGTACACTCAGGCCCCGATCGCTCAAAATCTTTTTCACTCCATCTTTCCACCTCCAATTTGGTCTCACACTTCTCCTTGTTCCCTCGACTTCTGACACATATATACTCTTTGTAAATCTTTCCTCACTTATTCTCTCCATGTGACCAAAGCCTTTCAAAACCCCATCTTTTGCTCTCTCAACCACACTCTTTTTATTACCATACATCTCTCTTACCCTTACATTATTTACTCGATCAAATCACCTCACACCATATATTGTCCTCAAACATATCATTACCAACATATCTACCCTCCTCCGCAAAACTCTATCTATACCCCACGTCTGGCAACCATATAACATTGTTGGAACCACTATTCCTTCAAACACACCCATTTTTCCTTTCCAAGATAATGTTTTCGCATTCCATACATTTTTCAACGCTCCCAGAACTTTTGCCCCCTCCCCCACCCTGTGAGTCACTTCAGCCTCGATGGTTCCATGAGCTGCAAAATCCACTCTCAGATATCTAATGCACTTCACTTCGTCCAGTTTTTCTCCATTCAAACTTACCTCCTAATTGATTTGTCCCTCAACCCTACTGTACCTAATAACCTTGCTCTTATCTATATTCGCTCTCAGCATTCTTCTTTCACACACTTTACCAAACTCAGTCACCAGCTTCTGCAGTTTCTCACCCAAATCAGCCACCAGCGTTGTATTATCAGCGAACAACAACTGCCTCACTTCCCAAGCTCTCTAATCCGCAACAGACTGTATACTTGCTCCTCTCTTCGAAACTCTTGCATTCACCTCCCTAACAACCCCATCCATAAACAAATTAAACAACCATGAAGACATCACGCACCCTTGCCGCAAACCGGCATTCAATGAGAACCAATCTATTTCATCTCTTCCTACTCGTACACATGCCTTACATCCTCGATAAAGACTTTTCACTGCTTCTAACAACTTGCCTACCACACCATATATTCTTAATACCTTCCAAAGAGCATCTCTATCAGCGCTATCTTATACCTTCTCCGGATCCATAAATGCTACATGCAAATCCATTTTCTTTTCCAATTATTTCTCACAATCTTCAGAGGAAACACCTGATCCACACATCCTCTACCACCTCTGAAACCACACTGCTCTTTTCCAATCTGATGATCTGTACATGCCTTCACCCTCTCAATCAATAACATCCCATTAATTTCCCAGGAGCACTCAAAAAACTTATACCTCTGTAATTTGAGCACTCACCTTCATCCACTTTGCATTTGTACACTGGCGATATGAATGCATTCCGCCAATCCTCAGGTACCTTACCATGAGTTATACCTATATAAAAATATCCTTACCAAATAGTCAACAACACAGCCATCCCCTTTTTTAATTCGTTCCACAGCAATATCATCCAAACCCGATGCCTTGCCGGCTTTCATCCTTCACAAAGCTTTTATTACCTCTTCTCTGTTTACCGTATCATTCTCCTTAACCCTCTCACTTTGCACACAACCCCGACCAAAGCACCCTATATCTACCACTCTATCATCTAACACATTCAACAAACCTTCAAAATACTCTCTCCCCTTCACATATGTTCCCTTTTATTTTCTTGTTTTACGCACTATATTTATCTCTTTCCAAACCATCTTATTATTCTCCCTATAATTTAAGAATACTCTCTCACCCCAACTTTCAATTGCCCTCTTTTTCACCACTTGCACTTATCTCCTGACCCCCTGCCTCTTTCTTTTAAACATCTCCCAGTCATTTGCACTATTTCCCTGCAAAAATCGTCCGAATGCCTCTCTCTTCTCTTTCACTAATAATCTTTACCACCACTCACTACCCTTCCCAATCGGCGCACCTCCCACGCTACTCATGTCACAAACGTCTTTGTGCAAGCCATCACTGACTCCCTAAATACATCCCATTCCTCCCCTACTCTCCTGACGTCCTTTGCTCTCACCTTTTTCCATTCTGTACTCAGTCTCTCCTGGTACATCTTTACTCAAGTCTCCTTCCCAATCTCACTTAGTCCCACCACTCTCTTTACCCCAACATTCTCTCTTCTTTTCTCAGAACCTCTACAAATCTTCACCTTTGCCTCCACAAGATAATGATCAGACATCCCTCCAGTTGCACCTCTCAGCTCATTAACATCCAAAAGTCTGTCTCTTGCGCACCGATCAATCAACACGTAATCCACTAACGCTCTCTAGCCATCTCTCCTACTTAAATACGTAAATTTATGAATATTTCTCTTTTTAAACCAGGTATTCCCAATCACCAGTCCTTTTGCAGCACATAAATCTACAAGTTCATCATTTCCATTTACAACACTGAACACCCAATGTTCACCAATTATTCACTCAACTGCCACATTACTCACCTTTGCACTCAAATCACCCATCATTAAAACCCGGTCTCCTGCATCAAAACTGCTGACACGCTCACTCAGCAGCTCCAAAAACACTTGCCTCTTATGACCTTTCTTAACGTTCCCGGGGGAATATGCACCAATAATTACCAATCTCTCTCCATCAACTTTCAGTTTTACCCATATTAATCTAGAATTTACTTTCTTACATTCTATCACATACTCCCACAACTCCTATTTCAGGAGTATTGCTACTCCTTCCCTTGCTCTTATCCTCTCACTAACCCCGGATTTTACTCCCAAGACATTCCCAAACCACTCTTCCCCTTTACCCTTGAGCTACTTTTCACTCAGAGCCAAAACATCCAGGTTCCTTTCCTCAAACATACTACTATCTCTCCTTTTTTCACATCTTGGTCACATCCACACACATTTAGACACCCCAATCTGAGCATTCGAGAAGGATGAGCACCCCCCGCGTGACTCATTCTTCTGTTTTATATATATACATATATATATATATATATATATATATATATATATATATATATATATATATATATATATATATATATATATATATATATATATATATATATGTGTGTGTGTGTTTTGTGAGCAGCTGAATAAGTGTGTTAGTGGTTTTGATGCACGAGACCGGGTTATAGTTATGGGTGATTTGTATACAAAGGTGAGTAATGTGGCAGTTGAGGGAATAATTGGTATACATGGGATGTTCAGTGTTGTAAATTGAAATGGTGAAGAGCTTGTAGATTTATGTACTGAAAAAGTACTGGTGATTGGGAATACCTAGTTTAAAAAGCGAGATATACATAAGTATATGTATGTAAGTAGGAGAGATGGCCAGAGAGCGTTATTGGATTAAGTGTTAATTGACAGGCGCGTGAAAGAGACTTTTGGATGTTAATGCGGTGAGAGGTGCAACTGGAGGGATGTCTGATCATTATCTTGTGGAGGCTAAGGTGAAGATTTGTATGGGTTTTCAGAAAAGAAGAGTGAATGTTGGGGTGAAGAGGGTGGTGAGAGTAAGTGAGCTTGGGAAGGAGACTTGTGTGATGAAGTACCAGGAGAGACTGAACACAGAATGGAAAAAGGTGAGAATAATGGAAGTAAGGGGAGTGGGGGAGGAATGAGATGTATTTAGGGAATCTGTGATGGATTGCGCAAAAGATGCTTGTGGCATGAGAAGAATGGGAGGTGGGTTGATTAAAAAGGGTAGTGAGTGGTGGGATAAAGAAGTAAGATTATTAGTGTAAGGGAAGAGAGAGGCATTTGGACGATTTTTGCAGGGTAAAATGCAATTGAGTGGGAGATGTATAAAAGAAAGAGACAGGAGGTCAAGAAAAAGGTGCAACAGGTGAAAAACAGGGCAAATGAGAGTTGGGGTGAGAGAGTATCATTAAATTTTAGGGAGAATAGAAAGATGTTCTGGAAGGAGGTAAATAAAGTGCGTAGGACAAGGGAGCAAACGGGAACTTCAGTGAAGGGCGCAAATGGGGAGGTGATAACAAGTAGTGGTGATGTAAGAAAGAGATGGAGTGAGTATTTTGAAGGTTTGTTGAATGTGTTTGATGATAGAGTGGCAAATATAAGGTGTTTTGGTCGAGGTGGTGTGCAAAGTGAGAGGGTTAGGGAAAAAGATTTGGTAAACTGAGAAGAGGTAGTAAAAGCTTTGCGGAAGATGAAAGCCGGCAAGGCAGCAGGTTTGGATGGTATTGCAGTGGAATGTATTAAAAAAGGGGGTGACTGTATTATTGACTGGTTGGTAGGGTTATTTAATGTATGTATGACTCATGGTGAGGTGCCTGAGGATTGGCGGAATGCGTGCATAATGCCATTGCACAAAGGGAAAGGGGATAACAGTGAGTGCTCAAATTTCAGAGGTATAAGTTTGTTGAGTATTCCTGGTAAATTATATGGGAGGGTATTGATTGAGAGGGTGAAGGCATGTACAGAGCATCAGATTGGGGAAGAGCAGTGTGGTTTCAGAAGTGGTAGAGGATGTGTGGATCAGGTGCTTGCTTTGAAGAATGTATTTGAGAAATACTTAGAAAAACAAATGGATTTGTATGTAGCATTTATGAATCTGGAGAAGGCATATGATAGAGTTGATAGAGATGCTCTTTGGAAGGTATTAAGAATAATGGTGTGGGAGACAAGTTGTTAGAAGCAGTGAAAAGTTTTTATCGAGGATGTAAGGCATGTGTACGTGTAGGAAGAGAGGAAAGTGATTGGTTCTCAGTGAATGTAGGTTTGCGGCAGGGGTGTGTGATGTCTCCATGGTTGTTTAATTTGTTTATGGATGTGGTTATTAGGGAGGTGAATGCAAGAGTTTTGGAAAGAGGGGCAAGTATGAAGTCTGTTGTGGATGAGAGAGCTTTGGAAGTGAGTCAGTTATTGTTCGCTGATGATACAGCGCTGGTGGCTGATTCATGTGAGAAACTGCAGAAGCTGGTGACTGAGATTGGTAAAGTGTGTGAAAGAAGAAAGTTAAGAGTAAATGTGAATAAGAGCAAGGTTATTAGGTACAGTAGGGTTGAGGGTCAAGTCAATTGGGAGGTAAGTTTGAATGGAGAAAAACTGGAGGAAGTAAAGTGTTTTAGATATTTGGGAGTGGATCTGGCAGCGGATGGAACTCTGGAAGCGGAAGTGGATCCAGGGAGCCTTGAAGAAAGTGTGGAAGTCGAGAACATTATCTCGGAAAGCAAAAATGATTATGTTTCAAGGAATAGTGGTTCCAACAATTTTGTATGGTTGCGAGGCGTGGGCTATGGATAGACTTGTGCGCAGGAGGGTGGATGTTCTGGAAGTGAGATGTTTGAGGACAATGTGTGGTGTGAGGTGGTTTGATCGAGTAAGTAACGTAAGGGTAAGAGAGATGTCTGGAAATAAGAAGAGCGTGGTTGAGAGAGCATAAGAGCGTGTTTTGAAATGGTTTGGTCACATGGAGAGAATGAGTGAGGAAAGATTGATCAAGAGGATATATGTGTCGGAGGTGGAGGGAACGAGGAGAAGTGGGAGACCAAATTTGATGTGGAAAGATGGAGTGAAAAAGATTTTGTGTGATCGGGGCCTGAACATGTAGGAGGGTGAAAGGAGGGCAAGGAATTGAGAGAATTGGATCGATGTGGTATACCGGGGTTGACGTGCTGTCAGTGGATTGAACCAAGGCATGTGAAGCGTCTGGGGTAAACTATGGAAAGTTGTGTAGGTATTTATATTTGCGTGTGTGGACGAGTCTGTATATACATGTGTATGGGGGCGGGTTGGGCCATTTCTTTCGTCTGTTTCCTCGCGCTACCTCGCAAACGCGGGAGACGGCGACAAAGCTAAAGAAAATGAAAAGAAAGAAATATATATATATATATATATATATATATATATATATATATATATATATATATATATATATATATATGTGTGTATATGGAAGCAAGGGGAGTAGGGGAGGAATGGGATGTATTTAGGGAATCAGTGATGGATTGCGCAAAAGATGCTTGTGGCATGAGAAGAGTGGGAGGTGGGTTGATTAGAAAGGGTAGTGAGTGGTGGGATGAAGAAGTAAGAGTATTAGTGAAAGAGAAATGAGAGGCATTTGGACGATTTTTGCAGGGAAGAAATGCAATTGAGTGGGAGATGTATAAAAGAAAGAGACAGGAGGTCAAGAGAAAGGTGCAAGAGGTGAAAAAAAGGGCAAATGAGAGTTGGGGTGAGAGAGTATCATTAAATTTTAGGGAGAATAAAAAGATGTTCTGGAAGGAGGTAAATAAAGTGCGTAAGACAAGGGAGCAAATGGGAACTTCAGTGAAGGGCGTAAATGGGGAGGTGATAACAAGTAGTGGTGATGTTAGAAGGAGATGGAGTGAGTATTTTGAAGGTTTGTTGAATGTGTTTGATGATAGAGTGGCAGATATAGGGTGTTTTGGTCGAGGTGGTGTGCAAAGTGAGAGGGTAAGGGAAAATGATTTGGTAAACAGAGAAGAGGTAGTGAAAGCTTTGCGGAAGATGAAAGCCGGCAAGACCGCAGGTTTGGATGGTATTGCAGTGGAATTTATTAAAAAAGGGGGTGACTGTATTGTTAACTGGTTGGTAAGGTTATTTAATGTATGTATGACTCATGGTGAGGTGCCTGAGGATTGGCGGAATACGTGCATAGTGCCATTGTACAAAGGCAAAGTGGATAAGAGTGAGTGCTCAAATTACAGAGGTATAAGTTTGTTGAGTATTCCTGGTAAATTATATGGGAGGGTATTGATTGA
>NC_092238.1:54454135-54548488 GCF_036320965.1 Panulirus ornatus | reverse complement strand
TTCCCAAGCCCTCTCATCCACAACAGACTGCATACTTGTCCCTCTTTCCAAAACTCTTGCATTCACCTCCCTAACAACCTCATCCATAAACAAATTAAACAACCATGGAGACATCACACACCCCTGCCGCAGAGCTACATTCACTGAGAACGAATCACTTTCCTCTCTTCCTACACGTACACATGCCTTACATCCTCGATAAAAACTTTTCACTGCTTCTAACAACTTGCCTCCCACACCATATACTCTTAATACCTTCCACAGAGCATCTCTATCAACTCTATCATATGCTTTCTCCAGATCCACATAAGCTATATACAAATCCATTTGCTTTTCTAAGTATTTCTCACATACATTCTTCAAAACAAACACCTGATCCACATATACTCTACCTCTTCTGAAACCACACTGCTCTTCCCCAGTGTAATGCTCTGTACATGCCTTCACCCTCTCTATCAATACCTACATATATAATTTACAAGGAATACTCAACAAACTTATACCTCTGTAATTTGAGCACTCAATCTTATCCCGTTTGCCTTTGAACAATGGCGCTATGCAAGAATTCCGCCAATCCTCCGGCACCTCACCATGAATAATACATACATTAAATAACTTTACCAACCAGTCAACAATACATTCATCCCTTTTTTAATAAATTCCACTGCAACACCATCCAAACTTGCTGCCTTGAAGGCTTTCATCTTTCGGAAAGCTTTTACTACCTCTTCTCTGTTTACCATATCATTTTCCCTAACCCTCTCACTTTGCACACCACCTCGACCAAAACACCCTACATCTGCCACTCTATCATCAAACGCATTCAACAAACCTTCAAAATACTCACTCCACCTCCTTCTCACATCACCACTACTTGTTATCACCTCCCCATTAGCCCCCTCCACTGAAGTTCACATTTACTCCCTTGTCTTTCGCAGATACTCTCTCACCCCAACTCTCATTTGCACTCTTTTTCACCTCTTGCACCTTTCTCTTGATATCCTGTCTCTTACTTGTATAACTCTCCCACTCATTTGCATTTTTTCCCTGCAAAAATCGTCCAAATGCCTCTCTTTTTTCTTTCACTAATAATCTTACTTCTTCATCCCACCACTCGCTACCCTTTCTAATCAACCCACCTTCCACGCTTCTCATGCCATAAGCATCTTTTGCGCAAGCCATCACTGCTTCCCTAAATACATCTCATTCCTCCCCCACTCCCCTTACCTCCTTTGTTCTCACCTTTTTCTATTCTGTACTCACTCTCTCCTGGTACTTCCTCACACAAGTCTCCTTCTCAAGCTCACTTACTCTCACTACTCTCTTCACCCCAACATTCTCTCATCTTTTCTGAAATCCCCTACAAATCTTCATCTTCGCCTCCACAACATAATGATCAGACATTCCTCCAGTTGCATCTCTCAGCACATTAACATCCAAAAGTCTCTCTTTCGCGCGCCTATCAATTAACATGTAATCCAGTAACGCCATCTGGCCATCTCTCCTACTTACATACGTATACTTATTTATATCTCTCTTTTTAAACCAGGTATTCCCAATCACCAATCCTTTTACAGCAAATAAATCTTCAAGTTCTTCACAATTTCCATTTACAACACTGAACAACCCATGTAAACCAATTATTCCCTCAACTGCCACATTACTCACCTTTGCATTAAAATCACCCATCACTATAACCCGGTCTTGTGCATCAGAATCAATAACACACTCATTTAGTTGCTCCCAAAACACTTGCCTCTCAAGATCTTTCTTCTCACTCCGAGGTGCAAATAAACCAATAATCACCCATCTCTCTCAATCAGCTTTCAGTTTTACCCATATCAATCTAGATTATACTTTCTTACAGTCTATCACATACTCCCACAACTCCTGTTTCAGGAGCAGTGCTACTCCTTCCATTGCTCTAGTCCTCTCACTAACCCTTGACTTTACTCCTAAGACATTCCCAAACCACTCTTCCCCTTTACTCTTGAGCTTCGTCTCACTCAAAACCAAGACATCCAGGTTCCTTTCCTAAAACATACTACCTTGCCCTTCTTTTTCCTCATCTTGGTTACATCCACACACATTTACACACCCTAATATGAACCTTGAGTGAGTGCTCAAATTACAGAGGTATATGTTTGCTGAGTATTCCTGGTAAATTTTATGCAAGGGTATTGATTGTGAGGGTGAAAGCAAATACAGTGCATCACATTGGGGAAGAGCAGTATGGTTTTAGAAGTGGTAGAGGATTTGTGGATCAGGTGTTTGCTTTGAAGAATGTATGTAAGCAATTCTTAGAAAAGCAAATGGATTTGTATGTAGCATTTATGGATCAAGAGAAGACATATGATAAACCTGATGGAGATGCTCTGTGGAAGGTATTAAGAATATATGGTGTGGGAGGCAGGTTGTTAGAAGCAGTGAAAAGTTTTCATCGATGATGTAAGGCATGTGTACGTGTAGGAAGAGAGGAAAGTGATTGGTTCTCAGTGAATATAGGTTTGCGGCTGAGGTGTGATGTCTCCATGGTTGTTTAATTTGTTTATGGATGGGGTTGTTAGAGAGGTGAATGCAAGAGTTTTGGAAAGAGGGGCAAGTATGCAGGCTCTTGTGGATGAGAGAGCTTGAGAAGTGCGTCAGTTGTTGTTCGTTGATGATACATCCCCTTTGGCTGATTAATGTGAGAAACTGCAGAAGCTGGTGACTGAGTTTGGTAAAGTGTGTGAAAGAAGAGAGTTAAGAGCAAATATGAATAAGAGCAAGGTTATTAGGTACAGTAGAGTTGAGGGTCAAGTCAAATGGGAGGTAAGTTTGAATGGAGATAAACTGGAGGAAGTAGACTGTTTTAGATATCTGGGATTGGATCTGGTAGCGGATGGAACCATAGAAGATGAAGTAAATCATAGGGTGGGGGAGGAGGCGAGAAGTCTGGGAGCCTTAAAGAATGTTTGGAAGTCGAGAACATTATCACCGAAAGGAAAAATGGGTACGTTTGAAGTAATAGTGGTTCCAACAATGTTTTATGGTTGCGAGGAGTGGGCTATGGATAGAGTTGTGCGCAGGAGGGTGGATGTGCTGGAAATGACATGTTTGAGGACAGTATGCAGTGTGAGGTGGTTTGATCGAGTAAGTAATGTAAGGGTAAGAGAGATATGTGGAAATAAAAAGAGTGTGATTGAGAGAGCAGAAGAGGGTGTTTTGAAATTGTTGGGTCACATGGAGAGAATGAGTCAGGAAAGATTGACCAAGAATATATATGTGTCAGAGGTGGAGGGAACGAGGAGAAGTGGGAGACCAAATTGAAGGCGAAAAGATGGAGTGAAAAAGATTTTGAGTGATCGGGGCCTGAAAATGCAGGAGTGTTAAAGGCGTGCACGGAACAGAGTGCATTGAAACGATATGGTATACGGGGTCGACGTACTCTCAAGGGATTGAACCAGGGCATGTGAAGCGTCTGGGGAAAGCCAGGGAAAGTTCTGCAGGCCTGGATGTGGAAAGTGAGCTGTGGTTTTGGTGCATTATTACATGACATCTAGAGACTGAGTGCGAACGAATGGGGCCTCTGGTGTCTTTTCCTAGCGCCACCTCGCACATATGAATGGGGAGGGGATTCTTATTCCATGTGTGGCGAGGTGGGGATGGGAATAAATAAAGGCAGACAATATGAATTATGTACATGTGAATACAAGTATATGTGTCTGTGTGTATATATATGTGTATATTTAGATGTTTAGGTATGTATATTTGCGTGTGTGGACGTGTATGTATATACATGTGTATGTGGGTGGTTTGGGCCATTCTTTCGTCAGTTTCCTTATGCTACCTCGCTAAAGCGAGGTAGCGTTATGTATATATATATATATATATATATATATATATATATATATATATATATATATATATATATATATATATATATATATATATTTTTTTTTTTTTCATACTATTTGCCATTTCCCGCGATAGCGAGGTAGCGTTAAGAACAGAGGACTGGGCCTTTGAGGGAATATCCTCACCTGGCCCTCTTCTCTGTTCCTTGTTTTGGAAAATTAAAAAAAAAACGAGAGGGGAGGATTTCCAGCCCCCGGCTCCCTTTCCGTTTAGTCGCCTTCTACGACACGCAGGGAATACGTGGGAAGTATTCTTTCTCCCCTATCCCCAGGGTATATATATATATATATATATATATATATATATATATATATATATATATATATATATATATATATATACATATATATATATATATATATATATATATATATATATATATATATATATATATATATATATATATATATATATATATATATATATATATATATATATATATATATATATATATATATATATATATATATATATATATATGTATATATATATATATATATATATATATATATATATATATATATATATATATATATATATATATATATATATATATATATATATATATATATATATATATATATATATATATATATATATATATATATATATATATATATATATATATATATATATATATATATATATATATATATATATATATATATATATATATATACACGCATATATATATATATATATATATATATATATATATATATATATATATATATATATATATATATATATATGTATATATATATATATATATATATATATATAAAATATATATATATATACACGTATATATATATATATATATATATATATATATATATATATATATATATATATATATATATATATATATATATATATATATATATATATATATATATATATATATATATATATATATATACACATACAAAATGTATATAGATACACGTCCACACACGCAAATATACATACCCATACATCTTAATGTACACATATATATACACACACAGACACCTACATATATACACATGCACACAAAATTCACACTGTCTGCCTTTATTCATTCTTATCGCCACCTCGCCAAACATGGAATAACACGTGTGCGAGGTAGCGCTAGGAAAAGACAACAAAGGCCCCATTCGTTCACGCTCAGTCTCTAGCTGTCATGCAATAATGCCCGAAACTACAGCTCCTTTCCACATCCAGGCCCCACACAACTTTCCATGGTTTACTCCAGACGCTTCACATGCCCTGATTCAATCCATTGACAGCACATCGATCCCAGTATACCACATCGATCCAATTCACTCTATTCCTTGCCCGCTTTTCATCCTCATGCACGTTCAGGCCCCGATCACTCAAAAACTTTTTCACTCCATCTTTCCACCTCCAATTTGGTCTCCCACTTCTCCTCCTTCCCTCCACCTCCGACACATACATCCTCTTGGTCAATCATTCCTCACTCATTCTCTACATGTGCCCAAACCATTTCAAAACACCCTCTTCTGCTCTCTCAACCACGCTCTTCTCATTTCCACACATCTTTCTTACCGTTACATTACTTACTCAATCAAACCACCTCACACCTCATATTGTCCTCAAACATCTCATCGCAACCATACAACATTGTTGGAACCACTATTCCTTCAAACATACCTATTTTTGCTTTCGGAGATAATGTTCTCGACTTCCACATATTCTTCAAGGCTCCCAGGATTTTCGCCACCTCCCTCACCCTATGATTTACTTCTGCTTTCATGGTTCCATCCACTGCCAGATCCACTCCCAGATATCTAAAACACTTTACTTCCTCCAGTTTTTCTCCATTCAAACTTACCTCCCAGTTGAATTGACCCTCAACCCTACTGTACCTAATAACCCTGCTCTTATTCACATTTACTCTTAACTTTCTTCTTTTACATATTTTACCAAACTCAGTCACCAGCTTCTACAATTCCTCACATGAATCAGCCACCAGCGTTGTATCATCAGGGAAGAACAACTGACTCACTTCCCAAGCTCTCTCAACCCAACAGATTGCATACTTGCCCCTTTCCAAAACTCTTCCATTCATCTCCCTAACAACCCCATCAATAAACAAATTAAACAACTATGGGGACATCACACACCCCTGCCGTAAACCTACATTCACTGAGAACCAATCACTTTCCTCTCTTCCTACACGTACACATGCCTTACATCCTCGATAAAAACTTTTCACTGATTCTAGCAACTTGCCTCCCACACCATTTATTCTTAGTACCTTCTACAGAGCATCCCTATCAACTCTATCATATGCCTTCTCGAGATCCATAAATGCTACATACAAATCCATTTGCTTTTCTAAGTATTTTTCACATACATTCTTCAAAGCAAACACCTATCCGCAAATCCTCTACTACATCTGAAACCACACTGCTCTTCCCCAATCTGATGCTCTGTACATGCCTTCACCCTCTCATTCAATGCCCTCTCCATGAAATATACCAGGAATACTCAACAAACTTATACCTCTGTAATTTGAGAACTCACTCTTATTCCCTTATATTTATATATGTATAGATACTCCTATGAGTCCACGGGGAAAATGAAATAAGAAAAGTTCCCAAGTGTACTTTCGTGTAATAAGAAAATGAAAATAATGGTATGTTACCATTTTTAGATTGCCTGATACATAGACAAGGAAACAAGTTTAAGTTTAGCATATACAGAAAACCCACCAATATATGCTCATATATCCATTATTACTCAGCTCAACATGACAGAGTTTAATTATCATCATTTCAGTCTATGTTCCTAAGGGCATTACGTATTTGCAGTTCAGAGTTTATTGATGGTGAGTTTGAGAAGATATATTCTATTGGATCTAAGTCAAAGTACCCTAGATCTTTCATTGATAAATCCCTTAAGCTAGCAAAGAAATCATTTTATAGAGTTGAACCCAAACCTCCCATTGACACCAAGAATCTTTTAGTTCTCCCTTTTGATAATAATTTCACTTTGCTTCCCATGTTGCTTAAATCCTTTAATGTAAATGTTGCCTTTAGCAACAATAATACTTAATCAGGAATTCACCAGAAAATTCTCTTGGTTGCATCTATAAAGTTCCTTGTGGAAACTGTGATAAATTTTATGTTGGTCAGACCGGTAAGGATCTTTCTGTTAGACTTAAGCAACATAAATATAATATAAGAACGGGACAAGAATCAAATGCCTTGTTTAAAACTATGATCATTGTATTGACTGGAGTAACGCCATCTCAGTTGTTAACTCTAACTCTATTACCAAGAGAAATATCATTGAATCTTCTATTATTAAATACACAACGAGTTATAATCTTAATATTAATGATGGTCTATACAAATTAGATATCTTTATTGCTGATGAAATTTATAAAATGATAAGTTTATGAACGCTGGTTGTATATTTTGGACAATCACATGTTTACCAAATGGCATTTTAGCTTCGTCTGATCGATGTATATCAACTGACTTATATTTTTCTCTTGTGTCTTCCTTGATGATATGATTATTAAACGAAAGTGCACCTGGGAACTTTTCGTGTTTCATTTACCCCGTGGACTCATAGACACATACAAATATACACATTTATACAATTCATACATGGTGCCTTTATTCATTCTCGTCGCCACCCCACCACACATAAAATGACAAACCCTATCCCTCCGCATGCGCGTGAGGTTGCGCTAGGAAAAAATAACAAAGACTACATTCGTTCACACTCAGTCTCTAGTCATGTATAATGCACCGACAACAAAGCTCCCTTTCCATATCCAAGCCCCACAAAACTTTTCATGGTTTACCCTAGACGCTTCAACTGCCTTGGTTCAGTCCGTGGACAGCACGTCGACCGCTTTATAGTACATTGTTCCAATTCACACTATTCCTTGCACACCTTTTACTCACCTTCATGTTTAGGCCCTGATCGCTCAAAATCTTTTTCACTCCATCTTTCTAACTCCCGTTTGATCTCCCACATCTCGTTCTCTCCACTTCTGACACATATATCATCTTTTTCAATCTTTCCTCAATTATTCTCTCCATGTAACCAAACCATTTCATAATACCCCCTTCTGGTCCCTCAACCTCACTGTTTTTATTAAAACACACCTCTCTTACCTTTTCATTACTTACTCGATTAAACCATCTCAGACTCATATTATCCTCAAACATATAATTTCCATCTCATCCACCCTCCTCCGCACTACTGTATCTGTAGCCCACGCCTCGCAACCATATAACATTGTTGGAACCACTCTTCCTTCAAACACATCTATTTTTGCTTTTGAGATATTGTTCTCATCTTCCACAAATTTTGCAACGCTCCCAGAACTTTCGCCCCCTGCCCCACCCTGCAACTTACTTCCAACTTATATGATTCCCTCCGCTGCCAAATCCACTCCTAAATATCTAAAACACTTCACTCCAATTAGGTCTCCCACTTCTCCTTGTTCCCTCCACCTATAAAACATCTCATTTCCAGCACATCCATCCTCCTCCGCACAACTCGCAACCAAATAACATTGTTGACACCACTATTCCTTCAAACATACCCATCTTTGCTTTCCAAGATAACGTTCTCGACTTCCACACATTTTTTGAACGCTCCCAGAACTCGCTAGCCTCCCCAAACCTATGATTCAAATCCGCTTCCATGGTTCCATTCGCTGCCAAATCCACTCCCAGATATCTAAAACACTTCACTTCTTCCAGTTTTTCTGCATTCAAACTTACCTCCCAATTAACTTGTCCTCAACCCTACTGTACCTAATAGCCTTGCTCTTATTCACATTTACTCTCAACTTTCTTCTTTCACACACTTTACCAAATTCAGTCTCCAGCTTCTGCAATTTCTCACCCAAATCAGCCACCAGCACTGTATCATCGAACAACAACTGATTCACTTCCCAAGCTATCTCATCCACAACATACTGCATATTTGCCCCTCTTTCCAAAACTCTCGCATTCACATCAAAAACAACACCATCCATAAACAAAGTAAACAACCATGGAGACAGGACACAGCCCAGCCGCAAACGAATATTCACTGAGAACCAATCACTTTCCTCTCTTCCTACACGTACACATGCCTTACATCTTCGAAAAAACTTTTCACTGCTCCCACACCATATGTTCTTAATACCTTCCATAGAGCATCTCTATGAACTCTATCATATGCCTTCTCCAGATCCATAAATAGTGCATACAAATCCATTTGCATATGTAAGTATTTCTCACATACATTCTTCAAAACAAACACTTGATCCACTCATCCTCTACCGCTTCTGAAAACACACTGCCCTTCCCCAATCTGATGCTCTGCCCATGCCTTCACCCTCTCAATCAATACCCTCCCATATAATTTACCAGGAATACTCAACAAACATATACCTCTGTAATTTGGGCACTCACATTTATCCCCGTTGCCTTGGTACAATGGCACTATGCACGCATTCCGCCAATCCTCAGGTACCTCACCAAGAGTCATACATACATTGAATAATCTTACCAGCCATTCAACAATACAGCCACCCCCTTTTTTAATAAATTCCAGTGCAATATCATCCAAACCCGCTGCCTTGCCGGCTTTGATCTTCCACAAAGCTTTCACTACCTCTTTTCTGTTTACAAAATAATTTTCCCTAACCCTCTCCCTTAGCACACCACCTCGACCAAAACACCCTATATCTGCCAAGCTATCATTAAACACATTCAACAAACCTTTAAAACACTCACTCCATCTCCTTCTCACATCATCACTAATTGTTATCACCTACCCATTAATCCCTTTCCCTGATGTTTCCATTTGTTCCCTTGACTTACGCACTTTATTTACTTCCCTCCAAAACACCTTATTCTCCCTAAGATTCAATGATGCTTTCTCACCCTAACTCTCATTTGCATTCTTTTTCACCTCTTGCACCTTTTTCTTGACCTCCTGCCTCTTTCTTTTATACATCTCTTAGTCATTTGCATTATTTCCCTTCAAAAATCGTCCAAATGCCTCTCTCTTCTCTTTCTCTAATAATCTTACTTCTTCATCTCACCACTTACTAACCTTTCTAATCTGCCCACCTCTCACGCTTCTTATGCTAAAAGCATCTTTACCGCAAGACATCACTACTTCACTAAATTCATACCATTTCTCCCCCACTCCCCTTACGTCGTTTGTTCTCACCTTTTTTCATTCTGTACTTAGTCTCTCCTGGTACTTCCTTACACAATTTTCCTTCCCAAGCTCACTTACACTCACCACTCCCTTCACCCCAACATTTTCTCTTGTTTTCTGAAAGCCTCTACAAATCTTCACCTTAGCATCCACAAGATAATGATCGGACATCCCTCCAGTTACACCTCTCAGTATATTAACATCCAAAAGTCTCTTTCGCGCGCCTATGAATTAATACGTAATCCACTAACGCTCTCTGGCCATATCTCCTACTTATATACGTATAATTATATCTCTTTTTAAACCAGGTATTCCCAATCACCAGTTACTTTTTAGCACATAAATCTACAAGCTTTTCACCATATCCATTTACATCACTAAATACCCCATGTACTCCAATTATTCTCTCGACTACCATATTACTCACCTTTGCATTAAAATCACCCTTCACTCTAACCCGGTCTCGTGCAACAAAACTACTAACACATTCACTCAGCTGCTCCAGAAACACTTGTCTCTCATGATCTTTCTTCTCATGCCCAGGTGCATAAGAACCAATAATCACCCATCCCTCCATCCACTTTCAGTTTTAGACATATCAATCTAGAGTTTACTTTCCTGCACTCTATCACATGCTCCCACAACTCCTGTTTCAGAACTGGTGCTACTCATTCCCTTGCGCTTGTCCTCTCACTACCCCTGACTTTGCTCCCAAGACATTCCGAAACCACTCTTCCCTTTACCCTTGAGCTCCGTTTGTCTCAGAGCCAAAACATCCAGGTTCCTTTCCTCAAACATACTACCTATCTCTACTTTTTTGTCATGTTGGTTACATCCACACACATTTAGACACCCCAACCTGAGCCTTCAAAGAGGATGAGCACTCCCCGCCTGACTCCTTCTTTTGTTTCCCCTTTTAGAAAGTTAAAATACAAATAGGGGAGGGTTTTTAGCCCCCCGCCATCGTTCCCATTAGAGGCCATCTTCGATGCTTGAGGAATGCGTGAGAAGTATTCTCTCTCCTCTATCTCCAGGGATATATATATATATATATATATATATATATATATATATATATATATATATATATATATATATATATATATATATATATATATATACATATATATATATATATATATATATATATATATATATATATATATATATATATATATATATATATATATATATATATATATATATATATATATATATATATATATATATATATATATATATATATATATATATATATATGTATTGGAAAGGATCAAAATTTTGCGCGTGATCAAGATATTCCTATGAGTTTCATTTTCCCCGTGGACTCACAGGATTATATATATATATATATATATATATATATATATATATATATATATATATATATTCTTTTTTTCTTTCTTTTATACTATTCGCCATTTCCCGCGTTAGCGAGGTAGCATTAAGAACAGAGGACTGGGCCTTTGAGGGAATACCCTCACCTGGCCCAATTCTCTGTTCCTTCTTTTGGAAAAAAAAAAAAAAAAAAAAAAAAAAAAAAAAAAAAAAACGAGAGGGGAGGATTTCCAGCCCCCCGCTCCCTCCCCTTTTAGTCGCCTTCTACGACACGCAGGGAATACGTGGGAAGTATTCTTAATCCCCTATCCCCAGGGATAATATATATATATATATATATATATATATATATATATATATATATATATATATATATATGGAGAAGGCATATGATAGAGTTGATAGAGATGCCCTGTGGAAGGTATTAAGAATATATGGTGTGGGAGGAAAGTTGTTAGAAGCAGTGAAAAGTTTTTATCGAGGATGTAAGGCATGTGTACGTGTAGGAAGAGAGGAAAGTGATTGGTTCCCAGTGAATGTAGGTTTGCGGCAGGGGTGTGTGATGTCTCCATGGTTGTTTAATTTGTTTATGGATGGGGTTGTTAGGGAGCTGAATGCAAGAGTTTTGGAAAGAGGGGCAAGTATGAAGTCTGTTGGGGATGAGAGACCTTGGGAAGTGAGTCAGTTGTTGTTCGCTGATGATACAGCGCTGGTGGCTGACTCATGTGAGAAACTGCAGAAGCTGGTGACTGAGTTTGGTAAAGTGTGTGGAAGAAGAAAGTTAAGAGTAAATGTGAATAAGAGCAAGGTTATTAGGTACAGTAGGGTTGAGGGTCAAGTCAATTGGGAGGTGAGTTTGAATTCAGAAAAACTGGAGGAAGTGAAGTGTTTTAGATATCTGGGAGTGGATCTGGCAGCGGATGGAACCATGGAAGCGGAAGTGGATCATAGGGTGGGGGAGGGGGCGAAAATTCTGGGGGCCTTGAAGAATGTGTGGAAGTCGAGAACATTGTCTCGGAAAGCAAAAATGGGTATGTTTGAAGGAATAGTGGTTCCAACAATGTTGTATGGTTGCGAGGCGTGGGCTATGGATAGAGTTGTGCGCAGGAGGATGGATGTGCTGGAAATGAGATGTTTGAGGACAATGTGTGGTGTGAGGTGGTTTGATCGAGTGAGTAACGTAAGGGTAAGAGAGATGTGTGGAAATAAAAAGAGCGTGGTTGAGAGAGCAGAAGAGGGTGTTTTGAAGTGGTTTGGGCACATGGAGAGAATGAGTTAGGAAAGATTGACCAAGAGGATATATGTGTCGGAGGTAGAGGGAACGAGGAGAAGAGGGAGACCAAATTGGAGGTGGAAAGATGGAGTGAAAAAGATTTTTTGTGATCAGGGCCTGAACATGCAGGAGGGTGAAAGGAGGGCAAGGAATAGAGTGAATTGGAGCGATGTGGTATACCGGGGTTGACGTGCTGTCAGTGGATTGAATCAAGGCATGTGAAGCGTCTGGGGTAAACCATGGAAAGCTGTGTAGGTATGTATATTTGCGTGTGTGGACGTATGTATATACATGTGTATGGGGGGGGGTTGGGCCATTTCTTTCGTCTGTTTCCTTGCGCTACCTCGCAAACGCGGGAGACAGCGACAAAGTATAATAAAAAAAATATAATATATATATATATATATATATATATATATATATATATATATCCCCTTGGGATAGGGGAGAAAGAATACTTCCCACGTATTCCCTGCGTGTCGTAGAAGGCGACTAAAAGGGAAGAGAGCGGGGGGCTGGAAATCCTCCCCTCTCGTTTTTTTTTTTAATTTTCCAAAAGAGGGAACAGAGAAGAGGTCAGGTGAGGATATTCCCTCAAAGGCCCAGTCCTCTGTTCTTAACGCTACCTCGCTATCGCGGGAAATGGCGAATAGTTTGAAAAAAAAAAGATATATATATATATATATATATATATATATATATATATATATATATATATATATATATATATATATATATATATGTATATATATATATATATATATATATATATATATATATATATATATATATATATATATATATATATATATATATATATATATATATATATATATATATATATATATATATATATATATATATATATATATATATATATATATATATATATATATATATATATATATATATATATATATATATATATATATATATATATATATATATATATATATATATATATATATATATATATATATATATATATATATATATATATATATATTCCTCTGAGTCAACGGGGAAAATGAAACACGAAAAGTTCCCAAGTGCACTTTCGTGTAATAATCACATCTTCAGGGGAGACACAAGAGAGAAATATAACAGTCAGTTGATATACATCGAAGAGACGAAACTAGGACGCCATTTGGTAAACATATGATTGTCCAAAACATACAACGAGCGTTCATAAACTTATCATTTTACAAATCTTATGAACAGTAAAGTTATCTAATTTGTACAGACCATCACTAATATTAAGATTATAATTCTTTGTGTATTGAATAATAGAAGATTCAATGATATTTCTCTTGGTAATAGAGTTAGAGTTAACAACTGAGATAGCGTTACTTCAGTTAATACAATGATAATAGTTTTTAACATCATTAAACAAGGCATTTGATTCTTGTCCTGTTCTTATACTATATTTATGTTGCTTAAGTCTAACAGAAAGTGATTTTTATCACAGTTTCCACTAGGAACTTTATAGATGCAACCAAGAGAATTTTCTGGTGAATTCCTGATTAAGATATTCTTTATAGTATTATTGTTGCTAAAGGAAACATTTACATTAAAGGATTTAAGCAACATGGGAAGCAAAGTGAAATTATTATTAAAAGGGAGAACTAAAAGATTCTTGGTGTCAATGGGAGGTTTGGGCTCAACTCTATAAAATGATTCATTTACTAACTTAAGGGATTTATCAATGAAGATCTATGGTACTTTAACTTAGATCCAATAGAATATATCTTCTCAAACTCGTCACCAATAAAGTCTGGACTGCAAATACGTAATTCCCTTAGGAACATAGATCGAAATGATGATAATTTAACTTTGTCATGTTGAGATGAGTAATAATGTATATATGAGCATACATTGGTGGGTTTTCTGTATATGCTAAACTTAAACTAGTTTCCTTGTCTATGGATCATGCAATCTAAAAATGGTAACACACCCTTATTCTCACTTTCTACAGTAAATTTGATGGAAGGTACTAAATTGTTAAGTAAGGGGAGAAACATTTGCAAATTTTCATTTGTTGGCCAAACACAAAGAACATCATCTACATACCTAAACCAAATTGCATTAGAAGGTAAGATATCCTTTAGTAATTTTGTTTCAAAAAATTCCATATAAAGATTACTTAGTACAGGTGAAAGCGGGTTACCCATTGCCATACCAAATTTTTTGAGCATAATAATCTCCATTAAATTGAAATGCACAGTCTTTTATACACAAATTTATCAGTTCAATGAAATTAGACTTTGAAACAGGTAAATGAATATCATCCAAGACATCAAATAAATATTCTAAAAGGTCTTCAACTGGAATTTTAGTGAAAAGTGAGGAAACATCATAGCTAACTAGTTTGAAATCAAATTCAATATTGATATTGTTTAGCTTGTTGATTAAATCTACATTGTTCATGATATTAAAACTTGGTACCTTACCCACTAAAGGGCTTAATAAGAAAACTAACCATTTTGATAATTTATATGTGATGGAGCCTACTGATCTCACTATAGGTCTTGCTGGAAAATTTTGTTTATGTGTTTTGATAAGTCCATACATATATGGCAATGAAGGGGACAAAGATGACAAATTTTTGATAAGAGAAATGTCACCTTTCAACAACAACTTCATTTCTTTATTGAAGTGAGAATCAACTGCTTCTAAGGGATTTTTACTAAGTTTAGAATATGTTGTGTTATCATTTAGATCATTCATTTTAGATAAATAGTTACTTTTGTCTAAAATCACAACAGTGTTAGCCTTATCTGCTTTAGTAATATGTATATCCTTGTCGTTTTTTAAGGTGTTAATAGCTCTTATGAATCTTTTAGGGCAATTAGTTTCCACTGGTTTTCACAAACTGGCATACACTAAACCCTTGCAAATATTAATATCATCATTACTTAAATTACTGTATTTTTATAAATTACAAAGAGACTTTGTGACATCAACACAGCTGGCTTCTCTGTTAGTGCACAAAAAACTTAAACAATAGCCTAATGCATACAAGGAATCTTTATCTATTTGTTTATTAGACAGGTTTACCACAAAAGACCTATAGTGAGATCGGTAGGCTCCATCACACATAAATTTTCAAAATGGTTAGTTTCCATATTAAGTCCTTTAGTGGATAAGGTATCAAATTCTAATATCATGAACAATGTACATTTAGTCAACAAGCTAAACAATATCGATATTAAATTTGATTTCCAACTAGTTAGCTTTGATGGTTCCTCACTTTTCACTGAAGCTCCAGTTAATGACCTTTTAGAATATTTATTTGATGTCTTGGATGATATCCATTTACCTGTTTCAAAGTCTAATTTCATTGAACTGATAAAATTGTGTGTAAAAGACTGTGCATTTCAATTTAATGGAGATTATTATGCTCAAAATTTGTTATGGCAATGGGTAACCCGCTTTCACCTGTACTAAGTAATCTTTATATGGAATTTTTTGAAACAAAATTACTAAAGGATATCTTACCTTCTAATGCAATGTGGTTTAGGTATGTAGATGATGTTCTATGTGTTTGGCCAACAAATGAAAATTTACAAATATTTCTCCGATTACTTAACAATTTAGTACCTTCCATCAAATTTACTGTAAAAAATGAAAATAATGGCATGTTACCATTTTTAGATTGCATGATCCATAGATAAGGAAACAAGTTTAAGTTTATCATATACAGAAAACCCACCAATGTATGCTCATATATCCATTATTACTCATCTCAACATGACAGAGTTGAATCATCATCATTTCAATCTATGTTCCTCAGGGCACTACGTATTTGCAGTCCAGACTTTATTGATGATGAGTTTGAGAAGATATATTCTATTGGATCTAAGTTAAAGTACCCTAGATCTTTCATTGATAAATCCCTTAAGTTAGCAAAGAAATCAAATTATAGAGTTCAGCCCAAACCTCCCATTGACACCAAGAATCTTTTAGTTCTCCCTTTTAACAATAAATTCACTTTACTTCACATGTTGCTTAAATCCTTTAATGTAAAAGTTGCCTTTAGCTACAATAATACTATAAAGAATATCTTAATTAGGAATTCACCAGAAAATTCTCTTGGTTGCATGTATAAAGTTCCTTGTGGAAACAGTGGTAAATTTTATGTTGGTCAGACTGGTAAGGATCTTTTTTGTTACACTTAAGCACCAAAATATGGTATAATAAATAGACAAGAATCAAATGCCTTGTTCAATTATGTTAAAAACTATGATCATTGTATTGACTGGAGAAACGCCATTTCAGTTGTTAAGTCTAACTCTATTACCAAGAGAAATATCATTGAATCTTCTATTATCAAATACACAAAGAATTATAATCTTAATATTAGTAAAGGTCTGTACAAATTAGATAACGTTATTGTTGATAAGACTTGTAAAATGATAAGTTTCTGAAACCTCGTTGTATGTTTTGGACAATCACATGTTTACCAAATGGTTTCCTAGCTTCGACTCTTCGATATATATCAACTGACTGTTATATCTCTCTCTTTTGTCTCCCCTGATGATGTGATTATTACACGAAAGTGCACTTTGAAACTTTTCGTGTTTCATTTTCTCCGTGGACTCATAGGAATATATATATATATATATATATATATATATATATATATATATATATATATATATATATATATATATATATATATATATATATATATATATATATATATATATATATATATACCTTTGCATTCAAATCACCCATCACTATAACCCGGTCTCGTGCATCAAAACCACTAACACACTCATTCAGCTGCTCCCAAAACACTTGCCTCTCTTGATCTTTCTTCTCATGCCCAGGTGCATATGCACCAATAATCACCCACCTCTCTCCATCAACTTTCAGTTTTACCCATATCAATCGAGAATTTACTTTCTTACACTCTATCACATACTCCCACAACTCCTGTTTCAGGAGTATTGCTACTCCTTCCTTGATCTTCTCCTCTCACTAACCCCTGACTTTACTCCCCAGACATTCCCAAACCACTCATCCCCTTTACCCTTGAGCTTCGTTTCACTCAGAGCCAAAACATCCAGGTTCCTTTCCTCAAACATACTACCTATCTCTCCTTTTTTCACATCTTGGTTACATCCACACACATTTAGGCACCCCACTCTGAGCCTTCGAGGAGTTGAGGGAATAATTGGTATACATGGGGTGTTCAGAGTTGTAAATGGAAATGGTGAAGAGCTTGTAGATTTATGTGCTGAAAAAGGACTGATGATTGGGAATACCTGGTTTAAAAAGCGAGATATACATAAGTATACTTATGTAAGTAGGAGAGATGGCCAGAGAGCGTTATTGGATTACGTGTTAATTGACAGGCGTGCGAAAGAGAGACTTTTGGATGTTAATGTGCTGAGAGGTGCACTGGAGGGATGTCTGATCATTATCTTGTAGAGGCTAAGGTGAAGATTTGTATGGGTTTTCAGAAAAGAAGAGTGAATGTTGGGGTGAAAAGGGTGGTGAGAGTAAGTGAGCTTGAGAAGGAGACCTGTGTGAGGAAGTACCAGGAGAGACTGAGTACAGAATGGAAAAAGGTGAGAACAATGGAAGTAAGGGGAGTGGGGGAGGAATGGGATGTATTTAGGGAATCAGTGATGGATTGCGCAAAAGATGCTTGTGGTATGAGAAGAGTGGGAGGTGGGTTGATTAGAAAGGGTAGTGAGTGGTGGGATGAAGAAGTAAGAGTATTAGTGAAAGAGAAGAGAGAGGCATTTGGACGATTTTTGCAGGGAGAAAATGAAATTGAGTGGGAGATGTATAAAAGAAAGAGACAGGAGGTCAAGAGAAAGGTGCAAGAGGTGAAAAAAAGGGCAAATGAGAGTTGGGGTGAGAGAGTATCATTAAATTATAGGGAGAATAAAAAGATGTTCTGGAAGGAGGTAAATAAAGTGCGTAAGACAAGGGAGAAAATGGGAACTTCAGTGAAGGGCCCAAATGGGGAGGTGATAACAAGTAGTGGTGATGTGAGAAGGAGATGGAGTGAGTATTTTGAAGGTTTGTTGAATGTGTTTGATGATAGAGTGGCAGATATAGGGTGTTTTGGTCGAGGTGGTGTGCAAAGTGAGAGGGTTAGGGAAAATGATTTGGTAAACAGAGAAGAGATAGTGAAAGCTTTGCGGAAGATGAAAGCCGGCAAGGCAACAGGTTTGGATGGTATTGCAGTGGAATTTATTAAAAAAGGGGGTGACTGTATTGTTGACTGGTTGGTAAGGTTATTTAATGTATGTATGACTCATGGTGAGGTGCCTGAGGATTGGCGGAATGCGTGCATAGTGCCATTGTACAAAGGCAAAGGGGATAAGAGTGAGTGCTCAAATTACAGAGGTATAAGTTTGTTGAGTATTCCTGGTAAATTATATGAGAGGGTATTGATTGAGAGGGTGAAGGCATGTACAGAGCATCAGATTGGGGAAGAGCAGTGTGGTTTCAGAAGTGGTAGAAGATGTGTGGATCAGGTGTTTGCTTTGAAGAATGTATGTGAGAAATACTTAGAAAAGCAAATGGATTTGTATGTAGCATTTATGGATCTGGAGAAGGCATATGAAAGAGTTGATAGAGATGCTCTGTGGAAGGTATTAAGAATATATGGTGTGGGAGGCAAGTTGTTAGAAGCAGTGAAAAGTTTTTATCGAGGATGTAAGGCATGTGTACGTGTAGGAAGAGAGGAGAGTGATTGGTTCTCAGTGAATGTAGGTTTGCGGCAGGGGTGTGTGATTTCTCCATGGTTGTTTAATTTGTTTATGTTTGGGGTTGTTAGGGAGGTGAATGCAAGAGTTTTGGAAAGAGGGGCAAGGATGAAGTCTGTTGGGGATGAGAGTGCTTGGGAAGTGAGTCAGTTGTTGTTCGCTGATGATACAGCGCTGGTGGCTGATTCATGAGAAACTGCAGATGCTGGTGACTGAGTTTAGTAAAGTGTGTGAAAGAAGAAAGTTAAGAGTAAATGTGAATAAGAGCAAGGTTATTAGGTACAGTAGGGTGTGAGGGTCAAGTCAATTGGGAGGTGAGTTTGAATGGAGAAAAACTGGAGGAAGTGAAGTATTTTAGATATCTGGGAGTGGATCTGGCAGCGGATGGAATCATGGAAGCGGAGGTGGATCATAGGGTGGGGGAGGGGGCGAAAAATCTGGGAGCCTTGAAGAATGTGTGGAAGTCGAGAACATTATCTCGGAAAGCAAAAAAGTGTATGTTTGAAGGAATAGTGGTTCCAGCAATGTTGTATGGTTGCGAGGCGTGGGCTATGGATAGAGTTGTGCACAGGAGGATGGATGTGCTGGAAATGAGATGTTTGAGGATAATGTGTGGTGTGAGGTGGTTTGATCGAGTGAGTAACGTAAGGGTAAGAGAGATGTGTGGAAATAGTAAGAGCGTGGTTGAGAGAGCAGAAGAGGGTGTTTTGAAGTGGTTTGGGCACATGGAGAGGATGAGTGAGGAAAGATTGACCAAGAGGATATATGTGTCGGAGGTGGAGGGAACAAGGAGAAGAGGGAGACCAAATTGGAGGTGGAAAGTTGGAGTGAAAAAGATTTTCTGTGATCGGGGCCTGAACATGCAGGAGGGTGAAAGGAGGGCAAACTCAGTCACCAGCATCTGCCGTTTCTCATGAATCAGCCACCAGCGCTGTATCATCAGCGAACAACAACTGACTCACTTCCCAAGCACTATCATCCCCAACGGACTTCATCCTTGCCCCTCTTTCCAAAACTCTTGCATTCACCTCCCTAACAACCCCATCCATAAACAAATTAAACAACCATGGAGAAATCACACACCCCTGCCGCAAACCTACATTCACTGAGAACCAATCACTCTCCTCTCTTCCTACAAGTACACATGCCTTACATCCTCGATAAAAACTTTTCACTGCTTCTAACAACTTGCCTCCCACACCATATATTCTTGATACCTTCCACAGAGCATCTCTATCAACTCTATCATATGCCTTCTCCAGATCCATAAATGCTACATACAAATCCATTTGCTTTTCTAAGTATTTCTCACATACATTCTTCAAAGCAAACCCCTGATCCACACATCCTCTACCACTTCTGAAACCACACTGCTCTTCCCCAATCTGATGCTCTGTACATGCCTTCCCCCTCTCAATCAATACCCTCCCATATAATTTGCCAGGAATACTCAACAAACTTATACCTCTGTAATTTGAGCACTCACTCTTATCCCCTTTGCCTTTGTACAATGGCACTATGCACTTATTTACCTCCTTCCAGAACATCTTTTTATTCTCCCTAAAATTTAATGATACTCTCTCACCCCAACTCTCATTTGCCCTTTTTTTCACTTCTTGCACCTTTCTCTTGACCTCCTGTCTCTTTCTTTTATACGTCTCCCACTCAATCTCATTTTTTCCCTGCAAAAATCGTCCAAATGCCTCTCTCTTCTCTTTCACTAATACTCTTACTTCTTCATCCCACCACTCACTACCCTTTCTAATCAACCCACCTCCCACTCTTCTCATGCCAGAAGCATCTTTTGCGCAATCCATCAGTGATTCCCTAAATACATCCCATTCCTCCCTCACTCCCCTTACTTCCATTGTTCTCACCTTTTTCCATTCTGTACTCAGTCTCTCCTGGTACTTCCTCACGCAAGTCTCCTTTCCAAGCTCACTTACTCTCACCACCCTCTTCACCCCAACATTCACTCTTCTATTCTGGAAACCCATACAAATCTTCACCTTAACCTCCACAAGATAATGATCAGACATCCCTCCAGTTGCACCTCTCAGCACATTAACATCCAAAAGTCTCTCTTTCGCGCGCCTGTCAATTAACACGTAATCCAATAACGCTCTCTGGCCATCTCTCCTACTTACATAAGTATACTTATGTATATCTCGCTTTTTAAACCAGGTATTCCCAATCATCAGTCCTTTTTCAGCACATAAATCTACAAGCTCTTCACCATTTCCATTTACAGCACTGAACACCCCATGTATACCAATTATTCCCTCAACTGCCACATTACTCACCTTTGCATTTAAATCACCCAACACTATAACCCGGTCTCGTGAATCAAAACCACTAACACACTCATTCAGCTGCTCCCAAAACACTTGCCTCTCATGATCTTTCTTCTCATGCCCAGGTGCATATGCACCAATAATCACCCATCTCTCTCCATCAACTTTCAGTTTTACCCATATTAATCGAGAATTTACTTTCTTACATTCTATCACATACTTCCACAACTCCTGTTTTAGGAGTACTGCTACTCCTTCCCTTGCTCTTGTCCTCTCACTAACCCCTGACTTTACTCCCAAGACATTCCCAAACCACTCTTCTCCTTTACCCTTGAGCTTCGTTTCACTCAGAGGCAAAACATCCAGGTTCCTTTCCTCAAACATACTACCTATCTCTCCTTTTTTCACATCTTGGTTACATCCATACACATTTAGGCACCCCAATCTGAGCCTTCGAGGAGGATGAGCACTCCCCGCGTGACTCCTTCTTCTGTTTCCCATTTCAGAGAGTTAAAAAAAAATGCAAGGAGGGGAGGATTTCTGGCCCCCCGCTCCCTTCCCCTCGAGTCGCTTTCTACGACACGCGAGGAATGCGTGGGAAGTATTCTTTCACCCCTATCCCCAGGGATAATATACATATATATATACACATACACACACATACACACACACACGCACACATACACACACACACACACATACATATATATACATGTGGAAAATGTAAGAAACAATTTAGAAAACTGAAACTTCTAGCTTGAAATGAAATGAAAAAATGAATGTCACATAATGGTTCAACCTCTGGCTATGGAAAAAGGAAATGTTTGATTTATTTACACAAACATCAATAGTAGTTTTCATCATTTCAACCACTGTATCAATAAGCTTCAATGTCTAAGCTACATTTTTTCCATTTCACTGTCAAAGCACCATGTATGAAAACTATCACTCCAGTAACACAACTATAAACATTTACTTTTATATATATATATATATATATATATATATATATATATATATATATATATATATATATATATATATATATATATATATATATATATATATATATATATATATATATATATATATATATATATATATATATATATATATATATATATATATATATATATATATATATATATATATATATATATATATATATATATATATATATATATATTCATGGGAAGCAAAGTGAATTTATTATTAAAAGGGAGAACTAAAAGATTCTTGGTGTCAATGGGAGGTTTGGGCTCAACTCTATAAAATGATTTCTTTAATAACTTAAGGGATTCATCAGTGAAAGATCTAGGATACTTTCACTTAGATCCAATAGAATATATCATCAATAAACTCTGGACTACAAATACGTAATGCCCTAAGGAACATAGATTGAAATGATGATAATTTAACTTTGTCATGTTGAGATCAGTAATAATGGATATATGAGCATACATTGGTGGGTTTTCTGTATATGCTAAACTGAAACTTGTTTCCCTTGTCTATGGATCATGCAATCTAAAAATAGCAACATGCCATTATTCTCATTTTCTACAGGTAATTTGATGGAAGGTACTAAATTGTTAAGTAAGGGGAGAGATATTTGTAAATTTTCATTTGTTGGCCAAACACAAAGAACATCATCTACACACCTAAACCAAATTGCATTAGAATGTAAGATATCCTTTAGTAATTTTGTTTCAAAAAAATCCATATAAAGATTACTTAGTACAGGTGAAAGAGGGTTCCCCTTTGCAATACCAGATTCTTGAGCATAATAATCTTCATTAAATTGAAATTCAGTCTTTTATACACAATTTTATCAGTTCAATGAAATTAGACTTTGAAACAGGTAAATGAATATCATCCAAGACATCAAATAAATATTCTAAAAGGTCATCAACTGGAACTTTAGTGAAAAGTGAGGAAACATAAAAGCTAAGTAGTTTGAAACCAAAATTATTATTGATATTGTTTAGCATGTACAGAAAACTCACCAATGTATGCTCATATATCAATTATTACTCATCTCAACATGAAAGAGTTAAACTATCATCATTTCAATCTATGTTCCTTAGGGCATTACGTATTTGCGGTTCAGAGTTTATTGATGATGATTTTGAGAAGATATATTCTATTGGATCTAAGGTAAAGTACCCTAGATCTTTCATTGATAAATCCCTTAAGTTAGTAAGGAAATCATTTTATAGAGTTGAGCCCAAACCTCCCATTGACACCAAGAATCTTTTATTTCTCCCTTTTGTTAATAGTTTCAATTTGCTTCCCATGTTGCTTAAATCCTTTAATGTAAATGTTGCCTTTAGCAACAATAATACTATAAAGAATATCTTAATCAGGAATTCACCAGAAAATTCTCTTGGTTGCATGTATGAAGATCCTTGTGGATACTGTGATAAATTTTATGTTGGTCAGACTGGTAAGGATCTTTCTGTTACACTTAAGCAACATAAATGTAGTATAAGAACGGGATAAGAATCAAATGCCTTGTTTAATTATGTTAAAAACTGTGATCAATATATTGACTGGAGTAACGCCATCTCAGTTGCTAACTCTAACTCTATTACCAAGAAAAATATCATTGAATGTATTATTATCAAATACACAAAGAATCATAATCTTAATGTTAGTGATGGTCTATACAAATTAGATAACTTTATTGTTGATAATATTTGTAAAATGATAAGTTTATGAACGCTCGTTGTATGTTTTGGACAATCACATGTTTACCAAATGGCGTCCTAGCTTCGTCTCTTTTATGTATATCAACTGACTGTTATATTTCTCTCTTGTGTCTCCCCTGATGATGTGATTTTTACACGAAAGTGCGCTTGGGAACTTTTCGTGTTTCATTTTCCCCGTTGACTCATGGGAATATCTTGATCGCGCGCAAAATTGTAATGTTTTCCACCATATATATATATATATATATATATATATATATATATATATATATATATATATATATATATATATATATATATATATATATATATATATATATATATATATATATATATATATATATATACATATATATATATATATATATATATATATATATATATATATTTATATATATATATATATATATATATATATATATATATATATATATATATATATATATATATATATATATATATATATATGTTGTTCGCTGATGGTACAGCGCTGGTGGCTGATTCATGTGAGAAACTGCAGAAGCTGGTGACTGAGTTTGGTAAAGTGTGTGAAAGAAGAAAGTTAAGAGTAAATGTGAATAAAAGCAAGGTTATTAGGTACAGTAGGGTTGAGGGTCAAGTCAATTGGGAGGTAAGTTGGAATGGAGCAAAACTGGAGGAAGTAAAGTGTTTTAGATATCTGGGAGTGGATCTGGCAGCGGATGGAACCATGGAAGCGGAAGTGGATCATAGGGTGGGGGAGGGGGCGAAAATTCTGGGAGCCTTGAAGAATGTGTGGAAGTCGAGAACATTATCTCGGAAAGCAAAAATGGGTATGTTTGAAGGAATAGTGGTTCCAACAATGTTGTATGGTTGCGAGGCGTGGGCTATGGATAGAGTTGTGCGCAGGAGGATGGACGTGTTGGAAATGAGATGTTTGAGGACAATGTGTGGTGTGAGGTGGTTTGATCGAGTAAGTAACGTAAGGGTAAGAGAGATGTTTAGAAATAAAGAGAGCGTGGTTGAGAGAGCAGAAGAGGGTGTTTTGAAATGGTTTGGGCACATGGAGAGAATGAGTGAGGAGAGATTGACCAAGAGGATATATGTGTCGGAGGTGGAGGGAACGAGGAGAAGTGGGAGACCAAATTGGAGGTGGAAACATGGAGTGAAAAAGATTTTGTGTGATCGGGGCCTGAACATGCAGGAAGGTGAAAGGAGGGCAAGGAATAGAGTGAATTGGATCGATGTGGTATACCGAGGTTGACGTGCTGTCAGTGGATTGAATCAGGGCATGTGAAGCGTCTGGGGTAAACCATGGAAAGCTGTGTAGGTATGTATATTTCCGTGTGTGGACGTATGTATATACATGTGTATGGGGGTGGGTTGGGCCATTTCTTTCGTCTGTTTCCTTGCACTACCTCGCAAACGCGGGAGACAGCGACAAAGCAAAAAAAAAAAAAAAAAAGAAAAAAAAAATGTATATGTATGTGTCTGTGTGTGTATATATGTGCACATTGAGATGTATTGGTGTGTAGGTTTGCGTGTGTGGACGTGTGTGTATATATATGTGTATGGGGGTGGGTTTGGCCATTTCTTTCTTCTGTTTCCTTGCGCTACCTCGCAAATGCGGGAGACAGCGACAAAGTAAAATAAATAAGACTGATGGCTATAGATTTGCCCACTATGAAAGAGAGAAGTGTTAGGGGTGACCTCATGACATCTGTCAATTTAGATGTTGTCAATGGTGAACATCTCTTGTGTGTGGTGTAATGATAATCAGAGGTTATAACAGGAAGTTGGGTAAAAGAATGTCAGAAGGGCTGTACTGTTTTAGTGTAAGCTTGCTGGGAGGTTGGAATAATTTAAGTGATAAAATTGTGATTTTTGGCAGTATACAGATGTTTAATAAGCCACTTAGTGGTTAAGATAGTTCAAAAGATGGAGCCTCACTGGTGTAGAACTATTTCCCTGTACTGTATGGACAATGATTACACATACACACCCAATATAGTTTAGGGTGTGTGTGTGTGTGTGTGTGTGTGTGTGCGTGTATTTGTGCATACATACATTGGAGTAAAGGCATGGTATATATATACAGAGTTAAGAGATGGGGCAAGAAGTGAAAAGCTCTCTGTGTGTAATATACACATAGTAATCACACACAGACACCAGGAGGAGTAGAGAAATTTTAGAAAAGTGTGGAGAAAGCAAAAGAAAATCCAAAACTTTTATATAAGTTTATTTGGAACAAATTCTTGATGAAATAACAACCAATCAGGATAATGGACTTAGAGGGAAAAATTCTTGAGGAAATATGTGAGGAGATAAGATGGATTGATGAAGTAGATGGTGAACAGTTCTTTGAGAGATGTAGATATAGAATAAGTAGAGGACATAACATGAAATTTAGCAAGAAACATAAAACAAAAAGGGGAGTACTTTTATTGCATACGAGTGATGGATGAATGAAATAAAGTGACTGAAAACATCGTTAGTATAGACAACAGACAGAAATTTGAGAAGTCGTATGATCAAGAATTTTCAAAAGTTGGGGTTCCACAAGCATAAAACCCTCTCCATGGGGGATTACTCTCACTCATTCAAGCTGTGCATAATGGGAAGAATAACTGTAGGGAAGAAGTGCATAGTCGTGTTGGTACTATACAATCTGCCTAGGAATTTTAATGATCCAGAACAAAAATGTAATGACAGCAACAATGGAACAATTAAGTTGGTACATGAAGCAGCAAAACTACACTTTACATAGAAGATAAAGCACTGATGATGGGGGATTTCAATTACAAAGAGGTAGACTAGCAGGATTTGGATTTATATGGTAACAGGAAATCATGGAGACAAATTCCTTGAGTGTATATAGGAAATCTTTGATAGCAGCAGTTCATCAAGCAGATTAGGACGAGGAGACTGATATACTATCATTACTAGATCTTATCTTCACACATATTAAGATGGATATTGAAAATATATTTTATGATACACCAGTTGGAAAAAATCATCATGTAATACTTTGGTTTGATTGTGTGTAAATGAGAAAGATAAAAGAGCAGAAACGAGATGGCTCAATTGAAGAAGAGATATAGGTGTGGAAACTACACAAAACATTTTCTGTTGTAACATGGATTGAGAAATGATGTTTAGTAGCCAGGAACTATGGCATTGTGGTGAAAGGCTTTATGAAATCCATCACTAAACAAGCAGTTTGTCTTAAATATACAGGAAAGATTAAGAAAGAGGTAAGAATGGATTAATTAGAAATATTAAAAACTAAGGGAGCTTTAAGAGTGACTGAAAGCAGTACTTGTATATACATTTGAGAAGAGACTTAGTAAATACTTCACTTCCAATCCATGACTGACATTATGTGCACCTCCTCGGTTACATGAAAAGTTCACAGTTTTTCTTTCTGAAATATCTGACTTTATATATTTACTACAATAATCTGAGTTTCTGATATCTTCCACAATTACAAATAACCTATTTAGGACCCTCTGGTCTTTCACTCTCAGGTCTTTTGTATTTCTTGAGGAAAATGAAAAACAAAGAGGATTGTATGTATTTACAAGGGGACTTAACATACTCAAAAATTGATCTGATACATGTTTGATGAGATTCAGCCAAACAAATGTAAAGTGATGAGGAAGGGACAATGAAAAGAGGCCTTAATATGATTTATCATTTTGCCAGAAATAAGCTTCAAGAATATGTGTGTTAGAGGGACTTGGGAATTGACAATAGTTCCTAACCTGTTGCCAGAGTCCCAAATTAGGAGAGAAGTAAAGGAGACAAACTATCTGCTTGCAAATTAGAATAGCTATCAAGTATATGGGTAAAGAGATATTTAGCTAGCTGTTCATATATAACGCCAAAACTAGGATATTCCACTAAAGTTTGGTCACCACACCTAAGATTACACAAAGTGGCACCAGATTTAAGTAGCTGTGTTACAGGGAAAGGCAAGAAGCCATAAATTAGCCCACCATGAAAGAGAAAAGAATGAGGGGTGATTACAACCTTTATTTTTTTTCTTTTATTACCAGATCAATGAGGTAGACAGGAAAAATTTCATTGAAAAATTAAGGGATAGGACAACAAGTAAGAAAATATTTGTCAGAATAGGTGAGGGAGTGGTTGAATGGAATAGATTAAAAGAGAATGTGGACAGCATACAGGAGTTTAAAATACTATGACAGAGAAGGGTGTTCAAGAGATGGGTCACCTTGGGTGTTAAACTTCCTCCCATTACAACGCAAGTAGGTAGTTATGCACACTAGAGAAATAGACTGAGATGATTCAGATGCATGTGTAGAAAGGGAGTCATGGTGACACGATTTCTAGGAATTTATGGTGGGGAATTTCTGGCCCCAGCGTGTTACCGAGCATACAAAAGTCAAACTGACCAGAATATCATTACTACTAGACATTTTCTTCACACAATATTGAAGGGAAAAATCAAATGATAAACCATTTGTGAAAAGTGATCATATTGCACTAGAAATTGAAAATAAAGTTACTAGAAACTATCCCTAAGATAGGGGAGAAAAATACTTCTCACGTATTCCCTGCGTGTCGTAGAAGGCGACTAAAAGGGGAGGGAGCGGGGGGCTGGAAATCCTCCCCTCTTGTTTTTTTTTTTTTAATTTTCCAAAAGAAGGAACAGTGAAGGGGGCCAGGTGAGAATATTCCCTCTGAGGCCCAGTCCTCTGTTCTTAACGCTACCTTGCTAATGCGGAAAATGGCTAATAGTTTGAAAGAAAAGATATATATATATATATATATATATATATATATATATATATATATATATATATATATATATATATATATATATATATATATATATATATATATATATATATATATATATATATATATATATATATATATATATATATATATATATATATATATATATATATATATATATATATATATATATATATATATATATATATATATATATATATATATATGGTAAATTATATGGGAGGGTATTGATTAAGAGGGTGAAGGCGTGTACAGAGCATCAGATTGGGGAAAAGCAGTGTGGTTTCAGAAGTGGTAGAGGATGTGTGGATCAGGTGTTTGCTTTGAAGAATGTATGTGAGAAATACTTAGAAAAGCAAATGGATTTGTATGTAGCATTTATGAATCTGGAGAAGGCATATGATAGAGTTGATAGAGATGTTCTGTGGAAGGTATTAAGAATATATGGTGTCGGAGGCAAGTTGTTAGAAGCAGTAAAATGTTTTTATCGAGAATGTAAGGCATGTGTACGTGTAGGAAGAGAGGAAAGTGATTGGTTCTCAGTGAATGTAGGTTTGCGGCAGGGGTGTGTGATGTCTCCATGGTTGTTTAATTTGTTTATGGATGGGGGTGTTAGGGAGGTGAATGCAAGAGTTTTGGAAAGAGGGGCAAGTATGAAGTCTGTTGGGGATGAGAGAGCTTGGGAAGTGAGTCAGTTGTTGTTCGCTGATGATACAGCGCTGGTGGCTGATTCATGTGAGAAACTGCAGAAGCTGGTGACTGAGTTTGGTAAAGTGTGTGAAAGAAGAAAGTTAAGAGTAAATGTAAATAAGAGCAAGGTTATTAGGTACAGTAGGGTTGAGGGTAAAGTCAATTGGGAGGTGAGTTTGAATGGAGAAAAACTGGAGGAAGTGAAGTGTTTTAGATATCTGGGAGTGGATCTGGCAGCGGATGGAACCATGGAAGCGGAAGTGGATCATAGGGTGGGGGAGTGGGCGAAAATTCTGGGAGCCTTGAAAAATGTGTGGAAGTCGAGAACATTATCTCGGAAAGCAAAAATGGGTATGTTTGAAGGAGTAGTGGTTCCAACAATGTTGTATGGTTGCGAGGCGTGGGCTATGGATAGAGTTGTGCGCAGGAGGATGGATGTGCTGAAAATGAGATGTTTGAGAACAATGTGTGGTGTGAGGTGGTTTGATCGAGTAAATAACGTAAGGGTAAGAGAGATGTGTGGAAATAAAAAGAGCGTGGTTGAGAGAGCAGAAGAGGGTGTTTTGAAATGGTTTGGGCACATGGAGAGAATGAGTGAGACAAGATTGACCAAGAGGATATATGTGTCGGAGGTGGAGGGAACGAGGAGAAGAGGGAGACCAAATTGGAGGTGGAAAGATGGAGTCAAAAAGATTTTGTGTGATCGGGGCCTGAACATGCAGGAGGGTGAAAGGAGGGCAAGGAATAGAGTGAATTGGATCGATGTGGTATACCGGGGTTGACGTGCTGTCAGTGGATTGAATCAAGGCATGTGAAGCGTCTGGGGTAAACCATGGAAAGCTGTGTAGGTATGTATATTTGCGTGTGTGGACGTATGTATATACATGTGTATGGGGGTGGGTTGGGCCATTTCTTTCGTCTTTTTCCTTGAGCTACCTCGCAAACGCGGGAGACAGCGAAAAAGAAAAAAAAAAAAAAAAAAAAAAATATATATATATATATATATATATATATATATATATATATATATATATACATATATATATATATATGCTCTGTGGAAGGTATTAAGAATATATGGTGTGGGTGGAAAGTTGTTAGAAGCATTGAAAAGTTTTTATCGATAATGTAAGGCATGTGTACGTGTAGGAAGAGAGGAAAGTGATTGGTTCTCAGTGAATGTAGGTTTTCGGCAGGGGTGTGTGATGTCTCCATGGTTGTTTAATTTGTTTATGGATGGGGTTGTTAGGGAGGTAAATGCAAGAGTTTTGGAAAGAGGGGCAAGTATGAAATCTGTTGGGGATGAGAGAGCTTGGGAAGTGAGTCAGTTGTTGTTCGCTGATGATACAGCGCTAGTGGGTGATTCATGTGAGAAACTGCAGAAGCTGGTGACTGAGTTTGGTGACTGAGTTCGGTGAAAGAAGAAAGTTAAGAGAAAATGTGAATAATAGCAAGGTTATTGGGTACAGTAGTGTTGAGGGTCAAGTCAATTGGGAGGTAAGTTTGAATGGAAAAAAACTTGAGGAATTAAAGTGTTTTAGATATCTGGGAGTGGATCTGGTAGCGGATAGAACCATGGAAGCGGAAGTGAATCATAAGGTGGGGGGAGGGGGCTAAAATCCTGGGAGCCTTGAAGAATATGTGGAAGTCGAGAACATTATCTCGGAAAGCAAAAATGGGTATGTTTGAAGGAATAGTGGTTCCAACAATGTTGTATGGTTGCGAGGCGTGGGCTATGGATAGAGTTGTGCGCAGGAGGATGGATGTGCTGGAAATGAGATGTTTGAGGACAATGTGTGGTGTGAGGTGGTTTGATCGAGTGAGTAACGTAAGGGTAAGAGAGATGTGTGGAAATAAAAAGAGCGTGGTTGAGAGAGCAGAAGAGGGTATTTTGAAGTGGTTTGTGCACATGGAGAGGATGAGTGAGGAAAGATTGACCAAGAGGATATATGTGTCGGAGGTGGAGGGAACAAGGAGAAGAGGGAGACCATAGCCCACGTCTCGCAACCATACAACATTGTTGGAACCACTATTCCTTCAAACATACCCATTTTTGCTTTCCGAGATAATGTTCTCGACTTCCACATATTCTTCAAGGCTCCCAGGATTTTAGCCCCCTCCCCCCACCTTATGATTCACTTCCGCTTCCATGGTTCTATCCGCTACCAGATCCACTCCCAGATATCTAAAACACTTTAATTCCTCAAGTTTTTTTCCATTCAAACTTACCTCCCAATTGACTTGACCCTCAACACTACTGTACCCAATAACCTTGCTATTATTCACATTTTCTCTTAACTTTCTTCTTTCACCGAACTCAGTCACCAAACTCAGTCACCAGCTTCTGCAGTTTCTCACATGAATCACCCACTAGCGCTGTATCATCAGCGAACAACAACTGACTCACTTCCCAAGCTCTCTCATCCACAACAGACTTCATACTTGCCCTTCTTTCCAAAACTCTTGCATTGATCTCCCTAACAACCCCATCCATAAACAAATTAAACAACCATGGAGACATCACACACCCCTGCCGCAAACCTACATTCACTGAGAACCAATTACTTTCCTCTCTTCCTACACGTACAGATGCCTTACATCCTCGCGACAAACTTTTCACTGCTTCTAACAACTTCCCTCCCACATCATATATTCTTAGTACCTTCCACAGAGCATCTCTATCAACTCTATCATATGCATTCTCCAGATCCATAAATGCTACATAAAAATCCATTTGCTTTTCTAAGTATTTCTCACATACATTCTTCAAAGCAAACACCTGATCCACACATCCTCTACCACTTCTGAAACCACAGTGCTCTTCCCGAATCTGATGCTCTGTACACGCCTTCACCCTCTCAATCAATACCCTCCTATATGATTTACCAGGAATACTCACAGACTTATACCTCTGTAATTTGAGCACTCACTCTCATCGACTTTGATTTTGTACAATGGCACTATGCAAGCTTTCCACCAATCCTCAGGCACCACACCATGAATCATACATATTTTAGATAACCTCACCAACCAGTCAACAATACAGTCACCCCCCGTTTTTAATAAATCACACTGCAATACCATCCAAACCTGCTGCCTTGCTGGTTTCATCTTCTGCATAGGTTTAACTACCTCTTTTCCGTTTACCAAATCATTTTCCCGATTCCTCTCACTTTGCACAACGCCTCGACCAAAAATGGCTATATATGCCGCTATATCATCAAACACATTCAACAAACCTTCAAAATACCCACTCCATCTCCTTCTCACATCACCACTACTTGTTATCACCTACCCATTAACCCCCTTCACTAAAGTTCCCATATATATATATACGTATATATATATATATATATATATATATATATATATATATATATATATATATATATATATATATATATATATATATATATATATATATATATATATATATATATATATATATATATATATATATATATATATTCCTTCAAACATACCCATTTTTGCTTTCCGAAATAATGTTCTCGACTTCCACACATTCTTCAAGGCCCCCAGGATTTTCGCCCCCGCCCCCACCCTATGATCCACCTCCGCTTCCATGGTTCCATCCGCTGCCAGATCCACTCCAAGATATCTAAAACACTTCACTTCCTCCAGTTTTTCTCCATTCAAACTCACATCCCAATTGACTTGACCCTCAACCCTACTGTACCTAATAACCTTGCTCTTATTCACATTTACTCTTAACTTTCTTCTTCCACACACTTTACCAAACTCCGTCACCAGCTTCTGCAGTTTCTCACATGAATCCGCCACCAGCGCTGTATCATCAGCGAACAACAACTGACTCACTTCCCAAGCTCTCTCATCCCCAACATATATATAGGAATAGAGGAAAGTGATTGGTTCTCAGTGAATGTAGGTTTGCGGCAGGGGTGTGTGATTTCTCCATGGTTGTTTAATTTGTTTATGGATGGGGTTGTTAGGGAGGTAAATGCAAGAGTTTTGGAAAGAGGGGCAAGTATGAAGTCTGTTGGGGATGAGAGAGCTTGGGAAGTGAGTCAGTTGTTGTTCGCTGATGATACAGCGCTGGTGGCTGATTCATGTGAGAAACTGCAGAAGCTGGTGACTGAGTTTGGAAAAGTGTGTGGAAGAAGAAAGTTAAGAGTAAATGTGAATAAGAGCAAGGTTATTAGGTACAGTAGGGTTGAGGGTCAAGTCAATTGGGAGGTGAGTTTGAATGGTGAAAAACTGGAGGAAGTGAAGTGTTTTAGATATCTGGGAGTGGATCTGTCAGCGGATGGAACCATGGAAGCGGAAGTGGATCATAGGGTGGGGGAGGGGGCGAAAATTTTGGGAGCCTTGAAAAATGTGTGGAAGTCGAGAACATTATCCCGGAAAGCAAAAATGGGTATGTTTGAAGGAATAGTAGTTCCAACAATGTTGTATGGTTGCGAGGCGTGGGCTATGGATAGAGTTGTGCGCAGGAGGATGTATGTGCTGGAAATGAGATGTTTGAGGATAATGTGTGGTGTGAGGTGGTTTGATCGAGTAAGTAACGTAAGGGTAAGAGAGATGTGTGGAAATAAAAAGAGCGTGGTTGAGAGAGCAGAAGAGGGTGTTTTGAAATGGTTTGGGCACATGGAGAGAATGAGTGAGGAAAGATTGACCAAGAGGATATATGTGTCGGAGGTGGAGGGAACGAGGAGAAGAGGGAGACCAAATTGGAGGTGGAAAGATGGAGTGAAAAGGATTTTGTGTGATCGGGGCCTGAACATGCAGGAGGGTGAAAGGAGGGCAAGGAATAGAGTGAATTGGAGCGATGTGGTATACCGGGGTTGACGTGCTGTCAGTGGATTGAATCAAGGCATGTGAAGCGTCCGGGGTAAACCATGGAAAGCTGTGTAGGTATGTATATTTGCGTGTGTGGACGTGTGTATGTACATGTGTATGGGGGGGGTTGGGCCATTTCTTTCGTCTGTTTCCTTGCGCTACCTCGCAAACGCGGGAGACAGCGACAAAGTATAAAAAAAAAAATAAAAAAAAAAAATATATATATATATATATATATATATATATATATATATATATATATATATATATATATATAGGAGGTCAAGAGAAAGATACAAGTGGTGAAAAAGTGGGCGAATGAGAGTTGGGGTGAGAGAGTATTATTAAATTTTAGGGAGAATAAAAAGATGTTCTGGAAGGAGGTAAATAAAGTGCGTGAGTCAAGGGAGCAAATGGGAACTTCAGTGAAGGGCGCAAATGGGGAGGTGAAAACAAGTAGTGGTGATGTGAGAAGGAGATGGAGTGAGTATTTTGAAGTTTTGTTGAATGTGTTTGATGATAGATTGGCAGATATAGTGTGTTTTGGTCGAGGTGTTGTGCAAAGTGAAAGGGTTATGGAAAATGATTTGGTAAACAGAGGAGAGGTAGTAAAAGCTTTGCGGAAGATGAAAGCCGGCAAGGCAGCAGGTTTGGATGGTATTGCAGTGGAATTTATTAAAAATGGGGGTGATTTTATTATTAACTGGTTGGTAAGGTTATTTAATGTATGTATGACTCATTGTGAGGTGCGAGAGGATTGGCGGAATGCATGCATAGTGTCATTGTACAAAGGTAAAGGGGATAAGAGTGAGTGCTGAAATTACAGAGGTATAAGTTTGTTGAGTATTCCTGGTAAATTATATGGGAGGGTATTGATTGATAGGGTGAAAGCATGTACAGAGCATCAGATTGGGGAAGAGCAGTGTGGTTTCAGAAGTGGTAGAGGATGTGTGGATCAGGTGTTTGCTTTGAAGAATGTATGTGAGAAATACTTAGAAAAGCAAATGGATTTGTATGTAGCATTTATGGATCTGGAGAAGGCATATGATAGAGTTGATAGAGATGCTCTGTGGAAGGTATTAAGAATATATGGTGTGGGATGCAAGTTGTTAGAAGCAGTGAAAAGTTTTTATCGAGGATGTAAGGCATGTGTACGTGTAGGAAGAGAGGAAAGTGATTGGTTCTCAGTGAATGCAGGTTTGCGGCAGGGGTGTGTGATGTCTCCATGGTTGTTTAATTTGTTTATGGATGGGGTTGTTAGGGAGGTAAATGCAAGAGTCCTGGAAAGAGGGGCAAGTATGAAGTCTGTTGGGGATGAGAGAGCTTGGGAAGTGAGTCAGTTGTTGTTCGCTGATGATACAGCGCTGGTGGCTGATTCATGTGAGAATCTGCAGAAGCTGGTGACTGAGTTTGGTAAAGTGTGTGGAAGAAGAAAGTTAAGAGTAAATGTGAATAAGAGCAAGGTTATTAGGTACAGTAGGGTTGAGGGTCAAGTCAATTGGGAGGTGAGTTTGAATGGAGAAAAACTGGAGGAAGTGAAGTGTTTTAGATATCTTGGAGTGGATCTGGCAGCGGATGGAACCATGGAAGCGGAAGTGGATCATAGGGTGGGGGAGGGAGCGAAAATTTTGGGAGCCTTGAAAAATGTGTGGAACTCGAGAACATTATCTCGGAAAGCAAAAATGGGTATGTTTGAAGGAATAGTGGTTCCAACAATGTTGTATGGTTGCGAGGCGTGGGCTATGGATAGAGTTCTGCGCAGGAGGATGGATGTGCTGGAAATGAGATGTTTGAGGACAATGTGTGGTGTCAGGTGGTTTGATCGAGTAAGTAACGTAAGGGTAAGAGAGATGTGTGGAAATAAAAAGAGCGTGGTTGAGAGAGCAGAAGAGGGTGTTTTGAAGTGGTTTGGGCACATGGAGAGAATGAGTGAGGAAAGATTGACCAAGAGGATATATGTGTCGGAGGTGGAGGGAACGAGGAGAAGAGGGAGACCAAATTGGAGGTGGAAAGATGGAGTGAAAAAGATTTTTTGTGATCGGGGCCTGAACATGTAGGAGTGTGAAAGGAGGGCAAGGAATAGAGTGAATTGGAGCGATGTGGTATACCGGGGTTGACGTGCTGTCAGTGGATTGAATCAAGGCATGTGAAGCGTCTGGGGTAAACCATGGAAAGCTGTGTAGGTATGTATATTTGCGTGTGTGGGCGTATGTGTGTGCATGTGTTTGGGGGGGTGGGTTGGGCCATTTCTTTCGTCTGTTTCCTTGCGCTACCTCGCAAACGCGGGAGACGGCGACAAAGTATAAAAAAAAAAAAAAAAAATATATATATATATATATATATATATATATATATATATATATATGCAAATGAGTGGGAGAGGTATAAAAGAAAGAGGCAGGAGGTCAAGAGAAAGGTGGAAGATGTGAAAAAGATGGCAAATTAGAGTTGGGGTGAGATAGTATCATTAAATTTCAGGGAGAATAAAAAGATGTTTTGGAAGGAAGTAAATAGAGTGCGTATGACAGGGGAGCAAATGGAAACTTCAGTGAAGGGGACAAATGGAGAGGTGATAACAAGTAGTGGTGATGTGAGAAGGAGATGGAATGAGTATTTTGAAGGTTTTTGAATGTCCTTGATGATAGAGTGGCAGACATTGGGTGTTTTGGCCGAGGTGGTGTGCAAAGTGAGAGGGTTAGGGAAAATGATTTGGTAAATAGAAAAGAGGTAGTAAAAGCTTTACGGAAGATGAAAGCCGGCAAGGCAGCAGGTTTGTATGGTATTGCAGTGGAATTTATTAAAAAAGGGGGTGACTGTATTGTTGACTGGTTGGTAAGGTTATTTAGTGTATGTATGATTTATGGTGAGGTGCCTGAGGATTGGCGGAATGCGTGCATAGTGCCATTGTACAAAGGCAAAGGGGATAAGAGTGAGTTCTCAAATTACAGAGGTATAAGTTTGTTGAGTATTCCTGGTAAATTATATGGGAGGTTATTGACTGAGAGGTTGAAAGCATGTACAGAGCATCATATTGGGGAATAGCAGTATGGTTTCAGGAGTGGTAGAGGATGTGTGGATCAGGTGTTTGCTTTGAAGAATGTATGTGAGAAATACTTAGAAAAACAAATGGATTTGTATGTAGCATTTATGGATCTGGAGAACGCATATGATAGAGTTGATAGAGATGCTCTGTGGAAGGTTTTACGAATATATGGTGTGGGAGGCAAGTTGTTAGAAGCAGTGAAAAGTTTTTATCGAGGATGTAAGGCATGTGTACGTGTAGGAAGAGAGGAAAGTGATTGGTTCTCAGTGAATGTAGGTTTGCGGCAGGGGTGTGTGATGTGTTCATGGTTGTTTAATTTTTCTATGGATGGGGGTGTTAGGGAGGTGAATGCAAGAGTTTTGGAAAGAAGGGCAAGTATGTAGTCTGTTGTGGACGAGAGAGTTTGGGAAGTGAGTCAGTTGTTGTTCGCTGATGATACAGCGCTGGTGGCTGATTCATGTAAGAAACTGCAGATGCTGGTGACTGAGTTTGGTAAAGTGTGTGAAAGAAGAAAGTTAAGAGTAATTGTGAATAAGAGCAAGGTTATTAGGTTCAGTAGGGTTGAGGGTCAAGTCAATTGGGAGGTAAGTTTGAATGGAGAAAAACTGGAGGAAGTGAAGTGTTTTAGATATCTGGAAGTGGATCTGGCAGCGGATTGAATCATGGAAACGGATGTGAATCATACTATGGGGGAGGGTGCGATAGTTCTGGGAGCCTTGAAGAATGTTTGGAAGTCGAGAACATTATCTCGGAAAGCAAAAATGGGTATGTTTGAAGGAATAGTGGTTCCCACAATGTTGTTATTTTGCGAGGCGTGGGCTATGGATAGAGTTGTTCGCGGGAGGGTGGATGTGCTGGAAATGAGATGTTTGAGGACAATATGTGGTGTGAGGTGGTTTGATCGAGTAAGTAATGTAAGGGTAAGAGAGATGTGTGGAAATAGAAAGAGCGTGGTTGAGAGAGCAGAAGAGGGTGTTTTGAGATGGTTTGTTCACATGGAGAGAATGAGTGAGGAAAGATTGACCAAGAGGATATATGTGTCAGAGGTGGAGGGAACGAGGAGAAGTGGGAGACCAAATTGGAGGTGGAAAGATGGAGTGAAAATGATTTTGAGAGATTTGGGCCTGAACATGCAGGAGGGTGAAAGGCGGGCAAGGATTAGAGTGAATCGGAACGATATGGTATACAGGGGTCGATGTGTTGTCAATGGATTGAACCAGGGCATGTGAAGCGTCTGGGGTAAACCATGGAAAGCTGTGTAGGTATGTATATTTGCGTGTGTGGACGTGTGTATGTACATGTGTATGGGGGGGAGTTGGGCCATTTTCTTTCGTCTGTTTCCTTGCGCTAACCTCGCAAACGCGGGAGACAGCGACAAAGTATAAAAAAAAAAAAAATATATATATATATATATAATATATATATATATATATATATATATATTATATATATATATATATACAAATTCTGGGGGCCTTGAAGAATGTGTGGAAGTCGAGAACATTATCTCGGAAAGCAAAAATGGGTATGTTTGAAGTAATAGTGGCTCCAACAATGTTGTATGGTTGCGAGGCGTGGGCTATGGATAGAGTTGTGCGCAGGAGGATGAATGTGCTGGAAATGAGATGTTTGAGGACAATGTTGGTGTGAGGTGTTTATCGAGTGAGTAACCTAAGGGTAAGAGAGATGTGTGGAAATAAAAAGAGCGTGGTTGAGAGAGCAGAAGAGGGTGTTTTGAAGTGGTTTGGGCACATGGAGAGAATGAGTGAGGAAAGATTGACCAAGAGGATATATGTGTCGGAGGTGGAGGAACGAGGAGAAGAGGGAGACCAAATTGGAGGTGGAAAGATGGAGTGAAAAAGATTTTTTGTGATCGGGGCCTGAACATGTAGGAGTGTGAAAGGAGGGCAAGGAATAGAGTGAATTGGAGCGATGTGGTATACCGGGTTGACGTGCTGTCAGTGGATTGAATCAAGGCATGTGAAGCGTCTGGGGTAAACCATGGAAAGCTGTGTAGGTATGTATATTTGCGTGTGTGGGCGTATGTGTGTGCATGTGTTTGGGGGGGTGGGTTGGGCCATTTCTTTCGTCTGTTTCCTTGCGCTACCTCGCAAACGCGGGAGACGGCGACAAAGTAATAAAAAAAAAAAAAAAAATATATTATATATATATAATATAATATATATATATATATATATATATGCAAATGAGTGGGAGAGGTATAAAAGAAAGAGGCAGGAGGTCAAGAGAAAGGTGGAAGATGTGAAAAAGATGGCAAATTAGAGTTGGGGTGAGATAGTATCATTAAATTTCAGGGAGAATAAAAAGATGTTTTGGAAGGAAGGTAAATAAAGTGCGTATGACAGGGGAGCAAATGGAAACTTCAGTGAAGGGGACAAATGGAGAGGTGATAACAAGTAGTGGTGATGTGAGAAGGAGATGGAATGAGTATTTTGAAGGTTTTTGAATGTCCTTGATGATAGAGTGGCAGACATTGGGTGTTTTGGCCGAGGTGGTGTGCAAAGTGAGAGGGTTAGGGAAAATGATTTGGTAAATAGAAAAGAGGTAGTAAAAGCTTTACGGAAGATGAAAGCCGGCAAGGCAGCAGGTTTGTATGGTATTGCAGTGGAATTTATTAAAAAAGGGGGTGACTGTATTGTTGACTGGTTGGTAAGGTTATTTAGTGTATGTATGATTCATGGTGAGGTGCCTGAGGATTGGCGGAATGCGTGCATAGTGCCATTGTACAAAGGCAAAGGGGATAAGAGTGAGTTCTCAAATTACAGAGGTATAAGTTTGTTGAGTATTCCTGGTAAATTATATGGGAGGTTATTGACTGAGAGGTTGAAAGCATGTACAGAGCATCAGATTGGGGAATAGCAGTATGGTTTCAGGAGTGGTAGAGGATGTGTGGATCAGGTGTTTGCTTTGAAGAATGTATGTGAGAAATACTTAGAAAAACAAATGGATTTGTATGTAGCATTTATGGATCTGGAGAACGCATATGATAGAGTTGATAGAGATGCTCTGTGGAAGGTTTTACGAATATATGGTGTGGGAGGCAAGTTGTTAGAAGCAGTGAAAAGTTTTTATCGAGGATGTAAGGCATGTGTACGTGTAGGAAGAGAGGAAAGTGATTGGTTCTCAGTGAATGTAGGTTTGCGGCAGGGGTGTGTGATGTGTTCATGGTTGTTTAATTTTTCTATGGATGGGGGTGTTAGGGAGGTGAATGCAAGAGTTTTGGAAAGAAGGGCAAGTATGCAGTCTGTTGTGGACGAGAGAGTTTGGGAAGTGAGTCAGTTGTTGTTCGCTGATGATACAGCGCTGGTGGCTGATTCATGTAAGAAACTGCAGATGCTGGTGACTGAGTTTGGTAAAGTGTGTGAAAGAAGAAAGTTAAGAGTAATTGTGAATAAGAGCAAGGTTATTAGGTTCAGTAGGGTTGAGGGTCAAGTCAATTGGGAGGTAAGTTTGAATGGAGAAAAACTGGAGGAAGTGAAGTGTTTTAGATATCTGGAAGTGGATCTGGCAGCGGATTGAATCATGGAAACGGATGTGAATCATACTATGGGGGAGGGTGCGATAATTCTGGGAGCCTTGAAGAATGTTTGGAAGTCGAGAACATTATCTCGGAAAGCAAAAATGGGTATGTTTGAAGGAATAGTGGTTCCCACAATGTTGTAATTTTGCGAGGCGTGGGCTATGGATAGAGTTGTTCGCGGGAGGGTGGATGTGCTGGAAATGAGATGTTTGAGGACAATATGTGGTGTGAGGTGGTTTGATCGAGTAAGTAATGTAAGGGTAAGAGAGATGTGTGGAAATAGAAAGAGCGTGGTTGAGAGAGCAGAAGAGGGTGTTTTGAGATGGTTTGTTCACATGGAGAGAATGAGTGAGGAAAGATTGACGAAGAGGATATATGTGTCAGAGGTGGAGGGAACGAGAAGTGGGAGACCAAATTGGAGGTGGAAAGATGGAGTGAAAATGATTTTGAGAGATTTGGGCCTGAACATGCAGGAGGGTGAAAGGCGGGCAAGGATTAGAGTGAATCGGAACGATATGGTATATAGGGGTCGATGTGTTGTCAATGGATTGAACCAGTGATTGTGAAGCGTCTGGGGTAAACCATGGAAAGTTGTGTTGGGCCTGAATGTGGAAAGGGAGCTGTGGTTTCGGTGCATTATTACATGACAGCTAGAGACTGAGTGTGAACGAATGGGGCCTTTGTTGTCTTTTCCTAGCGCTACCTTGCACACATGAGGGGGGAGGGGGTTGTTATTCCATGTGTGGCGAGGTGGCGATGAGACCAAATAAAGGCAGACAGTATGAATTATGTACATGTGTATATATGTATATGTCTGTTTGTGTATATATATGTGTACATTGAGATGTATAGGTATGTATATTTGCGTGTGTGAACGTGTATGTATATACATATGTATGTGGGCGGGTTGGGCCATTCTTTCGTCAGTTTCCTTGTGCTACCTCGCTAACGCGTTAGACAGCGACAAAGCAAAACAAATAATGAATATATATACACGCCCATACACTTTAATATACATATACATACATACACATAGAAAGACATATACATATATACACATATACATATTCGTACGTGCCTGCCTTCATCAATTCCTTGCGCTATCTCTACTTGCACGAAATAGCATAGCTACCCCCTTTTTGAGCGAGGCAGTGCATTCTCTAGTTCTCATGTGTAATGCACTTAAACCAGAGCTCCCTCTCCACATCCATTCCCTTTATATCTTTCATTGGTTTTTCCCAGACTTTTCACATGCCCTGGTTAAGTTCACAGACAGCAGGTCAAAATTGGTATACCACATCGATCTAATTCACTCTGTTCCTTTTATTCCTCTCACCCTCGTGTATATTCAGTCTGCGATCGCTCAAAACCTTTTTCAATCCATTCTTCCATTTCCAATATGGTGTCCCGCTTCTTGTTCCTTCTCCCTGTGACATATGTATCCCCTTTGTCAAACTTTCCTCACTCATTTGCTCCATATGTCCAAACCATTTCAACACGTCCTCTTCTGACTTCTCAGCCACATTTTTCATTTTCACACGTCTCTCTTACCCTTACCTTGCTTACTCGATGCAACCACGTAACACCACATATTATCCCCAAAAATTTCATTTGGAATACATCCACACTCCTTTGTACAAACCTATTTATAGCCCATGCCTCGCAACCATATAGTATTGTAGGAACTACTATCCCATCAATATATCCTTTTTTGCCCCTCGCGATAACGTTGTCTCTATTTATGTTCATATATCTCCGCGTTTGTACGGTAAGGTTCTGTAGAATCCTAGGTGCTGATAATGGGAACCTGATGGGATGTCGCCAGTCTAGACTCCGTTGCTCTTGGATATGAGAGAAACGGTATTCGATTACTTGTATTAATAGTCATTTCCTTATCAGGGGCTATCATAGCCGAGCGGTTAGCTTTCCCAATTCCACGCTATGAGTCACGGGTTCGAGTCCTTGCTGTTGGCAGGCATTATGTTTTCCATGAAAGTGCGTCTTCATATGCATATCTTAAACATTTCATAGAAAGGAAAAACGAAAGTAAAGGCGGAAGCTGGAAGGAAGAATAACTAAATTGCATAAGGTCAGCGGCTCTCTGGCTCCTACAAGTGGATCTTTTGCACAGCCTGATACATTTGGATCAGCTGAATGGCCTCCTTTAGAAGGTGAAACATTTGGATCTTTTAATGGGTTCTTCCTCTGAAGCAAGGCGCACCAGTTGATGGATGTTTTCGTGAAGCGGCCACGCCTGACTGTTGATGGGCTGTCCCATGGATCTGTTGCGGCACCAAGTGGAACAGTTGGGATGAAGTTCTTGGTGGTGCAGCCACGATCCATGACAGAAATTGAATGGTATATGGCCTAATTTCCCTAATACGGAAATACGAGAGTAATGTTTCAGGGAAGAATATGCATTTGCTCGCAGCTTGCTTAAACAACTAGAAAGTAATAGATTTTCTGCATCAGAGATGAGCGTGGCTGTACCGTGGATATACTATTCATAATTGTAGTAGTGAGATGACTGAGGGTAAGGGGATCTGTTTATCATCAGTCTCTGGCTGGATGGACTGCTTTGAATGTAACCCGTTTGGTATTGTCAGTTATGCATTTGCTGCGGCAACCTGCGAAAGCATTTCAGCACAGGTGCCATTTTCTGTGACACGAAAATGGACCTTAATTTCATGATATTCACAATCAGAATGAAGAGCTGACAAACTACTAACAAAATAGAGTGAAGCGTTTGTTATTGTGATAGTATCTGCAGAGCGGGGGCTGGGCTTCAGAATAAGATGCACTCTCAGTAAATTATGCTCAGACTAGGGATATATCAAGTATATATCAGCAAATATGTGCAAGGAGCTGATTCAAATCCCGGGCAGAGAAGTTGTTTATATTTTGAATGATAAGATTACGACGGGAACTTACCAATTAATATCCATAAATTCATGGGAAAATAATGCTCGCATTGATCTGCTTCATATCAGTTTGTGATTCCTTGAAGGAAATCAAACTCTGGAGCGTTGTGTGTCTTTTTTTTGAGTCAGTATAGCACAAGGGAGAAGAAATGATCAACGCATTTCTGACATATCCTTAAGATATTGGGCTCGTCATACAGGCCTGCCGTGGCTAGATATATAAAAGTGCGAGTAATATGTCTGGTCGCTATCGCATCATACAGGTCAGAGAAGGCAACATAAATGAACTGGAGAGGTATGTGCCTTGCTTTGGACCTTCCTCGATTTTTGGTGTCCAAAGATGCTCCAAATTTGTGCATTAAGGCTGTAGCGTTGTTTGACTTTGTAAAAGCACTGCACGTTTTCTTCATTAGTTTAACTTGTCGATATACTGTAAGACACCAAGACTAACTCAAACAAAAGGCCCTTTCTAATCTAGTGCCGAAAAATTAAGTGACACACATGGGTCGTTTCGTACAGATGCTTGTTAATCACTAGTCATTGGTTATGAAAGTATCATTTTTGTTAGAAAAGTCAGCAGACTGTCTTCGCCATCCTGAATGTCTTACTATTGTGGAAAGTGTACATGATCAAATGAGTAAACTTGAGACAGTAAATTTTGCAGGGCTTCAAAAACTGCAGTAAAACTTCGTAAACAGTGCAGCTCAGTTTAAATGCTGTGGTTGCTGCTCTGAATTTACTTATATGTTTTATTCGGCAACAACGTAGCGAAATTTGTTAATTCGAAAAAAACTGGCAAATATCTTTCAGGAACATAGTCATGCAAAGGCTAAGGTTGACCTGACACCAAAGGAAACTTTATGACCGAAGGTCCTTTATTGGTGTACCAATAAGTTTGTAGTATGTCTGGAGGATCGGTTGATTGCCTAAGACGATGGAACCTGTTTGGATTCTTTATAAAGTTTCCATCATTGGGCCTAATTCCAGTGCAGGTAAATTGTCGGTCTTCTATAAACGTGATCTGGATATCAAATTTGGCGATGAGTCATTTCTATGTCGTTTTGGCTCGACCGATTTTAAGACATCCAAAACTTGCAATGGACCACTATGACCCAAGGTCGTCCCACAAATCTTACCATGATGAGTGCTGAATCATATGTACTCAGTAGTCTCATTACATGATATTACTCACACACTTGTCAGGCAATATAGTTTGTATAGATTGATTAGTTATGCTCTTAACATAAGGGGTGTAAATATGGAACTTGAAAACTGAATTTTAGATACTGATATAGCAATAACGGTGGCCCACCCGAGTCTTGGTTTTAGATTTTTTTGGTGTATTGCAGAGCGCTGCAGTATTACGCCAAAACATTTACTCTACTTTAGTGAAGGATATCTTATGAATGAGTGAATAAAATGGCATTATTTCATTCTTTATATTATACTTTGTCGCTGCCTCCAGCGTTTGCGAGGTAGAACAAGGAAACAGACGAAAGAATGGCCCAACCGACCCACATACATATGTATATACATATATGCCCACACACGCACATATGTATAAATACCTAAACATTTCAATGCATGCATATATATATATAGATACACAGATAAATACATATATACACATGCACATATTCATACCTGTTTCCCTCAGCCATTCCAGTCGCCACCCCGCCACACATGAGATGGCACCCCTTTCACATGCGCGAGGTATCACTACGAAAAGACAAAAGAAGCCACATTCGTTCACACTCACTCTCTAGCTGTAATGTATTTTGCACCGAAACTACATCTCCCTTTCCACATCCAGGCCCCACAAAACAGTCCATGGTTTACCCCAGACACTTCACATGACTGGTTCAATCCATTGACATCACGTCGACCCCGGTGCATCGCATCGTCGTTCCAATTCACTCTATTCCTTGCACACCTTTCACCCTCCTACATGTTCAGGCCCCGATCGCTCAAAATCTCTTTCACTCCTCCATTCTTCCACCTCCAATTTGGTCTCCCACTTCTCGTTCCCTCCACCTCTGACATATATATCTTCTTTGTCCATCTTCCTTCACTCATTTTCTCCATATGACCAAATCATTTCAATACACCCTCTTCTGCTCTCTCAACCACACTCTTTCTATTACCACACATCTCTCTTACCGTTTCATTACTTACTCAGTCAAACCACCTCACACCACATCTGTCCTCAAACATCTCATTTCCAACACACCCACCCTCCTCCCCACAACCCTAACTAAAGCCAACGCCTCGTAATCATATAACATTGTTGGAACCACTATGCCTTTAAACATACCCATGTTTTCCTATCGGACATAATGTTCTCGCCTTCCACACATTTTTCAACGCTCCCAAAACTTTCGCCCCCTCCCCCACCATGTGATACACTTCTGCTTCTATTGTTCCATCCGATGCCAAATCCACTCCCAGATATCTAAACCACTTCACTTCCTCCAGTTTTGCTCCATTCAAACTTACCTCCCACTTGACTTATCCCTCAACCCAACTGTACCTAATAACCTTCCTCTTCTTCACATTTACTCTCAGCATTCTTCTTTCACACACTTTACCAAACTCAGTCACCATTTCTGCAGTTTCTCACCCGAATCAGCCACCAGCGCTGTATCATCAGCAAACAACAACTGACTCACTTTCCAAGCGCTCTCATCCACAACAGACTGGATAATTGCCCCTTTTTCCAAAACTCTTGCACTCACCTCCCTAACAACCCCATCCATAAAGAATATCCCTGGGGATAGGGGAGAAAGAATACTTCCCACGCATTCCCCGCGTGTCGTAGAAGGCGACTAAATAGGACGGGGGCTAGAAACCCTCACCTACTTGTATATTTCATTTTTAATAGGGGAAAGAGTAAGAGTCATGCAGGGAATGGTCATTCTCCTTGAAGGTTCTGATTGGGGGTGTCTGAATGTGTGTGGATGTACCGAAGATGAGAAAAAAGGAGAGAAAGATAGTATGTTTGAGGAAAGGAGCCTGGATATTCTGGCTCTGAGTGATACGAAGCTCAAGGGTAAAGGGGAAGAGTGTTTTGGGAATGTTTTGGGAATAAAGTTAGGGGTTAGTGAGAGGACAAGAGGAAAGCAAGGAGTAGCACTACTCCTGAAACAGGAGTTGTGGGAGTATGTCATGGAATGAAAGAAAGTAAACTGTAGATTGGGTAAAAAACTGTAGATATGGGTAAAACTGAAAGTGAATGGAGAGAGATGGGTGATTATCGCTACCTCTGCACCTGGGCATGAGAAGAAAGATCATGAGAAGCAAGTGTTATGGGATCAGCTGAGTGTGTGTTAGCAGTTTTGATGCACGAGATCGGGTTACAGTGATGAGTAATTTGAACGCAATGGTGAGTAATGTGACACTTCTGGGAATAATTGATGTACATGGGGTGTTCAGTGTTGTAAATGGAAATGGCTAGGAGCTTGCAGATTTCTGTGCTGAAAAAGGACTGGTGACCTGGAATACCTGGTTTAAAAAGTATACGTATGTAAGTAGAAGAGATGGCTAGAGTGCGTTATTGGATTACGTGTTAATTGATAAGCGCGTGAAAGAGAGACTTTTGGATGTTAATATGCTGAGAGGTGCAACTGGAGGGATGTTTGATCATTTTCTTGTGGAGGAGAAGGTGACGTTTTGTAGAGGTTTTCAGAAATGAAAAGAGAATGTTGTGTTGAAGAGAATGGTGAGAGGAAGCAAGCTTGAGGAGGAGACTTCTGTGAGGATGTACCAGCAGAGACTGAGCGCAGAATGGAAAAGGTGAGAGCAAAGGAGGTAAGGGGAATGGGGGAGGAATGTGGCATGAGAAACGTGGGAGGTGGGCAGATTAGAAAGGGTAGTGAGTGGAGGGATGAAGAAGTAAGATGATTAGTGAAAGAGAAGAGAGAGGCATTTGGACGATTTTTGCAAGGAAATAGTGCAAATGACTGGGAGATGTGTAAAAGAATGAGGCAGGAGGTCAAGAGAAAGGTGCAAGAGGTGAAAAAGAAGACAAATGAGATTTGGGGTGAGAGAGTATCATTAAATTTAAGAGAATAAAAAGATGTGTTGAAAGGAGGTAAATAAAGTGCGTAAGACAGGAGAACAAATGGAAACACCGGTGAAGGGGGCTAATGGGGAGGTGATAACAAGTAGTGGTGATATGAGAAGGAGATGGAGTGAATATTTTCAACGTTTGTTGAATGTGTTTAATGATAGCGTGGCAGATATAGAGAGTTTTGGTCGGGGTGGTGTGCAAAGTGAGAAGGGTCGGGTAGAATGGTCTGTTAATCAGAGAAGTGGTAGTGAAAGCTTTGCAGAAGATGAAAGCCCGCAAGGCGGTGGGTTTGGATGGTATTGCAGTGGAATCTATTAAAAAAAGGGGTGACTGCATTGTTGACTGGTTGGTGAGGATATTCAGTGTATGTATGGCTTATAGTGAAGTACCTGAGGATTGGTGGAATGCATGCATAATGCCATTGTACAAAGGCAAAGGGGATAAAAGTGAGTGCTCAAATTACAGAGGTATAAGTTTGTTGAATATTCCTAGGAAAGTATATGGGAGGGTATTGATTGAGAGGGTGAAGGCATGTACAGAGCATCAGATTGGGGAAGAGCAGTGTGGTTTCAGAAGTGGTAGAGGATGTGTAGATCAGGTGTTTGCTTTGAAGAATTTGTATGGGAAATACTTAGAAAAACAGAAGGATTTGCATGTAGCATTTGTGGACCTAGAGAAAGCATATGATAGAGTTGATAGAGATTCTCTGTGGAAGGTAGGTTGCTAGAAACAATGAAAAGTCTTTATCAAGGATGTAAGGTATGTGTAGGAGTCGGAAGAGAGGAAAGTGATTGGTTCGCAGTGAATGTTGGTTTGCGGCAGTGGTGTGTGATGTCTCCATGGTTGTTTAATTTGTTTAATAAAGTGGTAGGTCTGTAAATTAGCTAACTATTGTAGCTAGAAACGAAGAGCAGATTTCTAAGTATATTTGTGAATTTCTTATATAAATATCTTTAAATTTTCAAAATATTCTTAAGATCTTTTGTACCGTAGTAATGAGTAACCAAACTTTTGCGTACCATGATATTCAGTTATATGTTATGAACATAAATGATTTACTGCGAACTGCGAGGCTTCTATCACTCTGTGTGCTTTTTTATAGGTATTTTCAAGACCCTGAAGAATTTAGAACTTAAAAAGATGTTCAGATATTTCTCCTGACCATCTCCTCCCCCCTTTTTATGCATTAATGACAAACAAGATATTCTAAAGGCAAAAAAGATCTTCACCTGAAGTTTTCAGGAAAACCGTCGCCGAAACTCTTTGAAATGTCTGAATGTATTGAGAAAACCTGGAGTCATGTACAAAATGATCAAATAAGTAACTGAAAGGAAAACGAAACGTTATTGACAAGAGAAATCGTTCCCAAGTGTCTGATATATCATTATCCCAGAATATATAAGTAGATGAATAATCTCCCCCCTAAGGGTACGAGATTTTCCAGAAAGTGCACTGGTTCTTATTGTGTATGAATGATAAACGTCCTCGCTTAACGTGGAGGAACAGCGGGGCGCATCCCAAGCCACCACATGTTCCGTACTTTATCACTGGGGAAGGCAGGCAGGCTCCTCCTTGTCTGTCGACACCCACCACCTACATATTAATCTAGATTTGTGGAGTTCAACTCTTCCTTTGTTTTCTTATGGAGGTAACTGAACCCGAACAAAGGCAGTCTGCTCTGTGCCATATCCTGGCTCAGTCCCTGGGCAGATGTTCAAAGCTGCATGGTGCATACGACTCACTAACTCATAATTATGCTGCATACGACCTACTAACTCATAATCATGCTGAATACGACTCATTAATTCATAATCATACTGCATATGACCTCAGAATCATGCTGCATAAAACCACAAGCTAAATAATTGATAATCATAATGCATATAGTTCACTAACTCACAATCATGCTACAAGGGATATACTACCTCATAATCATGCTGCATGCGACCCACTAACACATAATCATGCTGCATAAGAACCACTACCATATATTCATGCTGCATAAGAGCCACTACCATATAATCATACTGCATCAGAACCACTACCACACAATCATGCTGCACACGACCCATTGACACAATGATACTGTATCACCCACTAATATATAATCATGCTACACCAACCAGCAACACTTAATCATGCTACACCGTCCACTAACTCACTGCTATAATATGATACCCCCTAATGCATATCTATGCTGCACCACCTGGAAACACATATAATCATCTAATAAGAACTAATGATAAAACTCTTAAAATATCGTATTCCGCAGTACATATCAGCATTGGCTCTATTAACCATAAACTGGGAGGACATCATCACGTCGTTCCGCTGGGAGTGTATGCCATTGGATCATTCCTCACGCCGCAGTCATGATAATTACTACGAGACCTTGATAACCAAGGGGGACAAACATCTGGGAAATTACGAAGCCCAGTAACCCTGCCAGGGATTTACGGTGGAGATAATTTCCTTGCGATAATTATGTAGATAATGGGTTGGCCATAAGTAATTGCTTGTTCATATATTCGATAATTCTATCCTGCTGATAACTGAGAATTTAGTATCTATAACATTCAATGATTTGCTTTAAATAATGGTAATTGATAGTAACTCTTCCTCTGGCACTGGACTTTTCCAATATCCTCTTCCCGTTGGAGTATGGGAAATCTATATAAAGCTATTGTTTACTGCATAGCTCTGCATATCACAGTATCATATCCGCATACCACAGTATATCACCTAGATAGCGTACGCATTCATAAGTAATGCGTAAAAAAAAGGTTAGCCTTTTATGGTATGAGGCTGAAAAGGAAAGGGACGAAAAGTAGAGTGGTACAGCATAAAATTGTTTTATTTACAAGTAAACCTTGACAAGTATTGTAAATCTCCTATTAGTTATCTATTTCGTTAAGCTTTGAAAAGTCTTGTCTATCTGTAAATCATTAAAAAGTATTATAGATCTTCTTTCAGCTTTTCATCTTTCGTTAAGCATTAAGAAGTATTGTAGGCCTATTAGCAACTGTTTTCTCTTTTGTTAAAAGATGAAAAAATATCACAGATTTTCTAGAATTGTTTGATCTTTTGTTAAACCTACAAAATTATTGTAAATATTCTCGCAACTACCTTTCGTTTATTAGTTCTTTCGTTAAGCCTTAAGAAGCATTGTAGATCTGCAGACAACTGTTTTGTTTTACATTAGACGTTGAGAAACTTGCAGATCTTCGAGCAACTGCTTTATCTTTCGCTGAAATTAAGGAGTATTACAAATCTGCTAACAGCTGTTTTATATTTCTTTGAACCTTATAAAGGACAGCAAATTCTTTTATTCATCGTTTCGTACTGAAAAATGTAAAGGTTGACAGCTGTTTGATCCTCGATTACATAAAACTAACGATGGTATCAAGCGCAAAAGTGTGTAATTTGAGCGACGTACCATCTGAGGATGAAGGTATGGTGTTGTGGATGACACCAAAGACACTGAACCATCACAGCAGGAAAAGGCACAGTCTGGCAGTGACAGGAGAAAAGTTAGGAGTCCTGTGGGAGAGGCAATCATCAGAGACGGAGGAGGATGAGGGTCTGGGAGGAGAAGGAGCAAAGAAGATGGGACTCGAGGAACAGGACGGGGGAGCTAAAGAAGGAAGGAGAGGAATGGAGGGAGGTTGTTGGATTGTGGTACGCGATGTGATGCTGGATAAGTAAGATCCGGATACGATTACTTATTTTCTATTTTCACTTTCTTCCTCTCTCTCTCATCCCGAACGTTCCGTCACCAAGTGACAGATGAAAACCAGGTTACTTTAAATTAGCCTAACAGAAAATAGCAAAGCCTCTATAACTCCTAACTTAACCTATCCCTGGAACATACGAAGCAATAGTGAAAGTAATTGAATAGTGAGCGAAGATTTTTAGAAAATCAATCTACTTACGACCAACTAAACATATCTTACCTGTACTTCTACGTTCTACCACTGGACATTCCACTGTTACTTCCATCTACTGTGGACGTCCCACTGTTACCTGCAGCTGCTCTGGTCGTCCCAGTGTTACTTATAGCTGGTTTGGTCGTCCCATTATTACAGACAGGTGCTGTGGTCATTCCACTGTTAACTCCAGCTGTTGTAGTCGTCCGACTGTTATATACAGCAGCTTTGGTCGTTCCAATGTTACCTCCAACTGCTGTTGTCATCTGATTGTTATATACAGCTGCTATGGTCTTCCGTTTGTTATATACAGCTACTGTGGTCGTCTGACTTGCATACAGTAACTGTGGCCATCCCAATGCTACCTTTAGCTGCTGTAGTCGTCCCTCTGTTACCTCTAGCTGTTGTGGTCGTCCATCTTTTACCTCCAACTGCTGTGGTCTTCCCTCTGTTAACTCCAGCTGCTTTTATCGTCCCACTGTTACATCCAGCTGCTGTGGTCGTCTCTCTGTTACCTACAACTGCTGAGGTCATCCCACTGATACCTTTACCTGCTGTGGCGTCCCACTGTAACCTCCGGCTCTGCTACTTCCAGCTGCTGTGGTCGTTCCACTATTACATACAGGTTCTCTGTTCGTTCCACTGTTATCTCTGGCTGCTGTGGTCGTCCGACTGTTATATAAAGCAGCTGCGGTTGTCCCAATGTTACCTCCAGCTGCTGTTGTCATCCGATTGTTATATATAGCTGCTGTGGTCATCCGATTGCTATATATAGCTGCTGTGGTCGTCCGACCGTTATATGCAACAGCTGTGGTCGTTCGACTGTTGCATACAGCTACTGTGGTCTTTCCTCTGTTAACTGCAGCCGCTGTGGTCGTCCGACTGTTATCTCCAGATGCTGTGGTCGTCCGACTGTTACATACAGCAACTGAGGTCGTCCCAGTGCTACCTCCAGCTGCTGTAGTCGTCTTACTGTTATCTTTAGTTGCTTTGGTCGTCCGACTGTTACATACAGCTACTCTGGTCGTCCTATTGTTGCCTACAACTGCTGTGGTCGTCCTTCTGTTACCACAGCCGCTGTAGTCATCCGACTTTACCTCCAGCTGCTGTGGTCGTCCGGCTGTTACATACAGCAACTTTGGTCGTCCCAGTGCTCCCTACAGCTGCTCTGGTAGTGTGATTGTTATATGCAGCTGCTGTGGTAGTCTGACTGGTACCTCCAGCTGCTATGGTCGTCCGATTGTTACATACAGCTACTGTGGTCGTCTCAATGTTACCTCCAGCTGCTGTGGTCGTCCGACTATTACTTCCAGTTGCTGTGGTCTTCTGACTGTTATATACAGCTACTGTAGTCGCCCTAATGTTACCTGCGGCTGCTGTGGTCGTCTGACTTTTACATTTAGATGCTCTGGTCGACCCAATGTTACCTGTAGGTGCTGTAGTCGTCCGACTGTTACATACAGCTGTTGTGGTCGTAGGACTGTTACCTCCAACTGTTGTGTTCGTCCGACTATTACCTCTAGCTACTGTAGTCGTTAAATGCTACGACTTTGTGAGTTGCATCTGACTTTTTATTGTGTTAACATTTACATGCCAATACTATGTTTGGTCGTTGCTGTCCTACAATTCTTGCTTCTCTGTCATTGGGTAATTGTTGGTGTGTGGTTGGTCTTTTTCTCACGTCTCCCGATGTGTAATCTACAGCTGCTTGTGTGGTCGTCTACACTTGTTGTTTACCTCCAACTGCTAATTAGGGGGATTGTTGCTTTGGAGGTCGTTATTCTGGACTGTTATAATACACTATCTTTTGGTGGTTCGTGTACCCACTGAGTTACCTCCAGGCTGTTTATGTTCGTTCTGACTGTGGTTGTGTACGCCTCCAACTTTGGCGTTTTAAGCTATTTTTGGTTTGTCGTCCTTTAGTCTTCAAGCGGTCCCCACGATCTATTAAATCCGAGCCCGTTTTTTTATGATCGGGTTTATTTTTCGGGTGTATTCTTTGTGTTATCTCTTCTAATGATGCCTGTGGGATGGCGTTGGTCTTGATTTGTTTAATTTTTGATTATAGCGTTGGTGGGCCCAGACTACTATATATGCTCTACCCTACCGTGGTGTCTTTAAAATGTTTATCCCAAGACATTACCACCACAGTTACTGGTGTTGTCCGACACGGAGTTACTGCGTGGGTTGACCTCGACCAATTGTCTGCTGTGAAACCATACTATATTCGTATTATTCCCATTCCACTTAATGCCTCTAACCTCACTTTCCAACACCTACCCACTGTGAGTGTGGGCAGAAATGCTTGCATATGTGGCCTTACTCCTGCCGGGAATGTCTTTAGCCTTTCTGGACCCTCATTTGGCCACAAGTTCCGATGCCGAGGAATGGGAACCATCTTGGCTTGCCTAACTTGATCCCTGAGATTGAGAGTTGGTCGCTTCATCATGAAATGGCTTAACTAAGCTATGTTTGTGCGATTTGTACGTAAGTTTCATATTCTTCTTTTTTTCTCTATAAACACTTTTGTTTTGGCTTGTGTAATGTTTGGGATTCACGCACTGTAGAGGTGTTTTTTGTTTGTATGAGTTTGTGCATATAGTTGTTATGCAGTTGAGTTAATGTAGTTTGTTAATTGTACTGGTAGTATGGCATTATGCGTCCATCTTGATCTTGACCAGTACGTATTGTGTTTTGTGGTCTTCAGGCACAGGCGCTGTTACTTTAACTTATATTGGTTCAGTATGGGTTTTGAGGAAATCTTAGAAACGCTTGCCCTGTTGCTTCTAATATGGGAGGGGTTTCGGGATGATTGGATCAGGTTAATGATGCTAAAGAGGGGACACCAGTGTCTAGTAATCGTATTTTTAACCAATTAATCCATGTCTTTGAGTTATGATAGCATGACCAGAAATCTTGTTTTTCGCAGGTACTTATCTGCAGCTACTTTCGCTCTCTGGGTTAGTTACGGCTGGCGTCATCTCATGGGAAAAAAATAAATATCGTGCTGGTTTGATTTGGACCAAATTTTTCGAGAGAACGCTTTGTTTTTACAGAATGGGTTGTAGTGGAATATTCGTAGCTTTTCACAATATTGTTAAGAATGTTCCTATTCATCGTGGCCTTTCGTTCGTGTTTTCCTGAAAATATATATTTTTTATAGAACTAAGGTGTTGTTTTTTTTTTATTTTTAACAATTTTTTGGTCGATTTACGATTGGTTCGAGGGAGGGTGTCACCACTCGCAGTCTTACCCTTACTCACTCGACGTAGTTGTTTTATTTTTTTACCTAAAATATTTATTGTACTCAGGCTTCATATTGAATTGTTAGAATTTTTAAAATATTGTTGCGGGTGTATGTTTCCTCACCTTCCCTTAACTTACCCTATTCGCCGAATGATATTTGGCTTCAACTCGTCTTGCTTGGGGATATATTACGAGGGGATTAGGAGATTTTGTTTTTTTTTTGTAGGATTTTTTTTGTTTTTTTTTCGTTAGAATAGTTTCTAATATAACCGTAATACGACACCATAAAACGAAAATTTAGGGGGATCTCGACCCCAATATTTCTTTGTTCTACTGCGTATTTTTTATATTTCGTTTTAAGAAGACATACATTATGGTTATGTCTCTATTATTTTTTTTTATTTTTATATTTTTTATTTGCTCTGTTTTGTGGTCGCTGGTTATCCCGCTGTTTGGTTACCGTGTGGATAGCAATTTTAGCTACACTCGTCAATCTAAAATTTGAACCTGAACAAACTGGATTAAAAAAAACTAGGACGAATTTAAGATCATGGCCTGCTCCCAACTCCGCTCAATATACTGACATTGTATTTAACTACACGTTCCTACACACAACAAATTATACATACATATACATCTCATATGTCACTTATATAGTATATCATACACAGATATTAAGACATATTTTTACTAATTGTACATAAATTCATACAGTCTGCCTTTGTGATTTGTTCCCATCGCATCTCCGCCAGAACATATGGTAATACAGCCCCTCCCCCTCATGTTATTGTGCCTTCTGAGGGCTTTATGCAAATTAGGCTTAGGAAAAAAAGACACCCAATTAAAGGCCCATTTTCGTTCACCACCTAGTCTGTCTAGCTCGTCAATATAGTAATAATGCACCGAAAACAACAGTCTAACTGCTTCCACTCTTTATATCCAGGCCCCCTTACAACTTTCGTTATGGTTTACCCAGAGCTTCATTATAGATGGATTCAATCAATTTGGGACAGAACGTACTAGTATCTATCCCAGTATGTACATTCGCTTTCCACATGTCTGGCCAATTTTCACTTTATTTTTTACCTTGCATAACCGCCTTTCACCCTCCTGCTTATGTTCAGGCCCCGGACTAAGATCGGCTCGAAAATTTTTTTTCACTACATCTCTTTCCATCCTCAATTTTTGTATTGGTTTTTCCACATCACTTCGTTCCACTTATCTCAACCTCTGACCTATATAACCTCTTCGTCAGATTTCCTCACTCATTTCACCACCTCTTTTCATTGTTTGACCAATATCCATTTTCATAAACCCACCCATCTTTGCTCTCTCAACCACACTCTTTTTATCTTCCACCATCTTCTCTTTACCCTTTTCATTACTTACTTTGATTCGCAAACCCTCTCACACCCACACATTTTATTGTCCTCAAAGCATTCTCATTTCCAGCATCCATCTCTACCCTTGTCCTCCGCACAACTTCTTATTACATAGCCCACGCCTCGCCAAACGCTACAAACTTGTTTGTTGGAATTCGCCACATATTCCATAATCAAAACATACCCTATTTTTGCTTTCCGAGATGAAGAATGTTCTCGACTTCCAAACAATTCTTCAATGCGCTATTCCCAGAATTTTCCGACCCCTCCCCCACCCTATGAACTTCTTCTTCCGTCTACAATGTCCTTAAAATTATATTTTCGGTCTTCGAGCCCAATCCCGCTCCAGATAGCCTAATATCGTTTGGATTAGTTTTAATTTTGAATAATCCGCACCACTACGCCTCGAGATTCTCCTATCCCGCCCTGTTAAAAAAACACTTTATTTTTTAGATTATCTGCTGTTTCCAGGGGCTTGTGTCGTTCATTCGGCAAACTTTTACCTGTCTTCTCTTTCTATTTACTCTCATTTGACTTCACGCACCACTTCTTCAACACCACTGTTATATTCCTTAATAATCCATCTTGCACTTTAGTTCTGGCATTTACTATTAACTTTATTCTTTTTCAAACCTACTTTACCGCAACTCTCGTCTCAGCTTCTGGCATGTTTCTTATAGGAATTAGTCCCAACTGCGCTATATTCAATGGGTCTCAACGCGGAAGCAACAACGGTTCACTTTCCCAAGCTCTCTCTACCACATACAGACTGCATGCTTTGCCCCGCTTTCCTCTAAACTCTTGCATTTCACCGCGCCTATGCACCGGCCATCCATCATATCACACCTACCCGCATACCCTACCAGTGCACGAGAACCAACACTTTCACTCTTTCTTAGCACGGTTGACCAACATCGCCTTACATCCTCGATATAAAAAAAAAAAAAACATTTCATGCTGCGAATTGAATGTGTCCTCCCGAAGCCAGTATATCTTAAATACCTTCAACACAGAGCATCTCTATCAACTCTGATATTATGCCCTTTGTTTTGTTCGTTTTGTTTATTCTCTCTAGTTCCCGTTAAATGTCTACATACAATTTATTTGTTTTTTCTGAAGTATTTCTCGCATACATTTCTTCAAAGGCAAACACTGATCCACATATTCATCTAACACTTCATGAAGAACCACAACTAGCTATTCTTCCGAACTATGAGGCTCTTTAACATTACTCTGTCACCTCTCAATCAATGCCCTAAGAATCTTAATTTACAAGGTTAATCTCTACAAACTTATTATAGTTGTTATCTCCGTGGCTTCGTACGTGTATGCATTTTTTTTTTATGATTTATTCTTGTTTTATTTGTTAACAGTCATTTAATGACCACGATGGCTAAGGCATTACCAGCCAATTTACGTGTCAGGGGCCACATGTTCACCCATGGAATCAGATATATTATTTTTTTTAATAATTTTTTTATTATTACTTTGTCGCTGTTTCTTCCCGCGTTTTTGACGAGGTTTAGCGCAAGCGAAAACAGATCGAATGAAAATGGCCAACCTCCCCCTCCCTTTAACAATGTATTATATCAATACGTCCGACACGCAAAATTATACTATACTCTACACTGATTTTCCACTGGTTTTTTACCCCCTAGAACGCTCAACAATGCCCTGCTTCAAGTAGCCACTTAAGCCACGTCAAACCCCGTGTAAGTTTTTACCATTTATGCTCCTCAATCTCATCTCCATTGCTTGCCCTCCAGTTTCACCACCTCGGGTCTACGTCAGCGCTCGGATTCCCGGTCGCACACAAAAAAGATCTTTTTTCACTCCATCATCTATTTCACAACCTACATTTTTGGTCCTCACGTCTTCTCTTGTTCCCTCCACCCTCTACCCGACACAATATTTCCTCTTGGTCGATTCTTCCCCCCCCCTGTCCGTCACCTCATCCTCTCCAGATTTGTGCAAAATAAAAAACAATTCATAAAACCAACCCTCTTTTTTCTTGCTCTCCTCAACCACGCTCTTTTTTTTATGTTCCACACATCTCTTTTTCATCCCTTACGGTATCACTCGATCAAACCAACCTCACACCACACATTGTCAGCCTTCAAACATCTCTATTTCCAGCACTAGTACATCCATCCTCGCGCAATACTCTTATCCGCATAGCCCAGCTAACGCAACCTAGCATACATGTTGGCAACATTATTCGTTAAAAATTACCCATTTTTGCTTTCGATGATATATATGTCTCGACTTACCACACATTCTCTTTCCAGAAGGCATCAAGCCAGGATGTGTTTGCGCCTGCCGTCCCCACGTCTATGATCCACTTCCGCTTCCATTGCTTTACAAAATCCCGCTGACCTCAGCGTAGATTCCACTCGCCAGATTAATCCTATTCTAAGAACACTTCAATTTACCTCCAGTTTTTCCTCCATTCAAACTGATTCACCTCCAATTGAACTAGACCCTCACGCATCTAATTTAGCCTAATAATCCCTATGCTATATACTTTATTACATTTTACTCTTTTTTTAACTTTTCTTCTTCCGCTCACACTTTTACAAACTCACACTGTCACCGTTGCTTCTTGGCAGTTTTGTCTCACATGAATCAGCCACCACGCGCTGTATCTATCAGCGAACCTTTCACACTTGAGATCTCAATTTCCCAAGCTCTCTCATCCAAACAGACTTCATACGCTTGCCCCTCTTTCCAAAAATCTTGCATTTAGCCTCCCTACAACGCCATCATCTTAAACAAATTTTATAAATACTCATCCATGGAGGACATCACTATTCAACCCCTGCCACACCTGACCTTTTCATGAGACACCAATCACTTTCCTACTCTTCCTACACACGTAAACATGGCGCTTACATCCTCGAATAAAAACTTTTCACTGATTCTAACAACTTTCCTCCACGCCATAGTATTCTTAATACCTTCCATAAAAAAAGGGGTGGGGGGGGTACAAAGCATGCTTACCAACCTCTATCATAATGCTACTTCTCTGAAGCTTTAAATGCTACAATACGAAAGCCATTTGCTTTTTCTAAGTATGTCTCACTATACATTCTTATATGCAAACATTCCTGATCCACACATCCTATACCACATTTTCTGTAACCACACTGCTCTTCCCCAATCTGATGCTTGTACATTGCCTTTTCACCCTCTCACTCAATTACCCTCCATATAAGTTCCATGATTTCTACTGACTTTAAATAACCGGTACCAACCGTCTACAATTACAGTCTACCCCTTTTTTAATAAACATATCACAGCAATACCATCCCTAAACCTCTGTCTGAAGTTCCCATTTGCTCCCTTGTCTACACACTCAAATTTTTTTACCTCCTTCCAGAAATCTTTTTATTCTCGTTATATTTATGATACTCTTCACTCCCTCTCATTTGCCCTCTTTTCACCTTTTTTGCACCTTTTTTTTTCTTTGACCTCCTGCTTTTTCTTTTTTTTTTTTACATCTCCCTCTCAACTGATTTTTTTTTCCCTTTGAAAAAATCTTCCAAATGCCTCTCTCTTTCTTTCACTAAAAAATTTTTTATTTTTCCTTTTTTTCCCACCCTCACTACCCCTTTTTCTAAATCAACCCACCTTCAAAACTTTCTATCCCACAAGAACTTTTGCGCACTACCTTCGGGTTTCCCTAAATGCACCCATTCTCCCCCACCCCGTTATTTTTCCAAATTGTTCTCCCCTTTTTCCCAAAAATCCTGTACCAGTCTCCCTGGTACCCCTCAAAAAAAGGTTCCCCTTTCCCCAAAACCATTACTTAACCACCTCTTCACCCAACATTCACGCTTTTTTCGGGGAAAACCCATCAAATCTTTACTTAGCCTCAAAAAAATAATGATCGACATCCTTCCAGTTGCCACCCCCTCAGACATTTTAAAAATCCAAAAGCTCCTTTCGCACGCCTTCAAAAAACACTTTCCAACAAAAGCTCTATCTGGCCATCCCTTTTCCCACTCACATACGTAACTTTGTATATTTCGCCCTTTTTTAAAAAGTATTCCCAAAATCAGTCCTTTTTTTCAGCAAAAAAAAAATTTTACAAGCTCTTCAAACCCTTTCCATTTACAACACTGAACACCCCAGTATACAAATTTTACCTCAACTGCACATTAACCCCCCTTGCACTCAATTTACCCACAAATATAACCCGGTCTTAAGCATTCAAAACCGGACACCACTCATTCAGGTGCTCCCAAAACAGTTTGCCTTCTCATGATCTTTTTCTTTTGCCAAAATTTCATTGGGGCCAAAAATCCCCAAAACTCTCTCCAAACCCAAAATTTTTAGTTTTACCATATCATTCGAGAATTTACTTTCTTACATTCTATTCATATACTACGAAACTCCCCGTTTTTAGGGGAACTGCTACTCCTTCCCTTGCTTTTTTGTCTCTTTACAACCCCTGACTTTACTCTCAGGACCCTTCCAAACCACTCTTTCCTTTACCCTTTGAGAAACGTTTTTATTCGAGCCAAAACCAGGTTTTCCCCCCCTCATTTATATAACTATCTTTTTTCCCTTTTTTTATATTTTTTTTTTTTTGGTTACATCCACAAAACATTTAGACACCTAAATCTGAGTCTACGAGGAGGATGAGCACTCCCCGCATGACTCCTTCTGTTTCCCATTTTTAGAAACTTAAAATACAAGGAAAGACTTCTGGCCCCACGCTCCCGTCCCCCCTAGTCGCCTTCTACGACACGTGAGGAATGCGTGGGAAGTATTATTTCACCCCTATCAACAGGGATAATAAATATGTATATATATATATATATATATATATATATATATATATATATATATATATATATATATATATATATATGTATATATATATATATATATATATATATATATATATATATATATATATATATATATATATATGAAAAATGTAAGAAGTAATTTAGAAAACTGAAACTTCTAACTTGAAATGAAATGAAAAATGAATGTCACATAATGGTTCAACCTCTGGCTATGGAAAAGGGATATGTATAATCTATTTACTATATATATATATATATATATATATATATATATATATATATATATATATATATATATATATTTTTTTTTTTTTTTTTTATACTTTGTCGCTGTCTCCCGCGTTTGCGAGGTAGCGCAAGGAAACAGACGAAAGAAATGGCCCAACCCCCCCCCCCCCATACACATGTACATACACACGTCCACACACGCAAATATACATACCTACACAGCTTTCCATGGTTTACCCCAGACGCTTCACATGCCTTGCTTCAATCCACTGACAGCACGTCAACCCCTGTATACCACATGACTCCAATTCACTCTATTTCTTGCCCTCCTTTCACCCTCCTGCATGTTCAGGCCCCGATCACACAAAATCTTTTTCACTCCATCTTTCCACCTCCAATTTGGTCTCCCTCTTCTCCTCGTTCCCTCCACCTCCGACACATATATCCTCTTGGTCAATCTCTCCTCACTCATTCTCTCCATGTGCCCAAACCATTTCAAAACACCCTCTTCTGCTCTCTCAACCACGCTCTTTTTATTTCCACACATCTCTCTTACCCTTACGTTACTTACTCGATCAAACCACCTCACACCACACATTGTCCTCAAACATCTCATTTCCAGCACATCCATCCTCCTGCGCACATCTCTATCCATAGCCCACGCCTCGCAACCATACAACATTGTTGGAACCACTATTCCCTCAAACATACCCATTTTTGCTTTCCGAGATAATGTTCTCGACTTCCACACATTTTTCAAGGCTCCCAAAATTTTCGCCCCCTCCCCCACCCTATGATCCACTTCCGCTTCCATGGTTCCATCCGCTGACAGATCCACTCCCAGATATCTAAAACACTTCACTTCCTCCAGTTTTTCTCCATTCAAACTCACCTCCCAATTGACTTGACCCTCACCCCTACTGTACCTAATAACCTTGCTCTTATTCACATTTACTCTCAACTTTCTTCTTCCACACACTTTACCAAACTCAGTCACCAGCTTCTGCAGTTTCTCACATGAATCAGCCACCAGCGCTGTATCATCAGCGAACAACAACTGACTCACTTCCCAAGCTCTCTCATCCCCAACAGACTTCATACTTGCCCCTCTTTCCAGGACTCTTGCATTTACCTCCCTTACAACCCCATCCATAAACAAATTAAACAACCATGGAGACATCACACACCCCTGCCGCAAACCTACATTCACTGAGAACCAATCACTTTCCTCTCTTCCTACACGTACACATGCCTTACATCCTCGATAAAAACTTTTCACTGCTTCTAACAACTTGCCTCCCACACCATATATTCTTAATACCTTCCACAGAGCATCTCTATCAACTCTATCATATGCCTTCTCCAGATCCATAAATGCTACATACAAATCCATTTGCTTTTCTAAGTATTTCTCACATACATTCTTCAAAGCAAACACCTGATCCACACATCCTCTACCACTTCTGAAACCGCACTGCTCTTCCCCAATCTGATGCTCTGTACATGCCTTCACCCTCTCAATCAATACCCTCCCATATAATTTACCAGGAATACTCAACAAACTTATACCTCTGTAATTTGAGCACTCACTCTTATCCCCTTTGCCTTTGTACAATGGCACTATGCACGCATTCCGCCAATCCTCAGGCACCTCACCATGAGTCATACATACATTAAATAACCTTACCAACCAGTCAACAATACAGTCACCCCCTTTTTTAATAAATTCCACTGCAATACCATCCAAACCTGCTGCCTTGCCGGCTTTCATCTTCCGCAAAGCTTTTACTACCTCTTCTCTGTTTACCAAATCATTTTCCCTAACCCTCTCACTTTGCACACCACCTCGACCAAAACACCCTATATCTGCCACTCTGTCATCAGACACATTCAACAAACCTTCAAAATACTCATTCCATCTCCTTCTCACATCACCGCTACTTGTTATCACCTCCCCATTTACGCCCTTCACTGAAGTTCCCATTTGCTCCCTTGTCTTACGCACCCTATTTACCTCCTTCCAGAACATCTTTTTATTCTCCCTAAAATTTACTGATAGTCTCTCACCCCAACTCTCATTTGCCCTTTTTTTCACCTCTTGCACCTTTCTCTTGACCTCCTGTCTCTTTCTTTTATACTTCTCCCACTCAATTGCATTTTTTCCCTGCAAAAATCGTCCAAATGCCTCTCTCTTCTCTTTCACTAATACTCTTACTTCTTCATCCCACCACTCACTACCCTTTCTAAACAGCCCACCTCCCACTCTTCTCATGCCACAAGCATCTTTTGCGCAATCCATCACTGATTCCCTAAATACATCCCATTCCTCCCCCACTCCCCTTACTTCCATTGTTCTCACCTTTTTCCATTCTGTACACAGTCTCTCCTGGTACTTCCCCACACAGGTCTCCTTCCCAAGCTCACTTACTCTCACCACCTTCTTCACCCCAACATTCTCTCCTCTTTTCTGAAAACCCATACTAATCTTCACCTTAGCCTCCACAAGATAATGATCAGGCATCCCTCCAGTTGCACCTCTCAGCACATTAACATCCAAAAGTCTCTCTTTCGCACGCCTGTCAATTAACACGTAATCCAATAACGCTCTCTGGCCATCTCTCCTACTTACATAAGTATACTTATGTATATATGTATATATGTATATATATATATATATATTTTCTTTTCTTTTTTTTTTTTTTACTATTGTTTCCTTGCGAGGTAACGCAAGGAAACAGACGAAAGAAATGGCCCAACCCACCCCCATACACATGTATATACATACGTCCACACACGCAAATATACATACCTACACAGCTTTCCATGGTTTACCCCAGACGCTTCACATGCCCTGATTCAATCCACTGACAGCGCGTCAACCCCGGTATACCACATCGATCCAATTCACTCTATTCCTTGCCCTCCTTTCAACCTCCTGCATGTTCAGGCCCCGATCACACAAAATCTTTTTCACTCCATCTTTCCACCTCCAATTTGGTCTCCCACTTCTCTTTCCCTCTACCTCCGACACATATATCCTATTGGTCAATCTTTCCTCACTCATTCTCTCCATGTGCCCAAACCATTTGAAAACACCCTCTTCTGCTCTTTCAACCACGCTCTTTTTATTTCCACACATGTCTCTTACCCTTACGTTACTTACTCGATCAAACCACCTCACACCACACATTGTCCTCAAACATCTCATTTCCAACACATCCATCCTCCTGCGCACAACTCTATCCATAGCACACGCCTCGCAACCATACAACATTGTTGGAACCACTATTCCTTCAAACATATCCATTTTTCCTTTCCGAGATAATGTTCTCGACTTCGACACATTCTTTAAGGCTCCCAGGATTTTCGCCCCCTCCCCCACCCTATATATATATATATATATATATATATATATATATATATATATATATATATATATATATATATATATATATATATATATATATATATATATATATATATATATATATATATGTATATATATAAATATATATCTTTTTATTTCTTTCATACTATTCGCCATTTCCCGCGATAGCGAGGTACCGTTAAGAACAGAGTACTGGGCCTTTGAGGGAATATCCTCACCTGGCACCCTTATCTGTTCCTTCTTTTGGAAAAAAAAAAAAAAAGAAAAACGAGAGGGGAGGATTTCCAGCCCCCCGCTCCCTTCCCTTTTAGTCGCCTTTGTAATTTGAGCACTCACTCTTATCCCCTCTACCTTTGTACATATATATACATATATATTTTCTTTTTTTTTTTTTTTATACTTTGTCGCTGTCTCCCGCGTTTGCGAGGTAGCGCAAGGAAGCAGACGAAAGAAATGGCCCAACCCCCCCCCCCCATACACATGTACATACACACGTCCACACACGCAAATATACATACCTACACAGCTTTCCATGGTTTACCCCAGACGCTTCACATGCCTTGATTCAATCCACTGACAGCACGTCAAACCCTGTATACCACATCGCTCCAATTCACTCTATTCCTTGCCCTCCTTTCACCCTCCTGCATGTTCAGGCCCCGATCACACAAAATCTTTTTCACTCCATCTTTCCACCTCCAATTTGGTCTCCCTCTTCTCCTCGTTCCCTCCACCTCCGACACATATATCCTCTTGGTCAATCTTTCCTCACTCATTCTCTCCATGTGCCCAAACCATTTCAAAACACCCTCTTCTGCTCTCTCAACCACGCTCTTTTTATTTCCACACATCTCTCTTACCCTTACGTTACTTACTCGATCAAACCACCTCACACCACACATTGTCCTCAAACATCTCATTTCCAGCACATCCATCCTCCTGCGCACAACTCTATCCATAGCCCACGCCTCGCAACCATACAACATTGTTGGAACCACTATTCCTTCAAACATACCCATTTTTGCTTTCCGAGATAATGTTCTCGACTTCCACACATTTTTCAAGGCTCCCAAAATTTTCGCCCCCTCCCCCACCCTATGATCCACTTCCGCTTCCATGGTTCCATCCGCTGACAGATCCACTCCCAGATATCTAAAACACTTCACTTCCTCCAGTTTTTCTCCATTCAAACTCACCTCCCAATTGACTTGACCCTCAACTCTACTGTACCTAATAACCTTGCTCTTATTCACATTTACTCTTAACTTTCTTCTTCCACACACTTTACCAAACTCATATATATATATATATATATATATATATATATATATATATATATATAGATATATATATATATATATATATATATATATATGTATATATATATATCCCTGGGGATAGGGGAGAAAAAATACTTCCCACGTATTCCCTGCCTGTCGTAGAAGGCGAGTAAAAGAGAAGGAGCGGGGGGCTGGAAATCCTCCCCTCTCATTCTTTTTTTAATTTTCCAAAAGAAGAAACAGAGAATGGGGCCACGTGAGGATATTCCCTCAAAGGCCCAGTCCTATGTTCTTAACGCTACCTCGTTTGCGCGGGAAATGGCGAATAGTATGAAAGAAAGTTATATATATATATGTGTATATATACATACATATATATATATATATATATATATATATATATATATATATATATATATATATATATATATATATATATATATATATATATACATATATATATATATATATATATATATATATATATATATATATATATATATATATATATATATATATAATGATATATATATATATATATATATATATATGTATATATATATATATATATATATATATATATATATATATATATATATATATATATGTATATATATATATATATATATATATATATATATATATATATATATATATATATATATATATATATATATATATATTATTTATTTATCTATTTTGCATTGTCGCTGACTCTCGCATTTGCGAGGTTGCGGAAGAAAAAAGACGAGAAATGGACCAACTCACCTCTATACACATGTATATACATACACATCCATACACGCAAATATACATACCTCTACATCTCAATGTACACACATATATACACACACAGAGGTATATATATATATACACAAGTACATAATTCATACTGTCTGCCTTTATTTATTCTCATAGCCACCTCGCTACACATGGAATAACAACCCCCTCCCCCCTCATGTGTGCGAGGTAGCACTATGAAAAGACAACAAAGGCCCCATTCGTTCACACTCAGTCTCTAGCTGTCATGTAATAATGCCCGAAACCACACCTCCCTTTCCATATCCAGGCCCCATACAACTTTCCATGGTTTACCCCAGACGTTTCACATGCCCTGATTCAATCCATTTACAGCACGTCGACCCCGGTATACCACATCGATCCAATTCACTCTATTCCTTGCCCGCCTTTCACCCTCCTGCATGTTCAGGCCCCGATCACTCAAAATCTTTTTCACTCCATCTTTCCACCTCCAATTTGGTCTCCCACTTCTCGTTCCCTCCACCTCCGACTCATATATCCTCTTGGTCAATCTTTCCTTACTCATTCTTTCCATGTGCCCTAACCATTTCAAAACAACCTCCTCTGCTCTATCAACCACGCTCTTTTTATTTCCACACATCTCTCGTACCCTTACATTACTTACTCGATCACCACATATTGTCCTTAAACATCTCATTTCCAGCACATCAACCCTCCTGCGCATACTCTATCCATAGCCCACACCTGGCAACCATATTCCATCAAACATACCCATTTTTGCTTTCCGAGATAATGTTCTGGACTTCCAAACATTCTTTAAGTCTCCCAGGATTCTCGCCCCCTTCCCCACCCTATGAATCACTTCCGCTTCCATGTTTCCATCCGCTGCCAGATCCACTCCCAGATATCTAAAACACTTTACTTCCTCCAGTTTTCCTCCATTCAAACTTACCTCCCAATTGACTTGACCCTTAACACTACTGTACCTAATAACCTTCTTCTTATTCACATTTACTCTCAACTTTCGTCTCTCACACACTTTACCAAACTCAGTCACCATCTTCTGCCGTTTCTCACATGAATCAGCCACCAGCGATGTATCATCAGCGAACAACAACTGACTCACTTCCCATGCTCTCCCATCCACAACAGACTGCATACTTGCCCCCCTTTCCAAAACTCTTTCATTCACCTCCCTAACAACCCCATCAATAAACAAATTAAACAACCATGGAGACATCACACACCCCAGCCGCAAACCTACATTCACTGAGTACCAATCACTTTCCTCTCTTCCTACACGTACACATGCCTTATATCATCGATAAAACTTTTCATTGCTTCTAACAACTTGCCTCCCACACCATATATTCTTAGTACCTTCCACAGATCGTCTCTATCATCTCTATCATATGATTTTTCCAGATCCATAAATGGTACATACAAATCCATTTGCTTTTTTAAGTATCTCTCACATACATTCTTCAAAGCAAACACCTGATCCACACATCCTCTACCACTTCTGAAACCACACTGCTCTTCCCCAGTCTGATGCTCTGTACATTCCTTCACCATCTCAGTCAATACCCTCCCATATAATTTACAAGGAATACTCAACAAACTTATACCTCTGTAATTTGAGCACTCACTCTTATCCCCTTTACCTTTGTACAATGGCACTATGCACGCATTCCGCCAATCCCCAGGCACGTCACCATAAATCATACATACATTAAATAACCTTACCAACCAGTCAACAATACAGTCACCCCCATTTTTAAGGAATTCCACTGCAATACTATCCAAACCTGCTCCCTTGCCGGCTTTCGTCTTCCGCAAAGCTTTTACTACCTCTTCTCTGATTTCCAGATCATTTTCCCTAACCCTCGCACTTTGCCCACCACCTCCACCAAAACACTCTATATCTGCCAATCTTTCATCAAGCACATTGAACAGACCTTCAAAATACTCACTATATCTCCTTCTCACATCACCACTTGTTATCACCTCCCCATTAGCCCCCTTCACTGAAGTTCCCATTTGCTCCCTTGTCTTACGCACTTTACCTTCCTCCAGAACATCTTTTTATTCTCCCTAAAATTTAATGATACTCTCTCACCCCAACTCTCATTTGCCCTCTTTTTCACCTCTTGCACCTTTCTCTTGACCTCCAGCCTCTTTGTTTTATACATCTCCCACTGATTTGCATTTTCTCCCTGCAAAAATCGTCCACATGCCTCTCTCTTTTCTTTCACTAATAATCTTACCTCTTCTTCCCACCACTCACTACCTTTTCTAATCAACCCTCCTCCCACGCTTCTCATGCCACAATCATCTTTTGCGCAATCCATCACTGATTCCCTAAATACATCCCATTCCTCCCCCACTCCCCTTACCTCCTTTGTTCTAACCCTTTTCCATTCTGTACTCAGTCTCTTCTGGTACTTCCTCACACAAGTCTCCTTCCCAATCTCACTTACTCTCACCACCCTCTTCACACCAACATTCTCTCTTCTTTTCTGAAAACCCATACAAATCTTCACGTTCTCCTCCACAAAATAATGATCAGACATCCCTCCAGTTGCACCTCTCAGCATATTAACATCCAAAAGTGTCTCTTTCGCCCGCCTGTCAAGTAACACGTAATCCGATAACGCTCTCTGGTCATCTCTCCTACTTACATACGTATACTTATGTATATGTCGCTTTTTAAACCGGGTATTCCCAATCACCAGTCCTTTTTCAGCACATAAATCTACAAGCTCCTCACCATTTCCATTTACAACACTGAACACCCCACGTATACCAATTATACCAAATCACCCACCACTATAACCCGGTCTTTTGCGTCAAAACCACGAAAACACTCATTCAGATGCTCCCAAAACACTTGTCTCACATGATCTTTGTACTCATACCCAGGTGCATATGCACCAATAATCACCCATCTCTCTCCATCAACTTTCAGTTTTACCCATATTAATCGAGAATTTACATTCTTATATTCTATCACATACTACCACAACTCCTGTTTCAGGAGTAGTGCTACTCCTTCCCTTGCTCTTGTCCTCTCACTAACCCCTGACTTTACTGCCAAGACATTCCTAAACCACATCTCCCTTTACCCTTGAGCTTCGTTTCACTTAGAGCCAAAACATCCAGGTTCCTTTCCTCAAACATACTATCTATCTCTCCTTTTTTCATATCTTGGTTAAATCCACACACATTTAGACACCGCAATCTGAGCCTTCTAGGAGGATGAGCACTCCCCGCGAGACTCCTTCTGTTTCCCATTTTAGAAAGTTAAAATACAAGGAGGGGACGATATCTGGCCCCCCGCTCCCGTCCCCTTTAGTCGCCTTTTATGACACGTGAGGAATGCGTGGGAAGTATTCTTTCTCCCCTATCCCCAGGGATAATATATATATATATATATTTCATGTTGGGGTGAAGAGGGTGGTGAGAGTAAGTGAGCTTGGGAAGGAGACCTGTGTGAGGAAGTACCAGGAGAGACTGAGTACAGAATGGAAAAAAGTGAGAACAATGGAAGTAAGGGGAGTGGGGGAGGAATGGGATGTATTTAGGGAATCAGTGATGGATTGCGCAAAAGATGCTTGTGGCATGAGAAGATTGGGAGGTGGGTTGATTAGAAAGGGTAGTGAGTGGTGGGATGAAGAAGTAAGATTATTAGTGAAAGAGAAGAGAGAGGCATTTGGACGATTTTTGCAGGGAAAAAATGCAATTGAGTGGGAGATGTATAAAAGAAAGAGACAGGAGGTCAAGAGAAAGGTGCAAGAGGTGAAAAAGAGGGAAATGTGAGTTGGGGTGAGAGAGTATCATTAAATTTTAGGAAGAATAAAAAGATGTTCTGGAAGGAGGTAAATAAAGTGCGTAAGACAAGGGAGCAAATGGGAACTTCAGTGAAGGGCGCAAAAGAGGAGGTGATAACAAGTAGTGGTGATGTGAGAAGGAGATGGAGTGATTATTTTGAAGGTTTGTTGAATGTGTTTGATGATTAAGTGGCAGATATAGGGTGTTTTGCTCGAGGTGGTGTGCAAAGTGAGAGTGTTAGGGAAAATGATTTGGCAAACAGAGAAGAGGTAGTAAAAGCTTTGCGGAAGATGAAAGCCGGCAAGGCAGCAGGTTTGGATGGTATTGCAGTGGAATTTATTAAAAAAGGGGGTGACTGCATTATTGACTGGTTGGTAAGGTTATTTAATGTATGTATGACTCATGGTGAGGTGCCTGAGGATTGGCGGAATGCGTGCATAGTGCCAATGTACAAAGGCAAAGGGGATAAGAGTGAGTGCTCAAATTACAGAGGTATAAGTTTGTTGAGTATTCCTGGTAAATTATATGGGAGGGTATTGATTGAGAGGGTGAAGGCATGTACAGAGCATCAGATTGGGGAAGAGCAGTGTGGTTTCAGAAGTGGTAGAGGACGTGTGGATCATGTGTTTGCTTTGAAGAATGCATGTGAGAAATACTTAGAAAAGCAAATGGATTTGTATGTAGCATTTATGGATCTGGAGAAGGCATATGATAGAGTTGATAGAGATGCTTGGGGAAAGGGGTATTAAGAATATTGGTGTGGGAACAAGTTGTTAGAAAAAAAACATTTTGAAATGGTTTTTATCGGGGGTGTTTTGGGAGGATTTTTTATCGTTTTGGGAAGAGAGGGAAAGTGATTGGTTCTCAGAGAAAAAAAGGTTTTGCGGCAAGGGGTTTTGTGGGGGATGTCTCCATGGAGGGGTTCTTTTTAGTTTTTTAATTTGGATTGGGGTTTGTAAGGGGTGAATGCAAGAGTTTGGAAATGAGAAAGGGAAATTTTGAAGTTTGTTGGGGGGGAGAGTTTTTCCCGGAAGGGGGTTCAGTGTTGTTCGCTGTTTGATACACCCGGGGAGTTACTGATTCATGTGAGAAATGAGAAGCTGGTGACTGAGTTTGAAAAGTGTGTAAAGGGGGGGGGGAAAAAAAGAAAGAAAGTTAGAGTAAATGTGAATAAAGAGCAGGTTATTAGGGAATAGTATGGTTGAGGGTCAAGTAAATAGGGAGGAAAAAAGGTTTTTGTTTGGAGAAAAAACGGGAGGAAAGAAAATTTTTTTTTTTTTAGATATTTGGGAGTGGATTGGCAGCGGATGGAACCATGGAAGCGGAAGGGGGATATAGGGTGGGGGAAGGGGGCGGAAAAATTTCTGGGGGCCTTTGAAGAATTTTGTGGAAGTCGAGACCATTATTGGGGAAACCCAAAAATGGGTTTTTGTTTGAACAAAATAGTGGTTTTAAAGAATGTTGTATGGTTTGAGAGGTTGGGGTTTTAATGGTTTTGGAATTTTGTGCGCAGGAGGATGGTGTGCTGGATATAAAGATTTTTTGAGGAAAAATATGAGGTGTGAGGTGGGTTTGATCGAGGTAAGAAAAAGGTTAAGGGAAATAGGAGAGATGTGTGTAAATTTAAAAAGAGCGTGGTTGAGGGGAGCAAAAAGAGGGTGTTTTGAAGGGTTTTTGGGACATGGAGAAAAATGGGGGGGGGGAAAATTTTGGGGGACCAAGGGATTATATGGTCGGGGTTTGGAGGGAACGGGGTAAAGGGTGGGAGACAAATGAGGGGGAAAGTTTTTGGGGGAGGGGGAAAAAAAAATTTTTTTTTGTTTTTGGGGGGGGCCCCCTGAATTTTTTGGGCAGGGAGGGTGAAAGGGGGTTTTTAAAGGGATGAGTAAATTGGATGATGTGGTTCCCAGGGGTTGACGTTTTTCAGTGGAGGGAATCGGGGCTTGTGAAGTGTCGGGGGGTTTAAACCCAAATGGAAAGCTTTTTTTAGGTATGTTATTGCGTTTTGTGGACGTATTTTTATATATAGGGTGTATGGGGGGGGTTTGGCCATATCTTTCGTCGGTTTCCTTCCCGGCTACGGAAAAAGGCGGGCAGCCAAAAAAAATATCGAGAATACCCTTTCCTTTCGGGGATTCCCCGCCTTTCTTGAAGCGTTTAAAAGGGGGGGGAGCGAGGGCTGGATCCTCTTCTTTTTTTTTTTTTTTTATTTTCCAAAGATGGGGGCAGAGATGGGGGCCAGGTTTAGGATTTAATTCCCTCAAAGCCCAGTCCTTTTGTTTTTTTTAATGCTACCTCGCATTTTATATATATATATTTTTTATTTTATATTATATATATAAATTTAAAATTTATATAATTTTTATATATATTTATTATATATATAAAATATTATATATATTTTATATATATTTTATATATTTTTAAATATATATATTATATATATTTTGTTGATCAAATTTTCTTTTTGGAGGCTAAGGGGGAAGATTTTATGGGTTTTTAGAAAAGAACGTTAGTTCGTGAAAGAGATGAGAGAGGCATATATTGGACGAATTTTGCATGGAAACCAATAAATGAAATGTGAGTGGGAGATGTATAAAAGAAGAGACAGGGAGGTCAAGAAGCAAAGTGTGCAGAGAGGTGAAAAAAAAGGGGACATGGATAGACGAATGGGTAGATGAGTGGAGAGAGTATCATTCAGGAATTTTGTTGTGGCAGATATAAAAAAATGTATGTTCTGGAAGAGAGGTAAATGATAATAGTGCGGTAAAATAGTGGAGCAGATGTTGTGTTAAGGTGGATATAAACAAACTGTTTTACCAAAAGTGAATCGACCAAGTGGTCGAAATAGGGGAGATCGACTTTGACTTTGTGTTGATTTGGGTGATAATCAAGGTAGTGGTGATTTGAGAAGGAGATGGAGTGAGTTTTTTGAAGGTTTGTGAATGTGTTAAGATGTTAGAGTGGCAGATATAGGGGGTTTGGTCGAGGTGGTGGTGCCAAAGTGAGAGGGTTAGAGGTGGGGAAAATATGATTTTGGTAACAGAGAACCCAGTGGTAGTAAAAGCTTGGCGGGAAGATGGAAGCCTGGTCCAATGGCAGCAGGCAGGGTTTGGATGGGATATGCGCGTGGAATTTATTTAAAAAAGGGTGGGTTGTATCTGTACTGTTGACTGGGTGTTTTAAGGTTATTTATGTAGGTATGGAACCTCTTGGTGAGGTAGGCCTTGAGGCTCGCGAGCGCTCGCGCTCTTGCGGATCCTAATGCGAGTACCCTCCCAGACACAAACAGTTCGCACACCACACATCCCTAGTCCCCCATACTTATACCTACGCCCGGCAAAATGGGTATAAGGTGAGTGTCTCACAATTACAGGGTATAAGTTTGTTTGAGTATTCCTGGTAACATTATATGGTCGATTCGTGGTTATTGATTGAGAGGGTGATTTTTGCAGGGAGTGGTGGATGAATGTTCATGTACAGAGCATTAGATTGTGGAAAGAAAGTTATTAAAAGCAGTCAGGGTGTGGATTTCAGATGTTTTCGTGTACATGTTGTTAGGGTGAGGGGATAGAGGATTGTGTGGATCTTTGAGGTGTTTGCTTTGAAGAATTAGAATGTATGTGATGAAATAATTACGAAAAGCAAATGGATTTGTATTGTAGCATTATGGATCTGGACAGAAGGCATATGATAGAGTGGATCAGAGATGCTCTGTGCGGAAGGTATTAAGAAATATATGGTGTGGGAACTGTGCAAGTTGTATTGAAGCAGTGAAAAAATTTTTATCATCGAGGATATTGTTATGGTTATGTTGCAAAGGTGTAAGGCATATGTGTAAGTGTAGGAAGGAGAGGAAAGTGATTGGTTTCCAGGTTTTGGAATTGTTGAATTGTAGGTTTGTGGCAGGGGGTGTGTGATGTCTCATGGTCTGTTTAATTGTTTAGTGGATGGGAGTTGTTGTAGGGAGTGAATTGCAAGTGTTTGGGAAAGAGGGCAAGTTTGAAGTCTGTTGGGATAGTAGAGCTTGGAAGTGAGTCAGGTGTTGTTCGCTGATGATACAGCGCCTTGGTGGTCTGATTCATTGCGAGGTGAAACTGCAGAAGCTGGTGATCTGAGTATTGTGGGTTTAAAGTGTTGTGAAAGAAGAAAGTTATGATAAATTGTGAATAAGAGCAAGGGTTATTAGGTCAGTTAGGGTTGAGGGGTCAAGTCATTAGGGAGGTGAGTTTTGAATGGCAGCGAAAGATAAAATGGGGAGGGCATTTATGACTTACTGAGTGTTTCTCTAGATATCTGGGAGTTGGATCCTGGCAGGGAATTGGAGAATCATGATAGCGTGAGAGGTGGATCATTAGGGTTGGGTGAGGGGGCGAAAATTCTGGGAAGCCTTTGAATGAATGTGTGGATGCATTAGACGATGAAAAATTATATCGGAAAAGCAAAATATGGGTTATGTTTAGAACGCGAATAGTTGTGTTCCAGCTAATGGTGTGATTTTATGGTTTTTGAGAGGCGTGGGCTATTGGATAGAGTGGCCGCAGTGAGGGATGGATGTGCTGGAGAAATGGAGATGTTTGATGGACAAATGTGTGGGGTTGTGAGGTGGTTTGATCGAGTTAAGTAGTCAGTTTAAGGGTAAGTGTGGATGTGTGGAAATAAAAAGTGCTCGTGGTTGTTGATCGAGAGAGAAAGAGGGGTCAGGTTTTGAAATGGTCGCGGGCACATTGAGGAGTATATGGAGTGAGGAAAGATTTGACCAAGAAGAGATATTTGTGTCGGAGGTGGAATGAGTGAACTAGAGGAGAAGAGGGGAGACCAAATTAGGAGTTATGGAGAAAGATGAAAAGTTGTGTACTTATAAAAGTGGATTAAGAGGGCTATGTGAAAAAGAATTTGTGTGATCCTTGGCCCTGAACATGCAGGAGGGGTGATATGGATGGCCAAGGATTAGAGTGAATTGGTAGCAGATTTCAATGGATGTTATACTTGTTTTGGGTATTTACCTGGGGTTATTGTCGTGCTGGTCAGTGGATTGATCAAGGCATGTGAAGCGATACTGGGGTAAACCATGGACATCAAGCTGTGTAGGTAGATATGCTATATTTGGTGGGTAGGACGTATGGTTATACATGTGCATGGGGCGTAGGGTGGGCCATTTCTTCGTTGTTCCATGCTGACTACTAGAGCATAACGCTCCGGCTGTGTGTGTGTGTACTTGACAGCGACAAAGAAATAATAAAATATAAAAATTGTTATATTGATATATATATTGATATTTCAGTGATGTGATGGTATTTATTGGTGCGATTTTATAATGTGATATATTCATATATATATAAATATATTAGATGTATAGTTATAATATTATAGGTTTATCATATGATGATATATATTATTATATATTAATTATGATATATAATAGTATTTAACAGATATGATATTATATACTATATTATTTTATATATTATATATATATAAGAATTAAATATGATGATATAAATATATATATATATTAATTATGATGATTATATAATATTTATGACTAAATATTATATATAGTACAGTATATATCTATCTTGTCATGTTGTCGTGATAGAAAATATCTTTAATTACTGAAAATAGGAAAATATTTTCATTATGATTAAAACATTATGATGCTGAATTGCGTCGTGTACTTATACCAGAATATTAAGCATCATAAAACTTAAGAGACAACCAGGAGAGACTGGATTCTTGCTTTGAAAGTACTGTTACGCTTTATACTTTTGGCTCATCTTCACTCAGTCTTCCCAGAAATCTGATGCTAATGTTTACAGAAACATTTTACATAGGTGAAGATTTCTCATTACACTTGCAATATTTAACATTGATCGCAAAGATCTTGATGATATCTATTGAGATAGTTTTGCAACAATAACTTGAATATAAGCTGCCTTCTCAGCCCACAAAACCCGACTTGAAGAAATGTTCTCTAATTATGCGAAAGTCCCGAGTTACTAAACTGCCCCACCCCCCTCGCCCCCCCACTCCCCCCTCGCCCCCCCCCGCCCCCCCCCCCCCCCTTCCCCCCCCTACCCCTGCCCCCCCCCCACCGTTTTGCACTGTAGTGAGATATTCTGAGTTCATACATCATACTTAAGGAGCACTCTTTGGAGGTCGATTCACAAGCTGTACGCCCATCTCACTCATCTTTGTCTGATTCAAACGCTGCTAGGGATGGAGCTATTCTTGTTAAGATCTGGAAGGGGCTTAAGTGAGTGATGCTGTCGTGGTGTCGAACTGCTACTCTGGGACGAGTGAAAATCTGCTGTTTCCTGGGGGCTGTCTCAGTACTGAGGTGTAGTTACTTTGGCCAATCCAGGTTCTCGTTACGCGTAGTATCTTATGACTGATCCCATGCAAGATGGCTTAAGCCAAATCCCTGGGTTCCTTACACAGTGTTTCAACTTGTTTATTCTCGGATCCCATTTATGGTCTATTATTGCCTGAGGAATGCGGGTCTTTAGTTCTTCTGGATCTGACGCTCCACCTGCTACCAGTAGACGAAATTGTTAGCTTGGTCTGTTCGAATGCTCCATACAGAGTGAGAAGAAGTCAATATGTATATATGTTGAAAATGCAAGACTTTCCATCAAACTGCTATGGGTGATATAACGTGCGTGGACAGTAAAGAGACCAAAAGATTACATCGTCTAGTGGTCCACTTGGTTTAGGCTCAAACACTCCCAAAAAACCACCACCCACCTCAACATCTTGTTAATAAACACTTTTAAGATGCCATTTTTATCACGGCTGTTGGGCACATTTAATAAACATGACAATTCAGTCATCGCATCATGTCTCTATACATAGATTTATATATAATATAATTCTATATCTCGCATCGCTCGCTCGCTCTAATATATTATTATATATATATATGATTTAGATATATATATATAGTATATACTATTAGTATCTATATATATAGTATATATATATATATATATTCATATTTATAAATTTTATTTTATCTTATACTAATTCGCCTTTTCTCCCGCCGTGTTAGTCGAGGTAGCGTTAAGAACCCCCCCCCCCCCACCCCCCCCCCCCCCCCTATAACTGGATTGATGTCTGGGTTGTGGGCCTTGAAGGAATATCCGTCACTCTGGCCCCTCTTATCGGTTCCTGTATTTTGGAAATTTAAAAGAACGTAGGGGAGGATTTCAGTCTCCCACTCCTCGCTTCCCTCTTTTGTTGCCTACGACACGTGAGGGTATGACGTGGAAAGTGTCGCATTTCTTCCTCCTTTCTCCCCGGGATATTATATTATATATTATTTTATATATATATATATATTATATTATATAAATATATAATAGATTATTATATTTATATTATATATATATATATATTTATTATTATCAGTTTTTTTTATGTTTTCTTTGTCGCTGTCTCCCAGGTTTTTGCAAGGTAGGCGCGCAAGGGGAAGAAAAATACGACGAAAGATAAAATGGCCCAAAACCTACCCCCTACACATTTGTATACATACACGTCAACCACACTTGCAACATTGTACTGTACTCTAATAAATGCTTTTTAATGTACACATCATATATATCACACACGACACATACATACTGTCCCATCACACAATTCATACATACATGCCCATGACTAAACCAATTAACACTGTCTGCCTGTTTATTCATTTCGCCATTACGCCACCTTCACCCACAACTGGAATACCTTCCCGCCTCCACCTCAATTATACTATTATGACATATTATATATATATATATTATTTATATATAGATGTTATTTATAGGATATCTATATTATATTATTATATATATATATATTATATTATTATATATATATATTTACATATTTATACATTTAGGATGGAGTCGGTGCGCCAAAGGGTGGATATTTCTGCTGGAAAAATATGAGATGTTTTGAGTTGTAGAGGTGGCTGTTTCATCGAGTAAAATATATATAGCGGTACTCGAGAGATGTGTGGCAATTAAAAAGAGTGTTGGTTGAGAAGCAGATAAGAGGGTGTTTTGAAAGGTTTGGTCAATTCCACAGAATGATGTGAGGAAATGATTGAACCCAAAGAGGATACATGTGTCAGAGGTGAGGGAACGAGAGGTGGAGTTATGGAAGATGGAAAAAGATGGAGTGAAAAAGATTTTTGTGATCGGGGCTTTAACATGCAGAGGGTAAAGGCTGCAAGGCAATAGGTGGAATTAGAACGATGTGGATACAGGGGTCGATGTGCTGTTATTGGTTTTAACCATAGCCATGTGAAGGATCTGGGGTAAAAAACAAGAAAGTTCTTTTGGGGTGCTGGTTGTGGACAGGGAAGCTGTGGTTTCGGTGCATTAATCACTGACGCTAGAAACGAGTGTGAACAAGGGTTTTTAGTGATGGGTGATTTGTGAATGCAAAAAGTTGATGTCATGTGGGCAGTCAGTTGGAGGGGGAATTAATTGGTTAAACATGGTTATCCGGTGATTAAGTTGTTGTCAAATGGGAATATTTTGGTTGAAGAGTTGCCTTTTAAGATTTGATGTGCGTTGAAAAGGAAAGGGTGTTGGTGATTGGGTTTAACTGGTTTAATTAAGAAAACGAGATATACTATTAATGTATACATGTTTTATGTAAGTACGGGAGAAATATTGGGGATTGGATTGGTTATGGCAATGAGAGCAGTTTAATTGGTTACATGTTATTATTGACTATGCGAGCGAAGAATGAGGCGCACTTTTGTGTTGATGTTAATGTGTGAGAGGTGAAACATGGAGGGATGTTGCCTGATCATTATCTTGTGGAAGGCGTAAGAGTGAGGATTTGTATGGGTTTTTTGTCAAGAATAATAGACAGTGAGACATTGGTTGGTAGTGTTGGTTAAGAGGGTGGTGATGTGAATGAAGATATAAATGAGCTCTTGGGAAGGAGACTTGTGTGAGGATTTTCAGTGTAGTACCCAAGGAGAGAATGTTGGTTTAAGGGGAGTACTGCAATGGAATAAAAGGTTTTATTGTAGAGAAACAATGGACTCGAAGTATAAGGGGATGTTTTTTATTTTGTGGGGTGGGAAGGAATGAAATGGGTGTGTATGTTTGGGAATGTGGGTTGTTGTGGTGCTTCTTAACATGCGTGTCATGAATTGCGCAATAATAAAGATTTGCTTTTGTGGCTGAAGATCTATCAGAGAATAATGGAAGCAGGGTTCGGGGTGGTGGGGGTTTGGCTTGTTTTAGATAAGGGTTGGGATTGCTTTTGATTGAAAAATATGATTATTCGTTGAAAGTCAGAAGAGAGAGGCATCTTGTAGACGATTTTGTTGCAAGTGAAAGATAAAAAAATTGCCAATTTGTAAGGTGGCGGAGATGTTTATTTTAATTATAAGAAAAAAGAAAAAAAAATGAAGAAAGACGTAATCCAGGGAGCGTCAGAGAGAAAGTGCTAAGTGATGGGTAAAAATGAGGCAATATTGAGACGGTTGTGGCTTGTTGAGATCATTAAAATTTTAGGGTTCAGGAGTAATAACAAAGTATGTTCTGGGAAGGAGTTTCAATAAACAACGTGCGTAAAACTTCCTCAGTGAAGGGAGACATCAAATGGGGATGTGTCGCATTGTTCATTGATAACTAAGTAGTGGGTTGTTAAGTGTTGTGGAGTTGGAGGGAGTATTGGAGTGAGTATGTATTTTGGAAGGTTTTGTTGAGATGTGTTTGATGATAGAGTTATGGCAGGATATTAGGGGTGTTCTTGGTCGAGGTGGTGTAATGTTTTCAAAGTGATGTAAGGTGTTTTTTTGGTTAGGGGAGAAAATTGGAAAAAATATTGGAATAGTTGATGGAAAATAATCGGGAGAGGGAAAAGATAAGTAGGGATGGGAGTGAGGGATGATGGAATAGAAAGAAAGTAATAATAATTGATGATTATGTTCAACAGAGAAGACTTTGGTTAGGATCCCCAAATATGCTCTTTAAGTGAAGATGGAAAGCCGGACAAGCTAGAGTATTGTTTTGTTCGATGGCCATTTCTGCTATTTTGAAGTGGGATATATTATTAAAAATGGGGGACTGTATTGTTTGACTGGTTGGTATAGGTTTTATTTTAATTGTATGGTATGAGCTGCGATGGTGAGTTGACCTTGTGGGTGATCTGGCGATGGCGTTGTCAGTTTGAGGCCATGTTTGCTTATCATAGGCGCACTAGGGGCTAAGATGTGTGGAGTGCTCTATTACAGAGGTATATATTGTTGAGGATTCATCGAAATTCATGGGAGGGTATTGATTGAGAAGGGTTATCGATAATAGGCATGTACCAGAAATACTTATAGATTTCGGGTGGAAGGAGATTTGGTCGTTGGTTTCGACCAAAGTGGTCTACTAGCTTGCAGGATGTGTTGAGCGCTTATTATTCACCATCGATTGTTTTGCGTTTGAAGATAACAAGTATGTGAGTTTTATACTGTAGAAAAGGCCAATTGTGATTTGGTTTGATTAGCATTTATGGATCTGGAGAAGGGCTTATAATAGAGTGTTGTTTTAGAAATGCCTGGTGGAACGTTATCTAGGAAACCATGTATGGCGTGGTGTGGGCAGAGTTCGTTTTGATAGCAGTGACAAAAATTTTTATCGAGGCAGGTAAGGCATGGGTTCGTTTTGTGGTAGGAGTAAGAATGAATTGGAGGGTGGCGTTAAAGTGAATTGGTTTTCAGTTTAGATTGTCAGCTTTGTTGCCTAGGCTAGGGGGTTATGATGTTCTTTTCTTCTAGTATATGCCTATTGGTGTTTGGTTTTTCTTCTTTGTTTAACTTTTTTTAATTTGCTTTATGGATAGTTGGGTTCGTTTGGGAGGGTGTGGAATATGCAAGAGTTTTCTGAAAGAGGTGGGCTAAGTTTAGAAGTTTTTTGCATTGTGGCTATATTTTGTAGAGGAGTCTTTGGGAGTTTAGTTTCTTTTTTATATCGTGTAGTTTCAGGTGTTTCGTTGTTCGCATAGAATTGATGCGAGTGCTGGTTTTGGCCTTGATTAATGTTTGGGAAAAAAAACGTGCAGAAGTGGAGGTATGAGTTTAGCTTTGATGTTTTTGGTAAAAGTAGTTGTGACCCAAAAAATAGAAACGAACTAGTTGATAATTGTTAAATGTGGAGTTGATGTTTAATAAGTGTTTAAATAGTCTGGATTTTATTAAGAAAGAAAAAGGGATTAGAGGATGTAGTAATGCAGTCGTTTTTGAGCAATAGAGGAAAGAATATGAGACGAGATATGTAAGATAGTAAAAAAGTGATGAAAGGGATAAATAGAAGAAGAAAAGCTTAGAAGAGAAAAGTACAAGAAAGTTATAGAAAAATAATGAAGTAAGAAAGCAGAGATTGAAATTGGCCCGAAAGAAAAAAGAGGAGATTAGCATTAAGTCACCCCACCCGTTGACAAGGGAAAATGAATTAAGTGAAGATGAAGGTTAATAAAAAGTAAGGAGAAAGGTAAGGTGTTAATGGAGTATAGATGTGATATAAAAAGCAAGGTTGTTAGGTTACAGTTGGGTTGGTTATCTAGGTTCAAGGTTGAATTGGAAGTTCAGAGGTAAGTTTAATATGAGAGTATAAAAATACATGGAGGAAGTAAAAGTGTTTGAGATATTCTGTGAGTGGATCTGGCAGTGGATGTTGGTAACCATTGGGAAGCGTGAAGGTGAATTCATAGGTGGTGGGAAGTCTGTTGAATGGTTTGGGGCCAAGGGCGGAGTACTATTCGGAGGACGCTTTATGAAAGTATGTTGTCGTAATGTTCGAGATTCAATTACCATTTGGATGGTCGGATCTATAAGGGCACATTACAATATTCTTTGATGGGTATGTTTTTGACAGGTTATTGTTGTTTCCAATACATTGTTGTCTCTATGGTTCTGTGGCTGAGGACTTTTTTTTATGTCTCCTATGTTGTTTCTGGGCTGGCGTTCTGTGGGTGTTGAAAAGGCTGTGCCGCCGCTGACTTCTTCACATTTAGGACAGTGTTAATTGGGTGGTGGTTTGCATCCGGAATGTGTATATTATTCTTTGTGGTGTATGAGATAGTGGACTAGGGAACCTTTATATGCTTGGCTAGTGTCGTGTTAGTTTGTAGCGTTTGATGTAATTGGTGGGTTCTTTATTCTATGCTTCCTGCTTTATCAGTAGATAGTGACGTTTTATGTGTTAAGGGTTTTATTAGTTTCATTGTAAATTGTTACAAAGTGTTAAATTTGTTAAGGGAGGAATTTGTAAAGGTGGAGGAGATGAATTAGATGAGAACTTGTGAGAGAGTTTTTCAATAATGATTTTATTGTTTTGTGGTAGAAAACAGCTGTAACAAAGTTCTTTTGGTGGAATGGATTGAGTTTTGTTGTATATTTATAACAAAGTGTTGCTTTTTTCTATAGAGAGCATGAACATAAAAAATAAGGGGTGTTATTTGAATTTGGTCTACTATATTGCGACTGAGAGAAATTTACAAGTGAAGAGCTTTTTTTTTTGAATAGCGAGAATATAGGGGATTTGACCGAAGAGTGTAATTATATAATATGTTCAGAGGTGTTTTGATCAAATGGTGGAGACGAGTGGGGGTGGAGGTGGATTCTGTTGTGTCTTGTTGCATAACATAAAAAAAAAAAAAACAAAAAAAAATAGCTAAAGTTTTGAATAATGGGAGATTGAAATATGACTGGTATAGGTTGATCTGGTTTCTATGATCTTTGGGGGCCAGGGTTGTGTTGTAATCACGGTGGTGAGTCTCGTGCCCTACATGCTGCTATTGGAAAAACATGCCTGGAGGTTTTTGGGCTTGTTTTTGGGAAAGTGTGGGCATAAGGTTACTTTGTCGTATAGTGAAAGCAAGTATATTGGATATGATGGTGGTATTTATATCGAGGTTGACGTGCTGTCACGTGGATGTTGCTTATGACTTGGAATGCTTTTTTTTTGCTGTCTTTTTTATGTGTATTCTCCAGGCATACGCTGAAGCGTATGTGGGTAAGCACATGGATATCTGTGTAGGTATGTATATGTGCTGTGTCGGGGACGTATGTATATACACTGTGTATGGGGGTGGGCTTGGGCCTTGTCTTTCGTCGTTTCCTTGCGTTCCTCACAACGGGGAGGCAGCGACAAGCAAATAATATATATATTATATATATATATATATATATTATATATATATATATTTATTTTTATATATATATAATATTATATTTATATATATATATATTTATATTATTTAGTATTAAATATATATATTTATTTATACTTTATATTATATATATATAGTAGATAATATATATATATATATATATATATGTGATATATATTATATATCATATAGATTCTTTTTATTTATATTATATATATATATATATATGTAAATAAATATTTTTATATATATAATATTATAGTTATAATTTTAGATCTTATATATATACTATATATAATTCTATATATATATATATTTATATATTACTATAAATAAGTATATATATTATTAGTATATAACATATATTTTGTCTACTATATATTTTTATATATATATATATATATTTATGATATTTAGTTAAAAAATTAATAATAAATAAATAATATAATAGAATAATAAAGAAATAATAAATTAATAATATATATTTTATATATATTTATATATATATATATATATTGTTTATGTATTTTTTTAATTATATATATCATCAGCGAACAACAACTGACTCACTTCCCAAGCTCTCTCATCCCCAACAGACTTCATACTTGCCCCTCTTTCCAAAACTCTTGCATTCACCTCCCTAACAACCTCATCCATAAACAAATTAAACAACCATGGAGACATCACACATCCCTGCCGCAAACCTACATTCACTGAGAACCAATCACTTTCCTCTCTTCCTACGCGTACACATGCCTTACATCCTCGATAAAAACTTTTCACTGCTTCTAACAACTTTCCTCCCACACCATATATTCTTAATACCTTCCACAGAGCATATGTATCAACTCTATCATATGCCTATGGGGATGAGAGAGCTTGGGAAGTGAGTCAGTTGTTTCGCTGATGATACAGCGCTGGTGGCTTATTCATATGAGAAACTGCAGAAGCTGGTGACTGAGTTTGGTAAAGTGTGTGAAAGAAGAAAGTTAAGAGTAAATGTGAATAAGAGCAAGGTTATTAGGTACAGTAGGGTTGAGGGTCAAGTCATTTGGGAGGTGAGTTTGAATGGAGAAAAACTGGAGGAAGTGAAGTGTTTTAGATATCTGGGAGTGGATCTGGCAGCGGATGGAACCATGGAAGCGGAAGTGGATCATTGGGTGGGGGAGGGGGCGAAAATACTGGGAGCCTTGAAGAATGTGTGGAAGTCGAGAACATTATCTCGGAAAGCAAAAATGGGTATGTTTGAAGGAATAGTGGTTCCAACAATGTCGTATGGTTGCGAGGCGTGGACTATGGATAGAGTTGTGCGCAGGAGGATGGATGTGCTGGAAATGAGATGTTTGAGGACAATGTGTGGTGTGAGGTGGTTTGATCGAGTAAGTAACGTAAGGGTAAGAGAGATGTGTGGAAATAAAAAGAGCGTGGTTGAGAGAGCAGAAGAGGGTGTTTTGAAATGGTTTGGTCACATGGAGAGAATGAGTGAGGAAAGATTGACCAAGAGGATATACGTGTCGGAGGTGGAGGGAACGAGGAGAAGAGGGAGACCAAATTGGAGGTGGAAAGATGGAGTGAAAAAGATTTTGTGTGATCGGGGCCTGAACATGCAGGAGGGTGAAAGGAGGGCAAGGAATAGAGTGAATTGGAGCGATGTGGTATACAGGGGTTGACGTGCTGTCAGTAGATTGAATCAAGGCATGTGAAGCGTCTGGGGTAAACCATGGAAAGCTGTGTAGGTATGTATATTTGCGTGTGTGGGCGTATATATATACATGTGTATGGGGGTGGGTTGGGCCATTTCTTTCGTCTGTTTCCTTGCGCTACCTCGCAAACGCGGGAGACAGCGACAAAGGAAAAAAAAAGAAAAAAAAATATATATATATATATATATATATATATATATATATATATATATATATATATATATATATATATATATCCATTTTCTCTTATCAGAAGTTTGTATATATATATATATATATATATATATATATATATATATATATATATATATATATATATATATATATATATATATATATATATATATATATATATATATATATATATATATATATATATATATATATATATACAAACTTCTGATAAGAGAAAATGGATCTCTTATCAAAAGTATGTCGTGTTTGTCCACTTCACTGCCATATATGTGTGTACTTATCAAAACATAAACATAATGTTCTAGCAAGACCTATAGTAGGTTCAGTAGCCTCTATCACATATAAATTGTGAAAATGGTTAATCTCTTTATTAAGCCCTATAGTGGGTATGAAATCAAATTCTAGTGTCATGAACAATGTAGATTTAGTTAACAAGCTTAACAATATCAATGTTAATTTTGATTTCAAACCTCATACTTTTAATGTGTCCTTTCTTTTCACAAAAGTTCCAGTTGATGATCATTTAGAATATTTATTTGATATTTGGATATTTGATATATTCAAAGACTGTTTTCACTGAACTGATAAGATTGTTTATTAAAGACTGAATCTTAATTCAATGGAGATTATTATGCTAAAGAATTTGGGATGGCAAAGTGTAACCCGCTTTCACCTGTACTTAGTACACTTTATATGGAATTTTCTATAAACAAAATGGCAAAAGGATATCTTACCTGCTAATACCATTTGGCTTAAGTATATAGATGATGCTCTTTGTGTTTGGCCAAGAAATGAAAATTTAAGAATATTTCTCCCTTTGCTTAACAATTTAGTTCCTTCCATCAAATTTACTGTAGAAAATAAAGGTATGTTACCATTTTTAGATTGCATGATATATAGGCAAGGAAACAAGTTCAAGTGGAGCATATACTAAAAACCTACCATTGAATGATCATATATCCATTATTACTCATCTCAACATGACAGAGTTGAATTATTATCATTTCAATCTATGTTCTGTAGGGCATTACGTATTTGCAGTCCAGAGTATATTGATGATGACTTTGAGAATATATATTCTATTGGATCCAAGTTAAAGTGCCCAAGATCTTTCATTAATAAATCCCTTAAGTTAGGAAAGAAATCATTTTATAGAGCCCAAACCGCCCATTGATACCAAGAATCTTTCAGTTCTCCTTTTTAATAATAATTTTACTTTACTTCCCATGTTCCTCAAGTCCTTTAATGTAAATGTTGAATTCAGCATCAATTATACGACAAAGAATATCTTAATGAGGAACTCCCACAAAATTTCCCTGGGTGAATCTATAAAGTGCCATATAGAAATTGCGATAAGTTTTATGTCCTGAAGACTCGTAAGGATCTTTTTGTTAGACTTAAGCAACATAAACATAGTATATGAGGGAGACGATAATCAAATGCCTTGTTTAATCGCGTTAAAAACTATTTCCATTGAAATGACTAGAGTAATGCCATCTTAATTATTAACTCTAACTGCAGTACCACGATATATATCACTGAATCTTCAATTATTAAATACACAAAGAATTATAGTCTTAATATTAGTGATAGTCTATACTAATTGGATAACTTTATTGTTGATAAAATTTGTAAGCAATTCGCCTTCTTGTTCATATAATAAGTTCATGATACGCTCGTTATCTGTCTTGGACAATCGCATATTTTCCAAATGGCATCTTTGCTACGTCTCTTCGTTGTATATCAACTGACAGTTATATTTCTCTCTTGTGTCTCCCCTAATGAAGTGATTATAACACGAAAGTGCACTTGAAAACTTATCTTGTTTCATTTTCACTTTGCATTCATGGGAATATATGTATATATCCCTAGGGATAGGGCAGAAAGAATACTTCTCACGCATTCCTCACGTGTCGTAGAAGTCGACTAAAGGGGACAGGAACTGGGGGCTATTCAAACTTTCTAAACTGGGAAAACAGAAGAAGGAGTCATGCAGGGAGTGCTCATCCTCATCGAAGGTTCAGATAGGGGTGTCTATATGTGTGTGGATGTAACCAAGATGAGAAAAAAGGAGAGATAGGTAGTGTGTTTGAGGATAGGAGCCTGGATGCTTTGGCTCTGAGTGAAACGAAGCTCAAGGGTAAAAGGGAAAAGTGGTTTGGGAATGTCTTGGGAGTAAAGTCAGGGGTTAGTGAGAGGAGAAGATCAAGGGAAGGAGTAGCACTACTCCTGAAACAGGAGTGATGGGAGTTTGTGAGAGACTGTAAGAAAGTAAACTCTAGATTGATATGGATAAAACTGAAAGTGAATAGAGAGAGATGGGTGATAATTGGTGCATATGCACCTGGGCATGAGAAGAAAGATGATGAGAGGCAAGGGTTTTAGGAGCAGCTGAGTGAATGTATTTGTAGATTTGATGCACGAGAACTGGTTAAAGTGATGGGGGATTTGAATGCAAAGGTGATTAATGTGGCAGTTGAGGGAACAAAAAGAGGTAAGGGGAGTTGGGGAAGAATGGGATATATTTAGAGAAGGTTGTGGCATGAGAAACGTGGGAGGTGAGTGGTAGGATGAAGAAATAAAATTATTAGCTAAAGGGAAGAGAGAGGCATTTGTACGTTTTTCCCATGGATATAATGCAAATGACTGGGAGATGTGTAAAACAAAGAGGCAGGATATCAAGAGAAACGGGCAAGAGGTGAAAAAGAGGGCAAATGCAAGTTGGGGTGAGAGAGTATCATTAAATTTTAGGGAGAATAAAACGATGTTTCGGAAGGAAATAAATAAAGTGCGTAAGACAAGGGAACAAATGGGAACATCAGTGAAAGGGGATAATGTGGAGGTGATAACAAGTAGTGGTGTTATGAGAAGGAGATGGAGTGAGTATTTTGAAGGTTTGTTGAATGTGTTTGATAATACAGTGGCAGATATAGAGTGTTTTGCTCGAGGTGGTGTGCAAAGTGAGAGAGTTAGGGAGAATGATTTGGTAAACAGAGAAGAGGTAGTAAAAGCTTTCCTGAAGATTTAAGCCTGGAAGGTAGCGGGATTGGATGGTATTGCAGTGGAATTTATTAAAAAGAGGCTGACTGAACTGTTGACTGGATGATAAGCTTATTTAATGTATGTATGACTCATGGTGAGGTGCCTGAGGATTAGCGGAATGCTTGCATAGTGCCGATGTACACAAACAAAGGGGATAAGAGTGAGTGCTAAATTACAGCGGAATAAGTTAGTTAAGTACTCCTTGGAAATTATATGGGAGGTTATTGAGTAAGTGGGTGAAAGTATATATAGAGCATCAGATGGAGGAAAAGCAGTGTGGTTTCAGAAGTGGTAGAGATTGTGTGGATCAGGTGTTTGTTTTGAAGAATATATCTGAGAAATACTTAGAAAAGTAATGGATTTGTATGTAGCACTTATGGATCTGGAGAAGGCATATGATAGAGTTGATACAGATGCTCTGTGGAATTTATTAAGAATATAAGGTGTAGGAGGTAAGTTGTTAGAAACAGAGAAAACTTTTAATCGAGGATATAAGGCATATGTACGTGTAGGAAGAAAGGAAAGTGATTGGTTCTCAGTGAATGTTGGTTTACGGCAGGGGTGCGTGATGTGTCCATGGTTGTTTAATTTGTTTATGGATGTGGTTGTTAGGGAGGTGAATGCAAGAGTTTTGGAAAGAGGGGCAAGTATGCAATCCGTTGAGGATGAGAAAGCTTGGGAAGTGAGTCAGATGTTTGCTGAGGATACAGCGTTGGTGGCTCATTTGGGTGAGAAACTGCAGAAACTGATGACTGAGTTTGGTAAAGAGTGTGAAAGAAGAAAGTTAAGAGTAAATGTGAATAAGAGCAAGGTTATTAGGTACAGTAGGGTTGAGTGACAAGTCAATTGGGAGATAAGTTTGAATGGAGAAAAACTGGAGGAAGTAAAGTGTTTTAGATATCTGGGAGTGGATCTGGCAGCGGAAGGAACCATGGAAGCGGAAGTTTAGTGTTTTAGATATCTGGGAGTCGATTTCGCAGATGATAGAACCATACTAGCGGAAGTGAATCATAGGGTGGAGGAGGGGTCGAAAGTTCTGCGGGCGTTGAAAAATTAGTGGAAGTAGAGAACCTTATCTTGGAAAGCAAAAATGGGCATGTCTGAAGGAATAGTGGTTCCAACAATGTTATATGGTTGCGAAGCGTGGGCTCTAGATAGAGTTGTGCGGAGGAGGGTGAATGTGCTGGAAAGGAGATGTTTAAAGACAATATGTGGTGTGAGGTAGATTGATGAAGTAAGAAATGTAAGGGTGAGAGAGATGTGTGGTAATAAAAAGAGTGTGGTTGAGAGAGCAGAAGAGGTTGTTTTGAAATGGTTTGTTCACATGAAGAAAATGAGTAAGGAAAGATTGACAAAGAGGACATATGTGTCAGAGGTGGAGGGAAAGAGGAGGAGTGGGAGACCAAATTGGAGATGGAAAGATGGAGGGAAAAAGATTTTGAATGACTGGGGGCTTAACATCCAGCTCCCTTTCTATATCCTGGCCTCACTGAACTTTCCATGGTTTACCCAAGACGCTTCACATGCCCTGGTTCAATCCATTAACAGCACTTCGATCCTGGTATAACACATCGTTCCAATTCACTCTATTCCTTGCACGCTTTTCACGCTCCTGCATGTTAAGGCCCCGATCACTCAAAATCTTTTTCACTACATCTTTCCATCTCCAATTTGGTCTCCCATTCTTCCTCTTTCCCTTCACCTCTGACACTTATATCCTCTTTGTCAATCTTCACTCACTCATTCTCTCCACTTGACCAAATCATTTCAAAACACCCTCTTCTGCTCTCTCAACCACAATCTCTTTATTACCACACATCTATCTTACCCTATTATTACTTACTCGATCAAACATCCTCACACCACATATTGTCCTCAAATATCTCATTTCCAGAACATCCACCCTCCTCCGTACAACTCTATCCATAGCCCACGACTCACAACCATATGATATTGTTGGAACCACTATTCCTTCAAACATACACGTTTTCCTTTCCGAGATAATGTTCTCGACTTCCACACATACTTCAACACTCCAGGAACTTTCGCCCCTCCCCCACCCTTGATTCACTTCTGCTTCAATGGTTCCATCCGATGCCAAATCCACCCCAAGATATCTAAAACACTTTACTTCCTCCAGTTTTTCTCGATTCAGACTTACCTCCCAGTTGACTTGTCCTTCAACCCTACTGTACCTAATAACCTCACTCTTATTCACATTTACTCTCAGCTTTTTTCTTTCACACATAAAATCATTGGGTGAATCATAGTGTGGGGGAGGGGGCGAAAGTTCTAGTAGCGTTAAAGAATGTATGGAAGTCGAGAACATTATCTCAGAAAGCACAATGGGTATTTTTGAAGGAATAGTGGTTTCAACAATGTTATATGGTTGCGATGCTTGAGCTATAGATAGATTGTAAGTAGGAGGGTGGATGTGCTGGAAATGAGATGTTTGAGAACAATATGTGGTGTGAGGTAGTGTCAGCGTGTAAATAATGAAAGGGTATGATATATGTGTGGTAATAGAAAGAGTGTGGTAGAGGGAGCAGAAGAGGGTGTTTCGAAATGGTTTGGGCACATAGAGATCATGAGTGAGGAAAGATTGACCAGGAAAATATATGTGTCGGAGGTGGAGGGAACAAGGAGAAGTGGGAAACCAAATTGGAGGTGGAAAGATGGAATGTTAAATCTTTAAAGTGATCGGGGACTGAACATGAAGGAGGGTGAAAGGCGTGCAATGAATAGAGTGAGTTGGAACGATGTGGTATACCGGGGTCGGCGTGCTGTCAATGGATTTAATCAGGGCATGTGAAGCGTCTTCGGTAAACCATGGAAAGTTCTGTGGGTCCTGAATGTGGAAAGGGAACTGTGGTTTCGGTGCATTATTACATGACAGCTAGAGACTGACTGATCGAATGGAGCCTTTGTTCTCTTTTCCTAGCGCTACCTCGCACACATGAGGGGGGAGGGGGTTGTTATTTCATGTGTGGCGAGGTGGCGATGAGAAGGAATAAAGGGAGACAAAATGAATTATGTACATGTGTATATATATATATATATATATATATATATATATATATATATATATATATATATATATATATATATATATATATATATATATATGTCTAGGCGGGTATATATATATGTATAATTTGAGATGTATAGGTATGTATATTTGAGAGTGTGGACGTGTATGTATACACATGTGTATATGGGTGGGTTCGGCCTTTCTTTCGTCTGTTTCCTTGCGCTACCTCACTAACGCGAGAGACAGCGACAAAGCAAAATAAATAAAAAAAAAAAAAAAAATATATATATATATATATATATATATATATATATATATATATATATATATATATATATATATATATATATATACAAATATATATATATATATATATATATATATATATATATATATATATATATATATATATATATATATATATATATATATATATATATATATATATATATATATACAAATATATATATATATATATATATATATATATATATATATATATATATATATATATATATATATATATATATATATATATATATATATATATATATATATATATATATATATATATATATATATATATATATATATATATATCTTCTTTCTTTCAAACTATTCGCCATTTCCCGCATTAGCGAGGTAGCGTTAAGAACAGAGGACTGGGCCTTAGAGGGAATACCCTCACCTGGCCAAATTCTCTGTTCCTTCTTTTGGAAAATTGAAAAAAAAAACCGAGAGGGGAGGATTTCCAGCCCCCCGCTCCCTCCCCTTTTAGTCGCCTTCTACGACACGCAGGGAATACGTGGGAAGTATTCTTAATCCCCTATCCTATATATATATATATATATATATACATATACACACATATATACATATATCATACAAACCTCCAACAGCCAGGACCGAACCCGAGACCCCCGAGCGAGAGGCAGGCACGCCAACCGCCGGGCTATGGGACTGTATAACTGGAAGGTGCGCGCTCATATACACTTTATTCGTATTCATATAACTCCGCGTTGTACAGTTAGGTTCGGTAAAACGCTATCAGCTGGCTATGGCGTCTGTTCGGAAACAACCGATAGACCCCGTTGCTTACCATTTTGAGACGAAGGGTATTCGAATAACTAGTATTTCAAATAGTTGTTTCCTAATATACAGTCCCACAGACTACCGGCCAGCACGCCCGCCCCCCGCCCAGGGGCCCCAGGCCCGACCCCGGCCGCTGGAGATCTGTATGTTCTATGAAGGTGCGCGCTCATATACTTTATTCGTATTCATTATAACTCCGCGTTGTGTACTGTTAGTTCGGTAAAACGCTATCAGCTGGCTATGGCGTCTGTTCGGAAACAAACCGATTGACCCCGTTGATTACCTTTTTGAGGACGAAGGGTTGTTCGGATTAACTAGTATTTCAAATAGTTGTTTCTAATATACAGTCCCAAAGGACTACCGGACAGAACGCCGCCCCCGCCCAGGGGCCCCAGGACACGACCCCGGCCGGCTGGAGATCTGTATGTTTTATGAAGGTGCGCGCTCATTATACACTTTATTCGTATATATATTTCTAGTAATAGTATATATATATATATTATTATATATTATTAATTATATCATTTTGCTTTGTCGCTGTCCCCCGCGGTTTGCGAGGTAGCGCAAGGAAACAGACGAAAGAAATGGCATAACCCCTCCCCATACCAATATATTACACACACACTTCCACACACGCAAATATACATACTATACATCTCAATGTACACATATATATACTACACTGACCCACATACATATTACCAATGACACAATTCGGCACGGTCTGCCCCATTCACTCCATCGCCACTCGCCACAATGGAATACCATCCTCCTCCCCCCTCATGTGTGCGAGGTTTGCACTAGGAAAAGGACAACAAAGGCCCCATTCGTTCACACTCATTCTCTAGCTGCCACTTATTAATGCCCGAAACCACAGCTCCCTTTCCACATACAGCCCCACAGAACTTTCCTGGTTTACCCCAGACGCTAACATGTCCTCATTCATCCATGACAGCACGTCAAACCGGTATACCACATCGCTTC
>NC_092238.1:54441685-54454035 GCF_036320965.1 Panulirus ornatus | reverse complement strand
CTTTCACCCTCCTGCATGTTCATGCCCCGATCACTCAGAATCTTTTTCACTCCATCTTTCCACCTCCAATTTGGTCTCCCACTTCTCGTCGTTCCCTCCATCTCTGACATATATATATTGTCTTTGTCAATCTTTCCTCACTCGTTCTCTCCATGAGACTAAACCATTTCAAAACACGCTCTTCTGCTCCCTCATCCACACTCTTTTTATTACCACACATCTCTCTTACCCCTTCATTACTTACTTGATCGAACCACCTCACACAATATATTGTCCTCAAACATTTCATTGCCAGTATATCTGTAACGTTGAGTTGTCAGGAATGAATACAGGTCTTCTTCGTGGATGGTAGTCAATGAAGATCAGGCGGCCTCTGTAGATTTATTACAAAAGAATATGTAGGTACATCTGTAGTACTCTGGGCTATAGTCTTATGACACACTACGACACACTCTAGTGAACAGTGTGACGATGCTGGCCAGTGTGTGCCCTCAGGTCACACTGACAGGAGTTATATGGGAGTCCGTCAACACCCATTCAACAACGTGTTCAAATAACAGATCAGATCTTACGTGTTCAAACATCCTGAGTAACAGTAGCCCGTGGGAACAGTGGGCCCGAGGGAACATGCATCTAACTCTATGTAACTTACAGTAAAATGATGATAACAAATAGTTAATGAAAAATTAATGGTAGTATGCGTGAGTCTTACATTTTGCTCGGCCACAACCTTGCTCAAGCTCCTGCGAGCCATGAAAAGTTATGGTTATTTATGAAATAATACTGAGTACAGAAATAAGCAAATTATAGTTATTAACAAGAGTTACTCCTATATCAACTAGTAATCTTGATAAGATAGTTAACACACTCTACAATTGTTAGAGGATTAAAAAGATATATATATATATATATATATATATATATATATATATATATATATATATATATATATATATATATATATATATATATATATATATATATATAAATATATATATATAAATATATATATATATATATATATATATATATATATATATATATATATATATATATATATATATATATATATACATATATATATATATATATATATATATATATATATATATATATATATATATATATATATATATATATATATATATGTATATATATATATATATATATATATATATATATATATATATATATATATATATATATATATATATATATATATATATATATATATATATATATATATATATATATATATATGAATGGAGAAAAACTGGAGGAAGTGAAGTGTTTTAGATATCTGGGAGTGGATCTGGCAGCGGATGGAACCATGGAAGCGGAAGTGGATCATAGGGTGGGGGAGGGGGCGAAAATTCTGGGGGCCTTGAAGAATGTGTGGAAGTCGAGAACATTATCTCGGAAAGCAAAAATGGGTATGTTTGAAGGAATAGTGGTTCCAACAATGTTGTATGGTTGCGAGGCGTGGGCTATGGATAGAGTTGTGCGCAGGAGGATGGATGTGCTGGTAATGAGATGTTTGAGGACAATGTGTGGTGTGAGGTGGTTTGATCGAGTGAGTAACGTAAGGGTAAGAGAGATGTGTGGAAATAAAAAGAGCGTGGTTGAGAGAGCAGAAGAGGGTGTTTTGAAGTGGTTTGGGCACATGGAGAGAATGAGTGAGGAAAGATTGACCAAGAGGATATATGTGTCGGAGGTGGAGGGAACGAGGAGAAGAGGGAGACCAAATTTTAGGTGGAAAGATGGAGTGAAAAAGATTTTGTGTGATCGGGGCCTGAACATGCAGGAGGGTGAAAGGAGGGCAAGGAATAGAGTGAATTGGAGCGATGTGGTATACCGGGGTTGACGTGCTGTCAGTGGATTGAATCAAGGCATGTGAAGCGTCTGGGGTAAACCATGGAAAGCTGTGTAGGTATGTATATTTGCGTGTGTGGGCGTATGTATATACATGTGTATGGGGGGGGGGGGTTGGGCCATTTCTTTCGTCTGTTTCATATATATATATATATATATATATATATATATATATATATATATATATATATATATATATATATATATATATATATATATATAAATATATATATATGTTATAAACAAAATCAGTATGCAAAAAAAAATTCAAGCAACTCAATTAATACATACTATTCTGGAGTTAGATTCCTCCTCAAATAAGGAAGTGCTGCTGCGACTACCTTCTGAACATCCAATGTGGCTGTAGGGAATTCTATATTAGACACCCTATGTCGTAGATGACAATATAAGAGGAATACTATGAATAATAATATGAGTGCAATAGACAACGATATAATTGAAAATCCAGAAACATGAGAAGTGTACTTAAAAGGTACAAAAGCCAAAACATCTATTGCAGAATCTAAATCTTCTTGATCCATCTATTGGATATTAACTTCATTAATGATGGATAAGTTGATGTTATGGGGATTCGTTCTATACTTGGGATAGCTCTATCAATCTGGCCCAAAAAAATGATCATGAGTTCCGAACACTTTGAAACTTGAACTGATAACAGTACATTGCTGTCCTAACTGAATGTGTCCCAGAAACAAATAAGATTTGGGATGATTGGGTGGGCAATGAATGAGAACATTTTGTGGTTCTGGAAAAAACAGTACGTGATATTTGTCCATACTTTCAATCCAAGGTTCAGTAACAGTAATTTTCTTAAAGGAACAGGAATGAAGAACATTTTGTTGATGCCCTAAAAGTAGTTGGTACTCACATGAGTTTGTTTGTAAATCATGAAAAACCAAGGTATTGGGGGGGCAAATCAAGATGTCAAGCAATGGTTTATGGCACAATGCTAAATCATGCAAGGAGAGATGTGCAATCAACGAGGAATTAATATTATATAAGAGAAAGTTCATGTTATCAGCAAGGATGATAGTCTTTTGCAAATCTTTTGTATAATTAAAAGGGAATGGTATTACGTTCACAAGGCTGTAAATATTGGAGTCAGTGAATGGTATGTGAATAATGACCGCTTCGAGGATCACGTCAACCGTTAGTAAGGAGTAATAACCGAATTTCGTCATTGCTTGTTTAATGATACGTGTGAGTTCCGAGAAGGGAAAAAACGATGGTGTGACAACTTGGTTTACCAGATTATTAACATCTTCCAATAAGTCAGTGAAATAATGTGCATAATAAGTGATTTGGGTATATAAACTATCAACATACGTGGAAATAGTCACTGTAGCATATATAGTATTAACAGACTTTGACAGTAGTGCTACTTGTTGTGTCAGGTTATTAACAGTTAACATCATGTCATTCAAATATCTACAATGTTGTTTTAAGACCTTAGCTTCAGCTTTAATAAACCTGTTGTTAAGAAGTTGTTGAAATTGTAAAGATGTAATCTGATTCCTAACTGAATTAAGTTCTTCCTGAGTAGCAGTACCAAACAAGTATGATTGGAGGGACCCTACAAAATTAAGCAGACCTCTCTTGCTTCTCCTCTGCTTTTCCGTGTTCATCCTGGTGTTAGTATTTACTGGAGATTCAATGTCTTGTATTATGTCATACAGAATCACACAGGTACTATTCAATTTACAGGTCCACTGGTTTAACAAAGTTGGAGGAGGAGCAACACTAGAGTTTCTGATGGACGCACTGTTGTAAAACTTGAGTAAGGTAGACCGTAAGCGAGGTACGGCCTCCATTAGTTTCACTAGATTATCGTAAGTGTAGGGTAGACCCTCCAGGCCCAACTTAACCGAGACTGTGTCCCTCACGAGGCGGACCCCGCGGGGAGTCGTGAGAAGGGCGCCTGGTACTGCCATGGTGTCATATACAGGAAGACACCATAAGGACATGAGAAGGAAGAACCTGGAAAATGATAAACTTAGCAACTTCCTAAAGGCGAGGTCTTAATGAATACTGATGTGTCTGTGGTGGTGATGTTGGGGTATTCGGTTCTGGTGTAGGGACAGTCTGAACAGTTGTAGAAGTTGTTTGGGTGACACTGTTTGGGGTTTGAGGAGTACTTTCCGTTGTGGTACAGGAATGATCATGTTCAGAATACTGTAAAACTTTCAAGTGGTCCTCATGTTCTTCACGAATGTCACCTGTATTTAGATGTCGAACCCTGAACTTATGTCCCTTTAAATGAGCTAAGACTCTATATGGGCCAGAAAATTTTGGGTCAAGTTTAGGAACCTGACTTCTAGAGTTAAATTCCTGCACCATTACCAAGAGTCCGGGAGCCACGTACCTTTGATGGTTTCGCGGATTTATTAGCCTGGTTTGTGAAGGTTGCAGTGGCTTCACCTAGATTTTCCTTGATTCTTTGATGCATCAATTGAGTCGTGCGATATTTTTCCGCTACAACTGATTTCTGGACCGCTGGACATGAAGGAAGGGGCGCTGTTATGTCATACGGCAACACTTTATCAAAACCGTGTAAGGCGTGGAAGGGAGTGTCTCCAATTGACTTATGATAAGCTGAGTTTAATGAACATTGGACATCAGACAGGTATTCATCCCATTCATCATGATCAAAATTAATGTTGGTGCGAAGACACTGGAGGATCTTACGGTTCAACCTTTCTGCCAGGCCATTCGAGGCTGGATGACGTGCCATTATATTACATTTATTTATGTTATACAATTTACAGAGTTCTTCTAATAATGAGTTATTAAATTCGCCACCATTATCTGTAACCAAAATCTTAGGAGCATTATGTCTGTTTAAGATATATTTTTTGAACGCCTTAGCGAGCGTGGCTGCGTCTTTATTTTGAACTGGGACTAATTAACAATATCTCGTGAAGGCATCAGTAATTACTAAAATGTATCTGTAGCCTGCCATGGACCTAGGGAAACCTCCTAATATGTCCATATGAACTCTTTCCCATGGGTATGTAGGTAAAGGATATTTCAACACAGTCTGCGGGGTAGTGGGACTTCCCTTGTGTGTGTTACATGTTTGGCACCTCAAAATATAATCCTTAATGCTTTTCTGCATTCTTGGCCAGAAATACCTCAAACGAGTTTGCTTATAGCATTTATCTAAGCCTGGGTGTGCGGCCTGCGGTGAATCATGTGCTAACTTCAAGAAATCCTGTACTAATGTTGTTGGAATTATTGTTTGTTTAACAACATGGGCGGGCACTCCTAATTTCGCGTCCCTGCACAAGACTCCCTGCGCTAAATACAATTCTCTGACTGGAACAACTGTTTTAGCATCCAATGAAGATCTTACACCCTCTAGGTATTCTATGACAGGACCCCAGACTGGTTCATCTCGTTGATGTCGTGTCAACCTTTCTACATCAAAATCTACGGAGCTATTGCCTACAGTGACTGTACCCACTCTGCGGGAGAGTGCGTCTGCAACTACATTGGATAAACCCGAAACAAAGCGAAAATCTGGGTCAAATGCTTGTATAGTTAAAAACCACCTCTGAAACTTTCCTGTAGGATCTTGTCTTTGAAAAATACCCAACAGAGGTCTGTGATCTGTATAAACTGTTATAGGGTAACCATATATGTATTTCTTAAAATGTTTGAGTGCCCAAACAACTGCAAGGCCTTCCAATTCTGTTATTGAGTATTTCGATTCCGTCGTCGAATATGTACGGCTCGCATAAGCTATATATATATATATATATATATATATATATATATATATATATATATATATATATATATATATATATATATGCAGATTCTGCAGTTTCTCACACGAATCAGCCACCAGCGCTGTATCATCAGCGAACAACAACTAACTCACTTCCGAAGCTCTATCATCTACAACAGACTGCATACGTAACCCTCTTTCCAAAACTCTTGCATTCACCTTCCTGACAACCCCATCCATAAACAAATTAAACAACCATGGAGACATCACATACCCCTGCCGCAAACCTACATTCACTGAGAGCCACTCACTATCCTCTCTTCCTACACGTACATATGCCTTACATCCACGATAAAAACTTTTTACTGCTTCTAACAACTTGCCTCACATACCATAAATTCTTAATACCTTCCACTGAGCATCTCTATTAACTCTATCATATGCCTTCTCCAGATCCATAAATGCTACATACAAATCCATTTGCTTTTCTTAGTGTTTCTCACATATATTCTTCAAAGCGAACGACTGATCCACACATCCTCTGACACTTCTGAAACCACAATGCTCTTTCCCAATCTGATGCTCCGCACATGCCTTCACCCTCTCAATCAATACCTCTCCATATAATTTCCACGGATTACTCAACAAACTTATACCTCTGTAATTTAAGCGGTCACTTTTATTCCTTTGCCTTTGTACAATGGCACAATGCAAGAATTCCGCCAATTCTCAGGCACCTCACCATGAGTCATACATACATTGAATAGCCTTACCAACCAGTCAACAATACAGTCACACACTTTTTTAATAAATTCAACTACAATACCATCCAAACCCACTGCCTTTGCCGGCTTTCATCTTCCGCAAAGCTTCTACTAACTGTTCTCTGTTTAACAAAGACTTTTCCCTAACCCGAGATCTCACTTTGCACACCAACTCGACCAAAACACCCTATATCTGCCACTCTATCATCAAAAACATTGAAAAAATCTTCAAAATACTCACTGCATCTTCTCACATCATCACTGCATGTTATCACCTCCCCATTAGCCGCCTTCAATGAAGTTCCCATTTGTTCACTTGTCTTACGCACTTTATCTACCTCGTTCCAAAACATCTTTTTATTCTCGCTATATTTTAATAATGTTCTTTCACCCCAACTCTCATTTCCCCTCTCAAATACTTATATATATATACATATATATATATATATATATATATATATATATATATATATATATATATATATATATATATATATATATATATATATATATATATATGTTGTATGGTTGCGAGGCGTGGGCTATGGATAGAGTTGTGCGCAGGAGGATGGATGTGCTGGAAATGAGATGTTTGAGGACAATGTGTGGTGAGAGGTGGTTTGATCGAGTGAGTAACGTAAGGGTAAGAGAGATATGTGGAAATAAAAAGAGAGTGGTTGAGAGAGCAGAAGAGGGTGTTTTGAAGTGGTTTGGGCACATGGAGAGGATGAGTGAGGAAAGATTGACCAAGAGGATATATGTGTCGGAGGTGAAGGGAACAAGGAGAAGAGGGAGACCAAATTGGAGGTGGAAAGATGGAGTGAAAAAGATTTTGTGTGATCGGGGCCTGAACATGCAGGAGGGTGAAAGGAGGGCAAGGAATAGAGTGAATTGGAGCGATGTGGTATACCGGGGTTGACGTGCTGTCAGTGGATTGAATCAAAGGGATGTGAAGCGTCTGGGGTAAACCATGGAAAGCTGTGTAGGTATGTATATTTGCGTGTGTGGACGTATGTATATACAAGTGTAGGGGGGGGGTTAGGCCATTTCTTTCGTCTGTTTCCTTCCGCTACCTCGCAAACGCGGGAGACAGCGACGAAGTATAATAAATAAAATATAAATAAATATATATATATATATATATATATATATATATATATATATATATATATATATATATATATATATATATATATATATATATATATATATATATATATACATATATATATGTATAAATATATATATATATATATATATATCCCTGGGGATAGGGGAGAAAGAATACTTCCCACGTATTCCCTGCGTGTCGTAGAAGGCGACTAAAAGGGGAGAGAGCGGGTGGCTGGAAATCCTCCCTTCCCCTTTTTTTTTTTTTTTTTAATTTTCCGAAAGAAGGAACAGAGAAAGGGGCCAGGTGAGGATATTCCCTCTAAGGCCCAGTCCTCTCTTCATAACGCTACCTCGCTAATGCGGGAAATGGCGAATAGCACGAAAGAAAATATATATGTATATATATATATATATATATATATATATATATATATATATATATATATATATATATTTATATATATATATATATATTTTTATTTTTTTTTTGCTTTGTCGCTGTCTCCCGCGTTTTCGAAGTAGCGCAATGAAACAGACGAAAGAAATGGCCCAACCCACCCCCACACACATGTATATACATACACGTCCACACACGCAAATATACATACCTGCACAGCTTTCCATGGTTTACACCAGACGCTTCACATGCCCTGATTCAATCCACTGACAGCACGTCAACCCTGGTATACCACATCGATCCAATTCACTCTATTCCTTGCCCTCCTTTCACCCTCCTGCATGTTCAGGCCCCGATCACACAAAATCTTTTTCACTTCATCTTTCCACCTCCAATTTGGTCTCCCACCTCTCCTCATTCCCTCCACCTCCGACACATATATCCTCTTGGTCAATCTCTCCTCACTCATTCTCTCCATGTGCCCAAACCATTTCAAAACACCCTCTTCTGCTCTCTCAACCACGCTCTTTTTATTTCCGCACATCTCTCTTACCCTTACGTTACTTACTCGATCAAACCACCTCACACCACACATTGTCCTCAAACATCTCATTTCCCACGCCTCGCAACCATACAATACTGTTGGAACCACTATTCCTTCAAACATACGCATTTTTGCTTTCCGAGATAATGATCTCGACTTCCACACATTCTTCAAGGCTCCCAGAATTTTCGCCCCCTCCCCCACCCTATGATCCACTTCCGCTTCCATGGTTCCATCCGCTGCTAGATCCACTCCCAGATATGTAAAACACTTTACTTCCTCCAGTTTTTCTCTATTCAAACTTACCTCCCAATTGACTTGACCCTCAACCCTACTGTACCTAATAACCTTGCTCTTATTCACATTTACTCTTAACTTTCTTCTTTCACACACTTTACCGAACTCAGTCACCAGCTTCTGCAGTTTCTCACATCAATCAGCCACCAGCGCTGTATCATCAGGGAACAACAACTGACTCACTTCCCAAGCTCTCTCATCCACAACAGACTTCATACTTGCCCCTCTTTCCAAAACTCTTGCATTCACCTCCCTAACAACCCCATCCATAAACAAATTAAACAACCATGGAGACATCACACACCCCTGCCGCAAACCTACATTCACTGAGAACCAATCACTTTCCTCTCTTCCTACACGTACACATGCCTCACATCCTCGATAAAAACTTTTCACTGCTTCTAACAACTTGCCTCCCACACCATATATTCTTAATACCTTCCACAGAGCATCTCTATCAACTCTATCATATGCCTTCTCCAGATCCATAAATGCTACATACAAATCCATTTGCTTTTCTAAGTATTTCTCACATACATTCTTCAAAGCAAACACCTGATCCACACATCCTCTACCACTTCTGAAACCACACTGCTCTTCCCCAATCTGATGCTCTATACATGCCTTCACCCTCTCAATCAATACCCTCCCATATAATTTACCAGGAATACTCAACAAACTTATACCTCTGAAATTTGAGCACTCACTCTTATCCCCTTTGCCTTTGTAAAATGGCACTATGGACGCATTCCGCCAATCCTCAGGCACCTCACCATGAGTCATACATACATTAAATATATATATTTAAAGGATAGGGGAAAAAGAATACTTTCCACTCATTCCTCGCGTGTCGTAGAAGGTGACTAAAGGGGACAGGAGCGGGGAGTCAGAAACAGTCCCCTCCTTGTATTTTAACTTTCTAAAAGGGGAAGTAGAAGAAGGAGTCACACGGGGAGTGCTCATCCTCCTCGAAGGCTCAGATTGGGGGTGTCTAAATGTGTGTGGATGTAACCAATATGAGAAAAAAGGAGAGATAAATAGTATGTTTGAGGAAAGGAACCTGGATGTTTTGGCTCTGAGTGAAACGAAGCTCAAGGGTAAAGGGGAAGAGTGGATTGGGAATGTCTTGGGAGTAAAGTCAGTGGTTAGTGAGGGGAGAAGAGCAAGGGAAGGATTAGCACTACTCCTGAAACAGGAGTTATGGTAGTATGTGAAAGAGTGTAAGAAAGTAAATTCTAGAATGATATCGGTAAAACTGAAAGTTGATGGAGAGAGATGGGTGATTATTGGTGCATATGCACCTAGGCATGAGAAGAAAGATCATGAGAGGCAAGTGTTTTGGGAGCAAATGAATGAGTGTGTTAGTGGTTTTGATGCTCAAGACCGCTTTATAGTGATGGGTGATTTGAATGCAAAGGTGAGTAATGTGGCAGTTGAGGGAATAATTGGTATACATGGGGTGTTCAGTGTTGTAAATGGTAATGTTGAAGAGCTTTTAGATATATGTGCTGAAAAAGGACTTGTGATTGGGAATATCTGGTTTCAAAAGCGAGATATACATGAATATACGAATGTAAGTAGGAGAGATGGCCAGAGAGCGTTACTGGATTACGTGTTAATTGATAGGCGCGGGAAAGAGAGACTTTTGGATGTTAATTTGCTGAGAGGTGCAACTAGAGGGATGTCTGATCATTATCTTGTGGAGGCGAAGGTGAAGATTTGTAGAGGTTTTCAGAAAAGAAGAGAGAATGTTGGGGTGAAGAGGGCTTTGAGAGTAAGTGAGCTTGGGAAGGAGACTTGTGTGAAGAAGAATCAGGAGAGACTGAGTACAGAATGGAAAAAGGTGAGAACAAAGGAGGTAAGGGGAGTGAGGGAGGAATGGGATGTATTTAGGGAAGCAGTGATGGCTTGCGGAAAAGATCCTTGTGGCATGAGAACCGTAGGAGGTGGGTTGATTAGAAAGGGTAGTGAGTGGTGGGATGAACAAGGAAGATTATTAGTGGAAGAGAAGAGAGGCGTTTGGAAGATTTTTGTAGCGGAAAAATGCAAATAAGTTGGAGATGTATAAGAAAAAGAGGCATGAGGTCAAGAGAAAGGTGGAAGAGATGAAAAATAAGGCAAATGAGAGTTGGGTTGAGAGAGTATCATGAAATTTTAGGGTGAATAAAAAGGTGTTCTGTAATGAGATAAATAAAGAGCGTAAGGCAAGGGAGCAAATAGGAATTTCATTGAAGGGGGCTAATGGGGAGGTGATAACAAGTAGTGGTGATGTGAAAAGGAGATGGAGTTAGTATTTTGAAGGTTTGTTGAGTGTGTTTGATGATAGAGTGGTATATATAGGGCGTTTTGGTCGAGGTGGGGTGCAAAATGAGAGGTTAGTGAAAATAATTTGGCAAACAGAGAAGAGGTAGTAAAAAATTTGCGGAAGATGAAAGCAGGCAAGGCAGCAGGTTTCGATGGTATTGCAGTGGAATTTATGAAAAAAGGGGGTGACTATAATGTTAACTGGTTGGTAAGGTTATGTAATATATGTATAATTCATGGTGAGGTGCCTGAGGATTGGCGAATGCTTGCATAGTGCCATTGTTCAAAGGCAAAGGGGATAAGAGTGAGTGCTCAAATTACAGAGGTATAGGTTTGTTGAGTATTCCTGGGATATTATATGGGAGGGTATTGATTGAGAGGGTGAAGGCATGTACAGAGTATCAGATTGGGGAAGAGAAGTATTAGGAATATATGATGTAAGAGGCAAGTTGTTAACAGCAGTGAAAAGTTTTTATCTAAGATATAAGGCATGTTCACGTGTAGGAAGAGAGGAAAGTGATTGATTCTCAGTGAATGTAGTTTTGCGGCTGGGATGTGTGATGTCTCCATGGTTGTTAATTTGTTTATGGATGGGGCTGTTAGGGAGGTGAATGCAAGAGTTTTGGAAAGACGGGCAAGTATGCATTCTGTTGTGGATGAGAGAGCTTTGGAAGTCAGTCAGTTGTTGTTCGCTGATGATACAGCGCTGGCGGCTGATTCATGTGAGAAACTGTAGAAGCTGGTGACTGAGCTTGGTAAAGTATGTGAGAGAAGAAAGTTAAGAGTGAATGTGAATAAGAGCAAGGTTATTAGGTACAGTAGGGTTGAGGGTCAAGACAATTGGGAGGTAAGTTTGAATGGAGAAAAACTGGAGGAAGTAAAGTGTTTTAGATATCTGGGAGTGGATCTGGCAGCGGATGGAACCATGGAAGCGGAAGTGAATCATAGGGTGGGAGAGGGGGCGAAGATTCTGGGAGCCTTGATGAATGTTTGGGAGTCGAGAACATTATCTCGGAAAGCAAAAATGGGTATGTTTGAAGGAATAGTGGTTCCAACAATGTTGTATGGCTACGAGGCGTGGGCTATGGATAGAGTTGTGCGCAGGAGTGTGGATGTGATGGAAATGAGATGTTTGAGGACAATATGTGGTGTGAGGTGGTGTGATCAAGTAAGTAATGTAAGGGTAAGAGAGATGTGTGGAAATAAAAAGACTGTGGTTGAGAGAGCAGAAGAGGGTGTTTTGAAATGGTTTGGTCACATGGAGAGAATGAGTGAGGAAAGATTGACCAAGAGGATACATATGTCAGA
>NC_092238.1:54387148-54441585 GCF_036320965.1 Panulirus ornatus | reverse complement strand
CAATCACAAGTACTTTTTCAGCACATATATCTAAAAGCTCTTCAACATTACCATTTACAATACTGAACACCCCATGTATACCAATTATTTCCTCAACTGCCACATTACTCACCTTTGCATTCAAATCACCCATCACTATAAAGCGGTCTTGTGCATCAAAATCACTAACACACTCATTCATTTGCTCCCAAAACACTTGCCTCTCATGATCTTTCTTCTCATGTGCATATGCACAAATAATCACCCATCTCTCTCCATCAACTTTCAGTTTTAGCCATATCAATAGAGATTTACTTTCTTACACTCTTTCACATACTACCATAACTCCTGTTTCAGGAGTAGTGCTACTCCTTCCCTTGCTCTTGTCCTCTCACTAACCACTGACTTTACTCCCAAGACATTCCCAAACCACTCTTCCCCTTTACCCTTGAGCTTTGTTTCACTTAGAGCCAAAACATCCAGGCAGCTTTCCTCAGACATACTACCTATCTCTCCTTTTTTCTCATCTTGGTTACATCCACAAACATTTAGACGCCCACAATCTGAGCCTTCGAGGAGGATGAGCACTCCCCGTGTGACTCCTTCTTCTATTTCCCCTTTTAGAAAGTTAAAATACAAGGAGGGGACTGTTTCTGACTCCCCGCTCCTGTCCCCTTTAGTCACCTTCTACGACACGCGAGGAATGCGTGGAAAGGTTAGGTAAGGTTTGGTAAGGTTATTCAATGTATGTATGACTCATGGTGAGGTGCCTGAGGATTGCCGGAATGCATGCATAGTGCCATTGTACAAAGGCAAAGGGGATAAGAGTGAGTGCTCAAATTTCAGAGGTATAATTTTGTTGAGTATTCCTGGTAAATTATATGGGAGGGTATTGATTGAGAGGGTGAAGGCATGTATAGAGCATCAGATTGGGGAAGAGCAGTGTGGTTTCAGAAGTGGTAGAGGATGTGTGGATCAGGTGTTTGCTTTGAAGAATGTATGTGAGAAATACTTAGAAAAGCAAATGGATTTGTATGTAGCATTTATGGATCTGGAGAAGGCATATGATAGAGTTGATAGAGATGCTCTGTGGAAGGTATTAAGAATATATGGTGTGGGAGGCAAGTTGTTAGAAGCAGTGAAAAATTTTTATCGATGATGTGAGGCATGTGTACGTGTAGGAAGAGAGGAAAGAGATTGGTTCTCAGTGAATGTAGGTTTGCCGCAGGGGTGTGTTATGTCTCCATGGTTGTTTAATTTGTTTATCGATGGGGTTGTTAGGGACGTGAATGCAAGAGTTTTGGAAAGAGGTGCAAGTATGAAGTCCGTTGTGGATGAGAGAGCTTAGGAAGTGAGTCAGTTGTTCGCTGATGATACAGCGCTGGTGGCTGATTGATGTGAGAAATTGCAGAAGCTGGTGACTGGGTTTGGTAAAGTGTGTGAAAGAAGAAAGTTAAGAGTAAATGTGAATAAGAGCAAGGTTATTAGGTACAGTAGGGTTGAGGGTCAAGTCAATTGGGAGGTAAGTTTGAATAGAGAAAAACTGGAGGAAGTAAAGTGTTTTAGATATCTAGGAGTGGATCTAGCAGCGGATGGAACCATGGAAGCGGAAGTGGATCATAGGGTGGGGGAGGGGGCGAAAATCCTGGGCGCCTTGAAGAATGTGTGGAGTCGAGATCATTATCTCGGAAAGCAAAAATAGGTATGTTTGAAGGAAAAGTGGTTCCAACAGTGTTGTATGGTTGCGAAGCGTGGGAAATGAGATGTTTGAGGACAATGTGTGGTGTGAGGTGGTTTGATCGAGTAAGTAACGTAAGGGTAAGAGAGATGTGTGGAAATAAAAAGAGCGTGGTTGAGAGAGCAGAAGAGGGTGTTTTGAAATGGTTTAGGCACATGGAGAGAATGTATATTTGCGTGTGTGGACGTGTATGTATATACATGTGTATGGGGGTGGGCTGGGCCATTTCTTTCGTCTGTTTCCATGCGCTACCTCGAAAACGCGGGAGACAGCGACAAAGCAAAAAATATATATATATATATATATATATATATATATATATATATATATATATATATATATATATATATATATATATATACATTTTCTTTCGTGGTTTTTCGCCATTTCCCGCATTAGCGAGGTAGCGTTATGATGAGAGGACTGGGCCTTAGAGGGAATATCCTCACCTGGCCCCTTTCTCTGTTCCTTCTTTTGGAAAATTAAAAAAAAAAAAAAAAAAATGAGAGTGGAGGATTTCCAGCCACCCGCTCTCTCCCCTTTTAGTCGCCTTCTACGACACGCAGGGAATACGTGGGAAGTATTCTTTCTCCGCTATCCCCAGGGATATATATATATATATATATATATATATATATATATATATATATATATATATATATATATATATATATATATATATTTATATTTGAGAGGGCAAATGAGAGTTGGGGTGAAAGAACATTATTAAAATATAGCGAGAATAAAAAGATGTATTGGAACGAGGTAGATAAAGTGCGTAAGACAAGTGAACAAATGGGAACTTCACTGAAGGCGGCTAATGGGAAGGCGATAACATGCAGTGATGATGTGAGAAGATGCAGTGAGTGTTTTGAAGGTTTCTTCAATGTTTTTGATGATAAAGTGGCAGATATAGGGTGTTTTGGTCGAATTGGTGTGCAAAGTGAGATCTCGGGTTAGGGAAAAGTCTTTGTTAAACACAGAACAGGTAGTAGAAGCTTTGCGGAAGATGAAAGCCGGCAAGGCACTGGGTTTGGATGGTATTGTAGTTGAATTTATTAAAAAAGTGTGTGACTGTATTGTTAACTGGTTGGTAAGGCTATTAAATGTATGTTTCACTCATGGTGAGGTGCCTGAGAATTGGCGGAATTCTTGCATAGTGCCATTGTACAAAGGCAAAGGAATAAAAGTGACCGCTTAAATTACTGAGGTATAAGTTTGTTGAGTACTCCGTGGAAATTATATGGGAGAGTATTGATTGAGAGGGTGAAGGCATGTGCGGAGCATCAGACTGGGAAAGAGCAGTGTGGTTTAAGAAGTGTCAGAGGATGTGTGGATCAGTCGTTCGCTTTGAAGAATATATGTAAGAAACACTAAGAAAAGCAAATGGATTTGTATGTAGCATTTATGGATCTGGAGAAGGCATATGATAGAGTTAATAGAGATGCTCTGTGGAAGGTATTAAGAATTTATGGTATGTGAGGCAAGTTGTTAGAATCAGTGAAAAGTTTTTATCGAGGATGTAAGGCATATGTACGTGTAGGAAGAGAGGATAGTGAGTGGCTCTCAGTGAATGTAGGTTTGCGGCAGGGGTATGTGATGTCTCCATGGTTGTTTAATTTGTTTATGGATAGGGTTGTCAGGAAAGTGAATGAAAGAGTTTTGGAAAGAGGGTTACGTATGCAGTCTGTTGTAGATGACAGAGCTTCGGAAGTGAGTTAGTTGTTGTTCGCTGATGATACAGCGCTGGTGGCTGATTCGTGTGAGAAACTGCAGAATCTGCATATATATATATATATATATATATATATATATATATATATATATATCTTTCTTTTCTTTCTTTCAAACTACTCGCCATTTCCTGCATTAGCAAGGTAGCGTTAAGAACAGAGGACTGGGCCTTTGAGGGAATATCCTCACCTGGCCCCCTTCTCTGTTCCTTCTTTTGGAAAATTAAAAAAAAAAAAAAAAAAAAAAAAAAAAAAACGAGAGGGGAGGATTTCCAGCCCCCCGCTCCCATGGAAAGCTGTGTAGGTATGTATATTTGCGTGTGTGGACGTATGTATATACATGTGTATGGGGGGGGGGTTGGGCCATTTCTTTCGTCTGTTTCCTTGCGCTACCTCGCAAACGCGGGAGACAGCGACAAAGTATAATAAAAAAAAAAAAATATATATATATATATATATATTTTGAATATATATATATATATATATATATATTTTTTTTTTTTATTATACTTTGTCGCTGTCTCCCGCGTTTGCGAGGTAGCGCAAGGAAACAGACGAAAGAAATGGCCCAACCCCCCCCCCATACACATGTATATACATACGTCCACACACGCAAATATACATACCTACACAGCTTTCCATGGTTTACCCAGACGCCTCACATGCCCTGATTCAATCCACTGACAGCACGTCAACACCGGTATACCACATCGCTCCAATTCACTCTATTCCTTGCCCTCCTTTCACCCTCCTGGATGTTCAGGCCCCGATCACACAAAATCTTTTTCACGCCATCTTTCCACCTCCAATTTGGTCTCCCTCTTCTCCTAGTTCCCTCCACCTCCGACACATATATCCTCTTGGTCAATCTTTCCTCACTCATCCTCTCCATGTGCCCAAACCACTTCAAAACACCCTCTTCTGCTCTCTCAACCACGCTCTTTTTATTTCCACACATCTCTCTTACCCTTACGTTACTCACTCGATCAAACCACCTCACACCACACATTGTCCTCAAACATCTCATTTCCAGCACATCCATCCTCCTGCGCACAACTCTATCCATAGCCCACGCCTCGCAACCATACAACATTGTTGGAACCACTATTCCTTCAAACATACCCATTTTTGCTTTCCGAGATAATGTTCTCGACTTCCACACATTCTTCAAGGCTCCCCAGAATTTTCGCCCCCTCCCCCACCCTATGATCCACTTCCGCTTCCATGGTTCCATCCGCTGCCAGATCCACTCCCAGATATCTAAAACACTTCACTTCCTCCAGTTTTTCTCCATTCAAACTCACCTCCCAATTGACTTGACCCTCAACCCTACTGTACCTAATAACCTTGCTCTTATTCACATTTACTCTTAACTTTCTTCTTCCACACACTTTACCAAACTCAGTCACCAGCTTCTGCAGTTTCTCACATGAATCAGCCACCAGCGCTGTATCATCAGCGAACAACAACTGACTCACTTCCCAAGCTCTCTCATCCCCAACAGACTTCATACTTGCCCCTCTTTCCAAAACTCTTGCATTTACCTCCCTAACAACCCCATCCATAAACAAATTAAACAACCATGGAGACATCACAAACTCCTGCCGCAAACCTACATTCACTGAGAACCAATCACTTTCCTCTCTTCCTACACGTACACATGCCTTACATCCTCGATAAAAACTTTTCACTGCTTCTAACAACTTTCCTCCCACACCATATATTCTTAATACCTTCCACAGACCATCTCTATCAACTCTATCATATGCCTTCTCCAGATCCATAAATGCTACATACAAATCCATTTGCTTTTCTAAGTATTTTTCACATACATTCTTCAAAGCAAACACCTGATCCACACATCCTCTACCACTTCTGAAACCACACTGCTCTTCCCCAATCTGATGCTCTATACATGCCTTCACCCTCTCAATCAATACCCTCCCATATAATTTACCAGGAATACTCAACAAACTTATACCTCTGTAATTTGAGCACTCACTCTTATACCCTTTGCCTTTGTACAATGGCACTATGCACGCATTCCGCCAATCCTCAGGCACCTCACCATGAGTCATACATACATTAAATAACCTTACCAACCAGTCAACAATACAGTCACCCCCTTTATTAATAAATTCCACTGCAATACCATCCAAACCTGCTGCCTTGCCGGCTTTCATCTTCCGCAAAGCTTTCACTGCCTCTTCTCTATTTAACAAATCATTTTCCCTAACCCTCTCACTTTGCACACCACCTCGACCAAAACACCCTATATCTGCCACTCTATCATCAAACACATTCAACAAACCTTCAAAATACTCACTCCATCTCCTTCTCACATCACCACTACTTGTTATCACCTCCCCATTTACGCCCTTCACTGAAGTTCCCATTTGCTCCCTTGTCTTACGCACTTTATTTACCTCCTTCCAGAACATCTTTTTATTCTCCCTAAAATTTAATGATACCCTCTCACCCCAACTCTCATTTGCCCTTTTTTTCACCTCTTGCACCTTTCTCTTGACCTCCTGTCTCTTTCTTTTATACATCTCCCACTCAATTGCATTTTTTCCCTGCAAAAATCGTCCAAATGCCTCTCTCTTCTCTTTCACTAATACTCTTACTTCTTCATCCCACCACTCACTACCCTTTCTAATCAACCCACCTCCCACTCTTCTCATGCCACAAGCATCTTTTGCGCAATCCATCACTGATTCCCTAAATACATCCCATTCCTCCCCCACTCCCCTTACTTCCATTGTTCTCACCTTTTTCCATTCTGTACTCAGTCCCTCCTGGTACTTCCTCACACAGGTCTCCTTCCCAAGCTCACTTACTCTCACCACCCTCTTCACCCCAACATTCACTCTTCTTTTCTGAAAACCCATACAAATCTTCACCTTAGCCTCCACAAGATAATGATCAGACATCCCTCCAGTTGCACCTCTCAGCACATTAACATCCAAAAGTCTCTCTTTCGCACGCCTGTCAATTAACACGTAATCCAATAACGCTCTCTGGCCATCACTCCTACTTACATAAGTATACTTATGTATATCTCGCTTTTTAAACCAGGTATTCCCAATCATCAGTCCTTTTTCAGCACATAAATCTACAAGCTCTTCATCATTTCCATTTACAACACTGAACACCCCATGTATACCAATTATTCCCTCAACTGCCACATTACTCACCTTTGCATTCAAATCACCCATCACTATAACCCGGTCTCGTGCATCAAAACCACTAACACACTCATTCAGCTGCTCCCAAAACACTTGCCTCTCTTGATCTTTCTTTTCGTGCCCAGGTGCATATGCACCAATAATCACCCACCTCTCTCCATCAACTTTCAGTTTTACCCATATTAATCGAGAATTTACTTTCTTACACTCTATCACATACTCCCACAACTCCTGTTTCAGGAGTATTGCTACTCCTTTCCTTTCTCTTGTCCTCTCACTAACCCCTGACTTTACTCCCCAGACATTCCCAAACCACTCTTCCCCTTTACCCTTGAGCTTCGTTTCACTCAGAGCCAAAACATCCAGGTTCCTTTCCTCAAACATACTACCTATCTCTCCTTTTTTCACATCTTGGTTACATCCACACACATTTAGGCACCCCACTCTGAGCCTTCGAGGAGGATGAGCACTCCCCGCGTGACTCCTTCTTCTGTTTCCCATTTTAGAAAGTTAATACAAGGAGGGGAGGATTTCTGGTCCCCCGCTCCCGTCCCCTGTAGTCGCTTTCTACGACACGCGAGGAATACGTGGGAAGTATTCTTTCACCCCTATCCCCAGGGATAATATACATATATATATACATATACACACACACACACACACACATACATACGCACATATACACACACACACACATACATATATATACATATGAGAAATGTAAGAAACAATTTAGAAAACTGAAACTTCTAGCTTGAAATGAATGAAAAAAATGAATGTCACATAATGGTTCAACTTCTGGCTATGGAAAAAAGGAAATGTATAATTTATTTACACAAACGTCAATGGCAGTTCTCATCAATTTAACCACTGTATCAATAAGCTTCAATGTCTAAGCTACATTTTTCTCCAATTTCACTATTTTCCTTCACATTTTCAATTGTGTCTGAAGGTTCTACTTCAAGAGTGATTGTTTTTCCAGTAAGGGTCTTCACATCTTTGTTACATCCACACACATTTAGGCACCCCACTCTGAGCCTTCGAGGAGGATGCTTTACTTGTGGTGCTGACTTCCCTCTTTAAATTTGATCGCCGTTTCCCGCGTAGGCTAAAACTTCATGATCGAATAATAATCCAGCATGCTTACTCAACCCCAGCGTCTCAGACGAAGATGATGCTCTGGCCTTTTGGAATGGACACAAGTCTTGAGGTTCCTGGCTGGCCCCGCGTCCACGAGCACTTTACCCAGTGTGTGTGTGTCTGGTGGGCCGCCTCTTGTTCAGTGACCCCGCTCCAGTGTGGAATGTAAGTTAAGGGAGGCGTTAACCCCATATCATCTCCGCTGTCCATTCTGTTTCTATCTTCTTACACTTCGTCGTGAGCCACGTCAGCGTCCAGGTCACTAGGCCGTCGTGAGTGAGAGCAACAGTAGCACAACACTATATATATATATATATATATATATATATATGTATATATATATATATATATATATATATATATATATATATATATATATATATATATATATATATATATATATATATATATATATATATATATATATATATATATATATATATATATATATAAATATATATATATATATATATATATATATATATATATATATACATATATATATATATATATATATATATATATATATATATATATATATATATATATATATATATATATATATATATATATATATATATATATATATATATATATATATATATATATATATATATATATATATATATATATGTATATATATAAATATATATATATATATATATAGTTGGAGAAAAATGTAGCTTAGACATTGAAGCCTATTGATTCAGTGGTGAAATTGATGAGAACTGCTATTGACGTTTGTGTGAATAAATTGTACCTTTCCTTTTCCATAGCCAGAGGTTGAACCATTATGTGACGTTCATTTTTTCATTCTTTTCAAGCTAAAAGTTTGTTTTCTAAATTGTTTCTTACATTTTTCATATGTATATATATGTGTGTGTGTGTGTGTGTGTGTGTGCGTGTGTGTGTGTGTGTGTGTGAGTGTGTGTGTGTGTGTATATATATATGTATATTATCCCTGGGGATAGGGGTGAAAGAATACTTCCCACGTATTCCTCGCGTGTCGTAGAAAGCGACTAGAGGGGACGGGAGCGGGGGGCCAGAAATCCTCCCCTCCTTGTATTAACTTTCTAAAATGGGAAACAGAAGAAGGAGTCACGCGGGGAGTGCTCATCCTCCTCGAAGGCTCAGAGTGGGGTGCCTAAATGTGTGTGGATGTAACCAAGATGTGAAAAAAGGAGAGATAGGTAGTATGTTTGAGGAAAGGAACCTGGATGTTTTGGCTCTGAGTGAAACGAAGCTCAAGGGTAAAGGGGAAGAGTGGTTTGGAAATGTCTGGGGAGTGAAGTCAGGGGTTAGTGAGAGGACAAGAGCAAGGGAAGGAGTAGCAATACTCCTGAAACAGGAGTTGTGGGAGTATGTGATAGAATGTAAGAAAGTAAATTCTCGATTAATATGGGTAAAATTGAAAGTTGATGGAGAGAGGTGGGTGATTATTGGTGCATATGCACCTGGGCATGAGAAGAAAGATCATGAGAGGCAAGTGTTTTGGGAGCAGGTAAATGAGTGTGTTAGCGGTTTTGATGCACGAGACCGGGTTATAGTGATGGGTGATTTGAATGCAAAGGTGAGTAATGTGGCAGTTGAGGGAATAATTGGTATGCATGGGGTGTTCAGTGTTGTAAATGGAAATGGTGAAGAGCTTGTAGATTTATGTGCTGAAAAAGGACTGATGATTGGGAATACCTGGTTTAAAAAGCGAGATATACATAAGTATACTTATGTAAGTAGGAGAGATGGCCAGAGAGCGTTATTGGATTACGTGTTAATTGACAGGCGTGCGAAAGAGAGACTTTTGGATGTCAATGTGCTGAGAGGTGCAACTGGAGGGATGTCTGATCATTATCTTGTGGAGGCTAAGGTGAAGATTAGTATGGGTTTTCAGAAAAGAAGAGTGAATGTTGGGGTGAAGAAGGTGGTGAGAGTAAGTGAGCTTGGGAAGGAGACCTGTGTGAGGAAGTATCAGGAGAGACTGTGTACAGAATGGAAAAAGGTGAGAACAATGGAAGTAAGGGGAGTGGGGGAGGAATGGGATGTATTTAGGGAATCAGTGATGGATTGCGCAAAAGATGCTTGTGGCATGAGAAGAGTGGGAGGTGGGCTGTTTAGAAAGGGTAGTGAGTGGTGGGATGAAGAAGTAAGAGTATTAGTGAAAGAGAAGAGAGAGGCATTTGGACGATTTTTGCAGGGAAAAAATGCAATTGAGTGGGAGAAGTATAAAAGAAAGAGACAAGAGGTCAAGAGAAAGGTGCAAGAGGTGAAAAAAAGGGCAAATGAGAGTTGGGGTGAGAGACTATCAGTAAATTTTAGGGAGAATAAAAAGATGTTCTAGAAGGAGGTAAATAGGGTGCGTAAGACAAGGGAGCAAATGGGAACTTCAGTGAAGGGCGTAAATGGGGAGGTGATAACAAGTAGTGGTGATGTGAGAAGGAGATGGAATGAGTATTTTGAAGGTTTGTTGAATGTGTCTGATGACAGAGTGGCAGATATAGGGTGTTTGGGTCGACGTGGTGTGGAAAGTGAGAGGGTTAGGGAAAATGATTTGGTAAACAGAGAAGAGGTAGTGAAAGCTTTGCGGAAGATGAAAGCCGGCAAGGCAGCAGGTTTGGATGGTATTGCAGTGGAATTTATTAAAAAAGGGGGTGACTGTATTGTTGACTGGTTGGTAAGGTTATTTAATGTATGTATGACTCATGGTGAGGTGCCTGAGGATTGGCGGAATGCGTGCATAGTGCCATTGTACAAAGGCAAAGGGGATAAGAGTGAGTGCTCAAATTACAGGGGTATAAGTTTGTTGAGTATTCCTGGTAAATTATATGGGAGGGTATTGATTGAGAGGGTGAAGGCATGTACAGAGCATCAGATTGGGGAAGAGCAGTGTGGTTTCAGAAGTGGTAGAGGATGTGTGGATCAGGTGTTTGCTTTGAAGAATGTATGTGAGAAATACTTAGAAAAGCAAATGGATTTGTATGTAGCATTTATGGATCTGGAGAAGGCATATGATAGAGTTGATAGAGATGCTCTGTGGAAGGTATTAAGAATATATGGTGTGGGAGGCAAGTTGTTAGAAGCAGTGAAAAGTTTTTATCGAGGATGTAAGGCATGTGTACGTGTAGGAAGAGAGGAAAGTGATTGGTTCTCAGTAAATGTAGGTTTGCGGCAGGGGTGTGTGATGTCTCCATGGTTGTTTAATTTGTTTATGGATGTGGTTGTTAGGGAGGTAAATGCAAGTGTCTTGGAAAGAGGGGCAAGTATGAAGTCTGTTGGGGATGAGAGAGCTTGGGAAGTGAGTCAGTTGTTGTTCGCTGATGATACAGCGCTGGTGGCGGATTCATGTGAGAAACTGCAGAAGCTGGTGACGGAGTTTGGTAAAGTGTGTGGAAGAAGAAAGTTAAGGGTAAATGTGAATAAGAGCAAGGTTATTAGGTACAGTAGGGTTGAGGGTCAAGTAAATTGGGAGGTGAGTTTGAATGGAGAAAAACTGGAGGAAGTGAAGTGTTTTAGATATCTGGGAGTGGATCTGTCAGCGGATGGAACCATGGAAGCGGAAGTGGATCATAGGGTGGGGGAGGGGGCGAAAATTTTGGGAGCCTTGAAAAATGTGTGGAAGTCGAGAACATTATCCCGGAAAGCAAAAATGGGTATGTTTGAAGGAATAGTGGTGCCAACAATGTTGTATGGTTGCGAGGCGTGGGCTATGGATAGAGTTGTGCGCAGGAGGATGGATGTGCTGGAAATGAGATGTTTGAGGACAATGTGTTGTGTGAGGTGGTTTGATCGAGTAAGTAACGTAAGGGTAAGAGAGATGTGTGGAAATAAAAAGAGCGTGGTTGAGAGAGCAGAAGAGGGTGTTTTGAAGTGGTTTGGGCACATGGAGAGAATGAGTGAGGAAAGATTGACCAAGAGGATATATGTGTCGGAGGTGGAGGGAACGAGGAGAAGAGGGAGACCAAATTGGAGGTGGAAAGATGGAGTGAAAAGGATTTTGTGTGATCGGGGCCTGAACATGCAGGAGGGTGAAAGGAGGGCAAGGAATAGAGTGAATTGGAGCGATGTGGTATACAGGGGTTGACGTGCTGTCAGTGGATTGAATCAGGGCATGTGAAGCGTCCGAGGTAAACCATGGAAAGCTGTGTAGGTATGTATATTTGCGTGTGTGGACGTGTGTATGTACATGTGTATGGGGGGGGGTTGGGCCATTTCTTTTCGTCTGTTTCCTTGCGCTACCTCGCAAACGCGGGAGACAGCGACGAGGTATAAAAAAAAAAAAAAAATATATATATATATATATATATATATATATATATATATATATATATATTTATATATATATATATATATATTTATATATATATATATATATATATATATATATATATATATATATATATATATATATATATATATATATATATATATATATATATATATATATATATATATATATATGCATTTATTCATTTGTCATACTTTGTCGCTGTCTCTCGCGTAGCGAGGAAGCGCAAGGAAGCATACAAAAGAATGGCATAACCCAAACACATACACATGTATATATATATACATCCACACACACACATATACATACCTATACATCTCAACTTATACATATATATATACGCACACAGACATATACATATATACACATATACATAATTCATAGTAGCTGGCCTTATTCATTCTCGTCGCCACCTCGCCAAACATGAAATGACAACCCCTTCCCCCGGCATGTGCGCAAGGTAGCAGTAGTAAAAGACAACAAAGTCCACATTCGTTCAAACTCAGCTCCTAGCTGTCATGTATACTTCACGGAAACTACAGCTCCCTTTCCACATCTAGGCCAAACTGGACTTTCCATGGTTTTCCCAAGACTCTTCACATGCCCTGGTTCAATCCATTGAAAGCACGTCGACCCCGGTATACCACATTGTTCCTATTCACTCTACCATTTTCACTACTTTCACCCTCCTGCATATTCACGCCCCGATCATTGAAATCTTTTTTTACCCCATCTTTCCACCTTCAATTTGGTCTCTCACTTCTCCTTCCTTCCACCTCTGTCACATATATCCTCTTTGTCAATCTTTCTTCACTCTTTCTCTATATGTGACCAAACCATTTCAAAACACCCTCTTCTGCTCTCTTAACCACACTCTTTTTATTACCACACATCTCTCTTACCCTTTCAATACTTACTCGATCAAACTACCTCACACCACATATTGTCCTCAAACATATCATTTCCAACACATCCACCCTCCTCCGCATAACTCTATCTGTAGCCCACGCCTCACAACCCTATAACATTCGGAACCACTATTCCTTCAAACAAACCAATTTTTGCTTTCTAAGATAACGTTCTCTCCTTCCAAACATTTTTCAACGCTCCAAAACTTTAACCCCTCTCCCACCCTATGACTCACTTTCGCTTCAATTGTTCCCTTCGCTGCCAAATCCACTCCCAGATATCTAAAACACTTTAATTCCTCCTGTTTTTCACTACTGAAACTTACCTCCCAATTGACTTGTCCCTCAATCCCTACTATACCTAATAACCTTGCTCTTATTCACATTTACTCTTAGCTTTCTTCTTTCACACACTTTACCAAACTCAGTCACCAATTTCTGCAGTTTCTCACCCGAATCATCCACCAGCACTTTATCATCAGTGAACGACAACTGACTCACTTCCCAAGCTCTCACATCCACAACAGACTGCATACTTGCACGTTTCTGCAAAACTCTTGCATTCACCTCCCTAACAACCCATCCATGAACAAATTAAACAACCAGGTAGACATCACGCACCCTTGCCGCAAGCCGAAATTCACTGAGAACCAATTACCCTAATTCTCTTCTTACACGCCTTACATCGTCGATACAAACTTTTCACTGCTTCTAACAACTTGCCTACCACACTTTATATTCTTAATACCTTCCACAGAGCATCTCGATCAACTCTATCTTATGCTTTCTCTAGATCCATAAATGCTACATACAAATCCATTTGCTTTTCTGAGTATTTCTCACATATATTCCTCAAAGCAAACACCTGATCCACACATCATCTACCACTTCTAGAATCACACTGCACTTCCAAAATCTGATGCTCTGTACTTGCTTTCACCTCTCAATCAATACCCTCCCATATAATATCCCAGGAATACTTAACAAACCTATAGCTTTGTAATTTGAACACTCACCTTTATCCCCTTTGCCTTTGTACAATGGCACTATGCAAGCACTTCCCCAATCCTCATTCACCTTACCATGAGTCATTCATACATTAGATAACCTTAACAAACAGTCAACAACACAGTCACCCCCTTTTTTAATAAATCTAACTACAATACCATCCAAACCCACTGCCTTGCCGGCTATCATCTTCCGCAAAGCTTTTTCTACCACTTCTTTCTTTACCAAATCATTCTCCCTAACCCTCTCACTTTGCACTTCTCCTTGACCAAAACGCTCTATATATCTGCCACACTATCATCAAACACATTCAACAAACCTTCAAAATACTCACTCCTCCTCATTAGCACCCTTCACTGATGTTCCCATTCGTTCCCTTATCTTACGCACTTTATCTACCACCTTCCAAAACATGTTTTTATTCTCTTTAAAACTTAATAATACTTTCTCACCCCAAATCCCATTTGCCATCTTTTTCATTTCTTGCACCTTTTTCTTGACCTCCTGCCCCTTTCTTTTATACATCTCCCACTCATTTGCATTATTTCTCTAAAAATCGTCCAAATGCCCCTCTGTTCTCTTTCACTAATAATGTTACTTATTTATCCCACCATTACTACACTGTCTAATCTGCCCACCTCCCAAGCTTCTCATGCCACAAGCATCTTTTGCGCAATCCATCATTAGTTTCCTAAATACATCTCATTCCTCCCCCACTACCTTAACGTCCTTTGTTCTCACCTTTTTCCATTCTGTACTCAGTCTCATCTGGTACTTCCTCAGAGAAAACTCCTTCACAAGCTCACTTACTCTAACAACTCTCTTTACCCTAACATTCTCTCTTCTTTTCCGAAAACCTCTACAAATCTTCACCTTCGCATCCACAAGATAATGATCAGATATCCCTCTAGTTGCACCTCTCAGCATTTTAACATCCAAAAGTCTCTCTTTTACGCCCCTATCAATTAACACGTAATCCAATAACGCTCTCTGGCCATCTTTCGTAGTTACATACTTATACTTATGTATATCTCTCTTTTTAAACCAGGTATTCCCAATCATCAGGCCTTTTTCAGCGCACAAATCTACAATCTCTTTACCATTTCTGTTTACAACACTGAACACCCCATGTACACCAATTATTCCCTCTACTGCCACATTACCTTTGCATTCAAATCACCCATCAGTATAACCCTGTCACGTGCATCAAAATTAATGACGCATTCATTCGGCTGCTCCCAAATCACTTGCCTCTCATGATCTTTCTTCTCATGCCCAGGTGAATATGCACATATAATCACTCATCTCTCTCCATCCACTTTCATTTTTACCCATATCAATCTAAGGGTTATTTTCTTACATCTATCACATACTCCCACTACTCCTGTTTCAGGAGTGTTGCTTCTCCTTCCCTGGGTCGTGTTCTCTCACCAGCTCCTGACTTTACTCCCAAGACATTCCCAAGACATGTATATATATATATATATATATATATATATATATATATATATATATATATATATATATATATATATATATATATATTACAAAGGATCAAAATTTTACGCGTGATCAAGATATTCCTATGAGTCCAGGGGGAAAATGAAACACGAAAAGTTCCCAAGTACACTTTCGTGTAATAATCACATCATCAGGGGAGACACAAGAGAGAAATATAACAGTCAGTTGATATACATCGAAGAGACGAAGCTAGGACGCCATTTGGTAAACATGTGATTGTCCAAAATATACATCGAGCGTTCATTAGCTTATCCTTTTACAAATCTTATCAACAATAAAGTTATCTAATTTGTATAGACCATCACTAATATTAAGATTATAATTCTTTGTGTATTTAATAATAGAAGATGCAATGATATTTCTCTTCCTAATAGAGTTAGAGTTAATAACTGAGATGGCGTTACTCAAGTCAATACAATGATCATAGTTTTTAACATGATTAAGCAAGGCATTTGATTCTTGTCCCGTTCTTATACTATATTTATGTTGCTTAAGTCTAACAGAGAGATCCTTAACAGTCTGACCAACATAAAATTTATCACAGTTTCCAAAAGGGACTTTATAGATGCAACCAAGAGAATTTTCTGGTTAATTCCTTATTAAGATATTCTTTATAGTATTATTGTTGCTAAAGGCAAAATTTACATTAAAGGATTTAAGCAACAAGGAAAGCAAAGTGAAATTACTGTTAAAAGGGAGAACTAAAAGATTCTTGGTGTCAATGGGAGGTTTGGGCTCAACCCTATAAAATGATTCCTTTGCTAACTTAAGGGATTTATCAATGAAAGCTCTAGGGTACTTTAACTTAGATCCAATACAATATATCTTCTCAAGCTCATCATCAATAAACTCTTGACTGCAAATACGTAATGCCCTAAGGAACATAGATTGAAATGATGATAATTTAACTCTTTCATGTTGAGGTGAGTAATAATGGATATATGAGCATACATCGGTGGGTTTTCTGTATATGTTAAACTTAAACTTGTTTCCTTGTCTATGGATCATGCATACATATGCATACATCATCTACATACCTAAACCAAAATTGCATTAGAATGTAAGATATCCTTTAGTAATTTTGTTTCAAAAAATTCCATATAAAGATTACTTAATACAGGTGAAAGCGGGTTACACATTGCCATACCAAATTTTTGAGCATAATAATCTCCATTAAATTGAAGTACACAGTCTTTTATGCACAATTTTATCAGCTCAATGAAATTAAACTTTGAAACAGGTAAATGAATATCATACAAGACATCAAATGAATATTCTATAAGGTCATCAACTGGAACTTTAGTGAAAAGTGAGGAAACATCAAAGCTAACTAGTTTGAAATCAAAATTAATATTGATACTGTTTAGCTTGTTGACTAAATCTACATTGTTCATGATATTAGAATTTGATACCTTACCCACTAAAGGGCTTAATAAAGAAACTAACCATTTTGACAATTTATATGTGATTGAGCCTACTTAACTCACTATAGGTCTTGCTGGAAAATGCTGTTTATGTGTTTTGATAAGTCCATACATATATGGCAATGAAGGGGACAGTGATAACAAACTTTTGATGAGAGAAATGTTACCTTTCAACAACAATTTCATTTCTTTATTGAAGTGAGAATTAACTGCTTCTAAGTGATTTTTAATAAGTTTAGAATATGTTGTGTTATCATTTAGAAGATCATTCATTTTAGATAAATAGTTACTTTTGTCTAAAATCACAACAGTGTTAGCGTTTTCTGCTTTAGTGATATGTATATCTTTGTCTTTTTTTAAGGTGTTAATAGCTCATATGAATCTTCTAGGGCAATTAGCTTCCACTATTTTTGACAAACTGGCATCCACTAAACCCGTACAGATATTGATATCATCATTACTTAATTTACTGCATTTTTCTAAATTACAAAAAGACTTTGTGACGTCAACACACCTGGCTTCCCTGTTAGAGCACACAAAGCTTAAACCATAGCCTAATGCACAAAAGGAATCTTTATCTAGTTGTTTATTAGACAGGTTTACCACAAAAGATGGGTTTGTGTTCTTGGTCCAAGCGCTGTTTTCAATAAGATGGCCCAACTTATGATTTAGTGACACTTGTATCCTATTGCGTTCTTTCCTTAATTCATCATAGCAATAGTCCAACATCCGATTCTTCCAGTGTGTCGGTATTGCCATTTGAAAGGCAGGTTTCTTCTCTCTTGAAATGCGAAAAGCCTCCTCCATTTCAAGTTTCTTTAATTCAATGTTTTTCTTTAAAATAATATCTTGGAATTTGTCAAATGGTCGACCAGACAGCTGCAACAAACGTTTTGGTAGGACAGATCTTGGCATCACTTGTTCATCAAGGCATTTCCTAAGGAATTCAAATCGTAACTTCAGTTGGTGAGCCTTGATTAGCGATTTGGAGAAAGCAGTGACGAAAGGAGAAAGTCCAGGACAGCTTGTAGAGTAGTAATAAAAGAGCCGTGTGGAATCCATGTTGGAAAGGATCAAAATTTTGCGCGTGATCAAGATATTCCTATGAGTCCATGGGGAAAATGAGGTACGAAAAGTTCCCAAATGCACTTTCGTGTAATAATCACATCATCAGGGGAGACACAAGAGAGAAATATAACAGTCAGTTGATATACATCGAAGAGACGAAGCTAGGACGGCATTTGGTAAACATGTGATTGTCCAAAACATACAACGAGCGTTCATAAACTTATCCTTTTACAAATCTTACCAACAATAAAGTTATCTAATTTGTATAGACCATCACGAATATTTAGATTATAATTCTTTGTGTATTTTATAATAGAAGATTCAATGATATTTCTCTTGGTAATAGAGTTAGAGTTGATAACTGAGATGGCGTTACTCCAGTAAATACAATGATCATAGTTTTTAACATGATTAAACAAGGCATTTGATTCTTGTCCCGTTCTTATATTATATTTTTGTTGCTTAAGTCTAACAGAGAGATCCTTATCAGTCTGACCAACATAAAATTTATCACAGTTTCCAAAAGGGACTTTATAGATGCAACCAAGAGAATTTTCTGGTGAATTCCTGATTAAGATATTCTTTATAGTATTATTGTTGCTATAGGCAACACCTGTACTAAGTAATCTTTATATGGAATTTTTTGATACGAAATTACCAAAGGATATCTTACCTTCTAATGCAATTTGGTTTAGGTATGTAGATGATGTTCTTTGTGTTTGGCCAACAAATGAAAATTTACAAATATTTCTCCCCTTATTAAGCAATTTAGTACCTTCCATCAAATTTACTGTAGAAAATGAAAGTAATGGTATTTTACCATTTATAGATTGCATGATCCATGGACAAGGAAACAAATTTAAGTTTAGCATATAGAGAAAACCCACCAATGTATGCGCATATATCCATTATTACTCATCTCAACATGAAATAGTTAAATTATCATCATTTCAATCTATGTTCCTTATGGCATTACTTATTTGCAGTCCAGAGTTTATTGATGATGAGTTCGAGAAGATATATTCTATTGGATCTAAGTTAAAGCACACTAGAGCTTTCGTTGATGAATCCCTTAAGTTTGCAAAGAAATCATCTTATAGGGTTAAGCCCAAACCTCCCATTGAAACCAAAAATCTTTTAGTTCTCCCTTTTAATAATAATTTCACTTTGCTTCCCATGTTGCGAAAATCCTTTAATGTAAATGTTGCCTTTAGCAACAATAATACTATAAAGAATATCTTAATCAGGAATTGTCCAGAAAATTCTCTTGGTTGCATCTATAAAGTCCCTTGTGGACACTGTGATAAATTTTATGTTGGTCAGACTGGTAAGGATCTCTCTGTTTGATTTAAGCAACATAAATATGATATAAGAACGGGACAAGAATCAAATACCTTGTTTATTCATGTTAAAAACTATGATCATTGTATTGACTGGAGTAACGCCATCTCAGTTATTAACTCTAACTCTACTAGCAAGAGAAATATCGTTGAATCTTCTATCATTAAATACACAAAGAATTATAATCTTAATATTAGTGATGGTCTACAAAAATAAGATAACTTTATTGTTGATAACATTTGTAAAAGGATAAGTTTATGATCGCATGTTGTATGTTTTGGACAATCATATGTTTACCAAATGGCGTCCTAGCTTCGTCTCTTCGATGTATATCAAATGACTTATGTTTCTCTCTTGTGTCTCCCCTGATGATGTGATTATTACACGAAAGTGCAACTGAGAACTTTTCGCGTTTCATTTCCCCCGTGGATTCATGGGAATATATATATATATATATATATATATATATATATATATATATATATATATATATATTTTTTTTTTTTTTTTTCTTTTGCTTTGTCGCTGTCTCCCGCGTTTGCGAGGTAGCGCAAGGAAACAGACGAAAGAAATGGACTAACCCACCCCCATACACATGTATATACATACGTCCACACACGCAAATATACATACCTACACAGCTTTCCATGGTTTACCCCAGACGCTTCACATGCCCCGATTCAATCCACTGACAGCACGTCAACCCCGGTATACCACATCGCTCCAATTCACTCTATTCCTTGCCCTCCTTTCACCCTCCTGCATGTTCAGGCCCCGATCACACAAAATCTTTTTCACTCCATCTTTCTACCTCCAATTTGGTCTCCCTCTTCTCCTCGTTCCCTCCACCTCCGACACATATATCCTCTTGGTCAATCTTTCCTCACTCATTCTCTCCATGTGCCCAAACCATTTCAAAACACCCTCTTCTGCTCTCTCAACCACGCTCTTTCTATTTCCACACATCTCTCTTACCCTTACGTTACTTACTCGATCAAACCACCTCACACCACACATTGTCCTCAAACATCTCATTTCCAGCATATCTATCCTCCTGCGCACAACTCTACACATAGCCCACGCCTCGCAACCATACAACATTGTTGGAACCACTATTCCTTCAAACATACCCATTTTTGCTTTCCGAGATAATGTTCTCGACTTCCACATATTCTTCAAGGCTCCCAGAATTTTCGCCCCCTCCCCCACCCTATGATCCACTTCCGCTTCCATGGTTCCATCCGCTGCCAGATCCACTCCCAGATATCTAAAACACTTCACTTCCTCCAGTTTTTCTCCATTCAAACTGACCTCCCAATTGACTTGACCCTCAACCCTACTGTACCTAATAACCTTGCTCTTATTCACATTTACTCTTAACTTATATATATATATATATATATATATATATATATATATATATATATATATATGTATATATATATATATATATATATATATATATATATATATATATATATATATATATATATATATATATATATATATATATATATATATATATATATATATATATATACATATATATATATATATACATATATATATATATATATATATATATATATATATATATATATATATATATATATATATATATATATATATATATATATATATATATATATATATATATATATATATATATATATGTATATATATATATATATATATATATATATATATATATATATATATATATATATATATATATATATATATATATATATGTATAATATATATATATATATATATATATATATATATATATATATATATATATATATATATATATATATATATATATATATATATATATATATATATATATATATATATATATATATATATATATATATATATATATATTATACATATATATATATATGATAGAATGTAAGAAAGTAAATTCTCGATTAATATGGGTAAAATTGAAAGTTGATGGAGAGAGGTGGGTGATTATTGGTGCATATGCACCTGGGCATGAGAAGAAAGATCATGAGAGGCAAGTGTTTTGGGAGCAGCTGAATGAGTGTGTTAGCGGTTTTGATGCACGAGACCGGGTTATAGTGATGGGTGATTTGAATGCAAAGGTGAGTAATGTGGCAGTTGAGGGAATAATTGGTATGCATGGGGTGTTCAGTGTTGTAAATGGAAATGGTGAAGAGCTTGTAGAATTATGTGCTGAAAAAGGACTGATGATTGGGAATACCTGGTTTAAAAAGCGAGATATACATAAGTATACTTATGTAAGTAGGAGAGATGGCCAGAGAGCGTTATTGGATTACGTGTTAATTGACAGGCGTGCGAAAGAGAGACTTTTGGATGTTAATGTGCTGAGAGGTGCAACTGGAGGGATGTCTGATCATTATCTTGTGGAGGCTAAGGTGAAGATTAGTATGGGTTTTCAGAAAAGAGGAGTGAATGTTGGGGTGAAGAAGGTGGTGAGAGTAAGTGAGCTTGGGAAGGAGACCTGTGTGGGGAAGTACCAGGAGAGACTGTGTACAGAATGGAAAAAGGTGAGAACAATGGAAGTAAGGGGAGTGGGGGAGGAATGGGATGTATTTAGGGAATCAGTGATGGATTGCGCAAAAGATGCTTGTGGCATGAGAAGAGTGGGAGGTGGGCTGTTTAGAAAGGGTAGTGAGTGGTGGGATGAAGAAGTAAGAGTATTAGTGAAAGAGAAGAGAGAGGCATTTGGACGATTTTTGCAGGGAAAAAATGCAATTGAGTGGGAGAAGTATAAAAGAAAGAGACAGGAAGTCAAGAGAAAGGTGCAAGAGGTGAAAAAAAGGGCAAATGAGAGTTGGGGTGAGAGACTATCAGTAAATTTTAGGGAGAATAAAAAGATGTTCTGGAAGGAGGTAAATAGGGTGCGTAAGACAAGGGAGCAAATGGGAACTTCAGTGAAGGGCGTAAATGGGGAGGTGATAACAAGTAGCGGTGATGTGAGAAGGAGATGGAATGAGTATTTTGAAGGTTTGTTGAATGTGTCTGATGACAGAGTGGCAGATATAGGGTGTTTTGGTCGAGGTGGTGTGCAAAGTGAGAGGGTTAGGGAAAATGATTTGGTAAACAGAGAAGAGGTAGTAAAAGCTTTGCGGAAGATGAAAGCCGGCAAGGCAGCAGGTTTGGATGGTATTGCAGTGGAATTTATTAAAAAAGGGGGTGACTGTATTGTTGACTGGTTGGTAAGGTTATTTAATGTATGTATGACTCATGGTGAGGTGCCTGAGGATTGGCGGAATGCGTGCATAGTGCCATTGTACAAAGGCAAAGGGGATAAGAGTGAGTGCTCAAATTACAGAGGTATAAGTTTGTTGAGTATTCCTGGTAAATTATATGGGAGGGTATTGATTGAGAGGGTGAAGGCATGTACAGAGCATCAGATTGGGGAATAGCAGTGCGGTTTCAGAAGCGGTAGAGGATGTGTGGATCAGGTGTTTGCTTTGAAGAATGTATGTGAGAAATACTTAGAAAAGCAAAGGGATTTGTATGTAGCATTTATGGATCTGGAGAAGGCATATGATAGTGTTGATAGAGATGCTCTGTGGAAGGTACTAAGAATATATGGTGTGGGAGGCAAGTTGTTAGAAGCAGTGAAAAGTTTTTATCGAGGATGTAAGGCATGTGTACGTGTAGGAAGAGAGGAAAGTGATTGGTTCTCAGTGAATGTAGATTTGCGGCAGGGGTGTGTGATGTCTCCATGGTTGTTTAATTTGTTTATGGATGGGGTTGTTAGGGAGGTAAATGCAAGAGTCCTGGAAAGAGGGGCAGGTATGAAGTCTGTTGGGGATGAGAGAGCTTGGGAAGTGAGTCAGTTGTTGTTCGCTGATGATACAGCGCTGGTGGCTGATTCATGTGAGAAACTGCAGAAGCTGGTGACTGAGTTTGGTAAAGTGTGTGGAAGAAGAAAGTTAAGAGTAAATGTGAATAAGAGCAAGGTTTTTAGGTACAGTAGGGGTGAGGGTCAAGTTAATTGGGAGGTGAGTTTGAATGGAGAAAAACTGGAGGAAGTGAAGTGTTTTAGATATCTGGGAGTGGATCTGTCAGCGGATGGAACCATGGAATCGGAAGTGGATCATTGGGTGGGGGAGGGGGCGAAAATTTTGGGAGCCTTGAAAAATGTGTGGAAGTCGAGAACATTATCTCGGAAAGCAAAAATGGGTATGTTTGAAGGAATAGTGGTTCCAACAATGTTGTATGGTTACGAGGAGTGGGCTATGGATAGAGATGTGCTCAGGAGGATGGATGTGCTGGAAATGAGATGTTTGAGGAAAATGTGTGGTGTGAGGTGGTTTGATCGAGTAAGTAACGTAAGGATAAGAGAGATGTGTGGAAATAAAAAAGAGCGTGGTTGAGAGAGCAGAAGAGGGTGTTTTGAAATGGTTTGGGCACATGGAGAGAATGAGTGAGGAAAGATTGACCAAGAGGATATATGTGTCGGAGGTGGAGGGAACGAGGAGAAGAGGGAGACCAAATTGGAGGTGGAAAGATGGAGTGAAAAAGATTTTGTGTGATCGGGGCCTGAACATGCAGGAGGGTGAAAGGAGGGCAAGGAATAGAGTGAATTGGAGCGATGTGGTATACAGGGGTTGACGTGCTGTCATTGGATTGAATCAAGGCATGTGAAGCGTCTGGGGTAAACCATGGAAAGCTGTGTAGGTATGTATATTTGCGTGTGTGGACGTGTGTATGTACATGTGTATGGGGGGGGGGGTTAGGCCATTTCTTTCGTCTGTTTCTTTGCGCTACCTCGCAAACGCGGGAGACAGCGACAAAGTATAAAAAAAAAAAAATATATATATATATATATATATATATGTATATATATATATATATATATATATATATATATATATATATATATATATATATATATATATATATATATATATATATATATATATATATTATACATATATATATATATATATATATATATATATATATATATATATATATATATATATATATATATATATATATATATATATATATATATATATATATATATATATATATATATATATGTTGTTAGATATATATGTTGTTAGAAGCAGTGAAAAGTTTTTATCGAGGATGTAAGGCATGTGTACGTGTAGGAGGAGAGGAAAGTGATTGGTTCTCAGTGAATATAGGTTTGCGGCAGGGGTGTGTGATGTCTCCATGGTTGTTTAATTTGTTTATGGATGGTGTTGTTAGGGAAGTGAATGCAAGAGTTTTGGAAAAAGGGGCAAGTATGAAGTCTGTTGGGGATGAGAGAGCTTGGGAAGTGAGTCAGTTGTTGTTCGCTGATGATACAGCGCTGGTGGCTGATTCATGTGAGAAACTGCAGAAGCTGGTGACTGAGTTTGGTAAAGTGTGTGGAAGAAGAAAGTTAAGAGTAAATGTGAATAAGAGCAAGGTTATTAGGTACAGTAGGGTTGAGGGTCAAGTCAATTGGGAGGTGAGTTTGAATGGAGAAAAACTGGAGGAAGTGAAGTATTTTAGATATCTGGGTGTGGATCTGGCAGCGGATGGAACCATGGAAGCGGAAGTGGATCATAGGGTGGGGGAGGTGGCGAAAATTCTGGGAGCCTTGAAGAATGTGTGGAAGTCGAGAACATTATCTCGGAAAGCAAAAATTAGTATGTTTGAAGGAATAGTGGTTCCAACAATGTTGTATGGTTGCGAGGCGTGGGCTATGGATAGAGTTGTGCGCAGGAGGATGGATGTGCTGGAAATGAGATGTTTGAGGACAATGTGTGGTGTGAGGTGGTTTGATCGAGTAACTAGCGTAAGGGTAAGAGAGATGTGTGGAAATAAAAAGAGCGTGGTTGAGAGAGCAGAAGGGGGTGTTTTGAAATGGTTTGGGCACATGGAGAGAATGAGTGAGGAATGATTGACCAAGAGGATATATGTGTCGGAGGTGGAGGGAACGAGGAGAAGAGGGAGACCAAATTGGAGGTGGAAAGATGGAGTGAAAAAGATTTTGTGTGATCAGGGCCTGAACATGCAGGAGGGTGAAAGGAGGGCAAGGAATAGAGTGAATTGGAGCGATGTGGTATACCGGGGTGACGTGCTGTCAGTGGATGGAATCGGGGCATGTGAAGCGTCTGGGGTAAACCATGGAAAGCTGTGTAGGTATGTATATTTGCGTGTGTGGACGTATGTATATACATGTGTATGGGTGTGGGTTGGGCCATTTCATTCGTCTGTTTCCTTGCGCTACCTCGCAAACGCGGGAGACAGCGGCAAAAAAAAAAAAAAAGAATATATATATATATATATATATATATATATATATATATATATATATATATATATTCCCTGGGGATAGGGGAGAAAGAATACTTCCCACGTATTCCCTGCGTGTCGTAGAAGGCGACTAAAAGGGAAGGGAGCGGGGGGCTGGAAATCCTCCCCTCTCGTTTTTTTTTTTTTTCCAAAAGAAGGAACAGAGGAGAGGTCCAGGTGAGGATATTCCCTCAAAGGCCCAGTCCTCTGTTCTTAACGCTACCTCGCTATTGCGGGAAATAGCGAATAGTATGAAAAAAAAAAAAAAAAAAAAAAAAAAAAAAAAAAATATATATATATATATATATATATATATATATATATATATATATATATATATATGTATATATATATATATATAAACATATATATATATATATATATATATATATATATATATATATATATATATATATATATATATATATATATATATATATATATATATATATATATGTATATATGTGTATATACAAACCTCGCCAGGTGGTAGAGTGTCCCGCATTGTATCGAGACAGACTTCCCCAGAACTTTTTTTTAAAGGGGAAGTAAATGTTTATAGCTGTGTTACTGGAGTGATAGTTTTCATACATGGTGCTTTGACAAGAAAATAGTGAAATTGGAAAAAATGTAACTTAGACATTGAAGCTTATTGATACAGTGGTTAAATTGATGAGAACTACTATTGACGTTTGTGTAAATAAATTAAACATTTCCTTTCCATAGCCAGAGGTTGAACCATTATGTGACATTCATTTTTTCATTTCATTTCAAGCTAGAAGTTTCAGTTTTCTAAATTGTTTCTTACATTTTTCACATGTATATATATGTATGTCTGTTTGTGTGTATATGTGCGTGTGTGTGTGTATGTGTGTGTATGTGTATATATATATGTATGTTATCCCTGGGGATAGGGGTGAAAGAATACTTTCCACGCATTCCTCGCGTGTCGTAGAAAGCGACTAGAGGGGACGGGAGCGGGGGGCCAGAAATCCTCCCCTCCTTGTATTTTTCAACTTTCTAAAATGGGAAACAGAAGAAGGAGTCACGCGGGGAGTGCTCATCCTCCTCGAAGGCTCAGATTGGGGTGCCTAAATGTGTGTGGATGTAACCAAGATGTGAAAAAAGGAGAGATAGGTAGTATGTTTGAGGAAAGCAACCTGGATGTTTTGGCTCTGAGTGAAACGAAGCTCAAGGGTAAAGGGGAAGAGTGGTTTGGGAATGTCTTGGGAGTAAAGTCAGGGGTTAGTGAGAGGACAAGAGCAAGGGAAGGAGTAGCAGTACTCCTGAAACAGGAGTTGTGGAAGTATATGATACAATGTAAGAAAGTAAATTCTCGATTAATATGGGTAAAACTGAAAGTTGATGGAGAGAGATGGGTGATTATTGGTGCATATGCACCTGGGCATGAGAAGAAAGATCATGAGAGGCAAGTGTTTTGGGAGCAGCTGAATGAGTGTGTTAGTGGTTTTGATGCACGAGACCGGGTTATAGTGATGGGTGATTTGAATGCAAAGGTGAGTAATGTGGCAGTTGAGGGAATAATTGGTATACATGGGGTGTTCAGTGTTGTAAATGGAAATGGTGAAGAGCTTGTAGATTTATGTGCTGAAAAAGGACTGATGATTGGGCATACCTGGTTCAAAAAGCGAGATATACATAAGTATACTTATGTAAGTAGGAGAGATGGCCAGAAAGCGTTATTGGATTACGTGTTAATTGACAGGCGGGCGAAAGAGAGACTTTTGGATGTTAATGTGCTGTGAGGTGCAACTGGAGGGATGTCTGATCATTATCTTGTGGAGGCTAAGGTGAAGATTTGTATGGGTTTTCAGAAAAGAAGAGTGAATGTTGGGGTGAAGAGGGTGGTGAGCGTAAGTGAGATTGGGAAGGAGACTTGTGTGAGGAAGTACCAGGAGAGACTGAGTACAGAATGGAAAAAGGTGAATATAATGGAAGTAAGGGGAGTGGGGGAAGAATGGGATGTATTCAGGGAATCAGTGATGGATTGCGCAAAAGATGCTTGTGGCATGAGAAGAGTGGGAGTTGGGTTGATTAGAAAGGGTAGTGAGTGGTGGGATGAAGAAGTAAGATTATTAGTGAAAGAGAAGAGAGAGGCATTTGGACGATTTTTGCAGGGAAAAAATGAAATTGAGTGGGAGACGTATAAAAGGAAGAGACAGGAGGTCAAGAGAAAGGTGCAAGAGGTGAAAAAAATGGCAAATGAGAGTTGGGGTTAGAGAGTATCATTAAATTTTAGGGAGAATAAAAAGATGTTCTGGAAGGAGGTAAATAAAGTGCGTAAGACAAGGGAGTAAATGGGAACTTCAGTGAAGGGCGCAAATGGGGAGGTGATAACAAGTAGTGGTGATGTGAGAAGGAGATGGAGTGAGTATTTTGAAGGTTTGTTGAATGTGTTTGATGATAGAGTGGCAGATATAGGGTGTTTTGGTCGAGGTGGTGTGCAAAGTGCGAGGGTTAGGGAAAATGAGTTGGTAAACAGAGAAGAGGTAGTAAAAGCTTTGCGGAAGATGAAAGCCGGCAAGGCAGCAGGTTTGGATGGTATTGCAGTGGAATTTATTAAAAAAGGGGGTGACTGTATTGTTGACTGGTTGGTAAGGTTATTTAACGTATGTATGACTCATGGTGAGGTGCCTGAGGATTGGCGGAATGCGTGCATAGTGCTATTGTACAAAGGCAAAGGGGATAAGAGTGAGTGCTCAAATTACAGAGGTATAAGTTTGTTGAGTATTCCTGGTAAATTATATGAGAGGGTATTGATTGAGAGGGTGAAGGCATGTACAGAGCATCAGATTGGGGAAGAGCAGTGTGGTTTCAGAAGTGGTAGAGGATGTGTGGATCAGGTGTTTGCTTTGAAGAATGTATGTGAGAAATACTTAGAAAAGCAAATGGATTTGTATGTAGCATTTATGGATCTGGAGAAGGCATATGATAGAGTTGATAGAGATGCTCTGTGGAAGGTATTAAGAATATATGGTGTGGGAGGCAAGTTGTTAGAAGCAGTGAAAAGTTTTTATCGAGGATGTAAGGCATGTGTACGTGTAGGAAGAGAGGAAAGTGATTGGTTTTCAGTGAATGTAGGTTTGCGGCAGGGTTTTGTGATGTCTCCATGGTTGTTTAATTTGTTTATGGATGGGGTTGTTAGGGAGGTGAATGCAAGAGTTTTGGAAAGAGGGCAAGTATGAAGTCTGTTGGGGATGAGAGAGCTTGGGAAGTGAGTCAGTTGTTGTTCGCAGATGATACAGCGCTGGTGGCTGATTCATGTGAGAAATTGCAGAAGCTGGTGACTGAGTTTGGTAAAGTGTGTGAAAGAAGAAAGTTAAGAGTAAATGTGAATAAGAGCAAGGTTATTAGGTACAGTAGGGTTGAGGGTCAATTCAATTGGGAGATGAGTTTGAATGGAGAAAAACTGGAGGAAGTGAAGTGTTTTAGATATCTGGGAGTGGATCTGGCAGCGGATGGAACCATGGAAGCGGAAGTGGATCATAGGGTGGGGGAGGGGGCGAAAATTCTGGGAGCCTTGAAGAATGTGTGGAAGTCGAGAACATTATCTCGGAAAGCAAAAAATGGGTATGTTTGAAGGAATAGTGGTTCCAACAATGTTGTATGGTTGCGAGGCGTCGACTATGGATAGAGTTGTGCGCTGGAGGATGGATGTGCTGGAAATGAGATGTTTGAGGAAAATGTGTGGTGTGAGGTGCTTTGATCGAGTAAGTAACGTAAGGGTAAGAGAGATGTGTGGAAATAAAAAGAGCGTGGTTGAGAGAGCAGAAGAGGGTGTTTTGATATGGTTTGGTTACATGGAGAGAATGAGTGAGGAAAGATTGACCGAGAGGATATATGTGTCGGAGGTGGATGGAACGAGGAGAAGAGGGAGACCAATTTGGAGGAGGAAAGATGGAGTGAAAAAGATTTTGTGTGATCGGGGTCTGAACATGCAGGAGGGTGAAAGGAGGGCAGAGAATAGAGTGAATTGGAGCGATGTGGTATACCGGGGTTAACGTGCTGTCATTGGATTGAATCAAGGCATGTGTATGGGGTTGGGTTCGGCCATTTCTTTCGTCTGTTTCCTTGCGCTACCTCGCAAACGCGGGAGACAGCGACAAAGCAAAAAAAAAAAAAAAATGTATATATATATATATATATTATTAGGTACAGTAGGGTTGAAGGTCAATTGAATTGGGAGGTGAGTTTGAATGGAGAAAAACTGGAGGAAGTGAAGTGTTTTAGATATCTGGGAGTGGATCTGGCAGCGGATGGAACCATGGAAGCGGAAGTGGATCATAGCGTGGTGGAGGGGGCGAAAATTCTGGGAGCCTTGAAGAATCTGTGGAAGTCGAGAACATTATCTCGGAAAGCAAAAATGGGTATGTTTGAAGGAATAGTGGTTCCAACAAAGTTGTATGGTTGCGAGGCATGGACTATGGATAGAGTTGTGCGCAGGAGGATGGATGTGCTGGAAATGAGATGTTTGAGGACAATGTATGGTGTTAGGTGGTTTGATCGAGTAAGTAACGTAAGGGTAAGAGAGATGTGTGGAAATAAAAAGAGCGTGGTTGAGAGAGCAGAAGAGGGTGTTTTGAAATGGTTTTTTCACATGGAGAGAATGAGTGAGGAAAGATTGACCAAGAGGATGTATGTGTCGGAGGTGGAGGGAACGAGGAGAAGAGGGAGACTAAATTGGAGGTGGAAAGATGTAGTGAAAAAGATTTTGTGTGATCGGAGCCTGAACATGCAGGAGGGTGAAAGGAGGGCAAAGAATAGAGTGAATTGGAGCGATGTGGTATACCGGGGTGACGTGCTGTCAGTGGATTGAATCAAGGCATGTGAAGTGTCTGGGGTAAAACATTATGTACATATGTACATATGTATATGACTGTGTGTGTATATATATGTGTACATTGAGATGTGTAGGTATGCATATTTGCGTGTGTGGACGTATGTATATACATGTGTATGGGGGGGTTTGGGCCATTTCTTTCGTCTGTTTCCTTGCGCTACCTCGCAAACGCGGGAGACAGCGACAAAGTATAATAATAATAATAATAATAAATATATATATATATATATATATATATATATATATATATATATATATATATATATATATATATATATATATATATATATATATATATCTATATATATAGATGTATATATATATATATATATATATATATATATATATATATATATATATATATATATATATATAAATATATATATATATATATATATATATATATATATATATATATATATATATATATATACATATATATATATATGTATATTTTTTTTCTGCCTTGTCGCTGTCTCCCGCGTTAGCGAGGTAGCGCAAGGAAAGAGACGAAAGAATGGACCAAACCACTCAGATACACATGCATATACATACATGTCCACACACGCAAATATACATACCTACACATCTCAATGTACACATATATATACACACACAGACATATACATATGTACAGATGTACATAATTCATACTGTCTTCCTTTATTTGTTCCCATCGCCACCTCGCAACACATGGAATAACAACACCCTACCCCGTCATGTGCGGGAGGTAGCGCTAGGAAAAGATAACAAAGGCCCCATTCTTTCACACTCAGTCTTCAGCTGTCATTTAATAATGCACCGAAACCACAGCTCCCTTTCCACATCCAAGCCCCACACAACTTTCCATGGTTTACCCCAGACGCTTCACATGCTCTGGTTCAATCCATTAACAGCACGTCGACCCCGGTATACCATATCGTTCCAATTCACTCCATTCCTTGCCATCCTTTCACCCTCCTGCATGTTCAGGCCGCGATCACTAAAAATCTTTTTCACTCGAACTTTCCACCTACAATTTGGTCTCCCACTTCTCGTTCCCTCCACCTCTGACACATATATCCTCTTGGTCAACTTTTCCTCACTCATTTTCTCCATGTGACCAAACCATTTCAAAACACCCTCTTCTGCTCTCTCAACCACACTCTTTTTATTACCACACATCTCTCTTACCCTTACATTACTTACTCGTTCAAACCACCTCACACCACATATTGTCCTCAAACATCTCATTTCCAGCACATCCACCCTCCTGCGCACAACTCTATCCATAGCCCACGCCTCGCAACCATACAACATTGTTGGAACCACTATTGCTTCAAACATACAGATTTTTGCTTTCCGAGATAATGTTCTCGACTTCCAAACATTCTTCAAGGCTCCCAGAATTTTCTTCCCCTCCCCCACCCTATGATTCACTTCCGCTTCCATGGTTCCATCCGCTGCCAGATCCACTCACAGATATCTAAAACACTTTACTTCCTCAGTTTTTCTCCATTCAAACTCACCTCCCAATTGACTTGACCCTCAACCTTACTGAACCTAATAACCTTGCTGTTATTCACATTTACTCTTAACTTTCTTCCTTATACACACTTTACCAAATTCAGTCAGCAGCTTCTGCAGTTTCTTACATGAATCAGCCACCAACGCTGTATAATCAGCGAACAACAACTGACTCACTTCCAAAGCTCCCTCATCCACAACAGACTTCATACTTGCCCCTCTTTCCAAAACTCTTTGCATTCACCTTCCTAACAAACCCATCCATAAACAAATTAAACAACCACGGAGACATCACACATCTATGCCGCAAACCTACATTCACTGAGAACCAATCACTTTCCTCTCTTCCTACACGTACACATCCCTTACATCCACGATAAAAACTTTTCACTGCATCTAACAACTTGCCCCCCTTACCATATATTCATAAAACCTTCCACAGAGCATCTCTATCAACTCTATCATATTCCTTTTCCAGATCCAAAAATGCTACATACAAATCCAGTTGTTTTTCTAAGTATTTCTCAAATACATTCTTCAAAGCAATCACCTAATCCACACATCCTCTGCCACTTCTGAAACCACACTGCTCTTCCCCAATCTGATGCTCTGTACATGCCTTCACCCTCTCAATCAATACCCTCCCATATCATTTACCAGGAATCCTCAACAAACTTATACCTCTATAATTTGAGCACTCACTCTTATCCCCTTTGCTTTTGTACAATGGCACTATGCAAGTATTCCGCCAATCCTCAGGCACCTCACCATGAATCATACATACATTAAATAACCTTAACAACCAGTCACAACACAGTCACCCCCATTTTTAATCAATTCCACTGCAATACCATCCAAACCTGCTGCCTTGCCGGCTTTCATCTTCCGTAAAGCTTTTACTACCTCTTCTCTATTTACCAAATCATTTTCCCTAACCCTCTCACTTTGCACACCACCTCTACCAAAACACCCTATATCTGCCACTCTATCATCAAACACATTCAACAAACCTTCAAAATACTCACTCCATCTCCTTCTCACATCACCACTACTTGTTATCACCTCCCTATTAGCACCCTTCAATGAAGTTCCCATTTGCTCCCTTGTCTCACGCACTTTATTTACCTACTTCCAAAACATCTTTTTATTCTCCCTGAAATTTTATGATACTCTCTCACCACAACTCTCATTTGCGATCTTTTTCACCTCTTGCACCTTTCTCTTGACCTCCTGTCTCTTTCTTTTATACCTCCCTCTCTCATGTGCATTTTTTTTCTGCAAAAATCGTCCAAATGCCTCCCTCTTCTCTTTCAGCAATAATCTTACCTCTTCATCCCACCACTCACTACCTTTTCTAATCAACCAACTTCCCACGCTCCTCATGCCACAAGCATCTTTTGCGCAGTCCATCACTGCTTCCCTAAATACATCCCATTCCTCCCCCACTCCCCTTATCTCCTTTGTTCTCACCTTTTTCCATTCTGTACTCAGTGTCTCCTGCTACTTCCTCACACATGTCTCCTTCCCAAGCTCACTTACTTTCACCACTCTCTTTACCCCAACATTCTCTCTTCTTTTCTGAAAACCCCCAAAAATCTTCACCTTCGCCTCCACAAGATAATGATCAGACATCCCTCCAGTTGCACCTCTCTGCACATTAACATCCAAAAGTCTCTCTTTCGTGCTTCTATCAATTAACAGGTAATCCAATAACGCTCTCTGGCCATCTCTCCTACTTACATACGTATACTTATATATATCTCGCTTTTTAAACCAGGTATTCCCAATCACTAGCTTAAGGGTAAATGGGAAGAATGGTTTGGGAATGTCTTGGGACTAAAGTCAGGGGTTAGTGAGAGAACAAGAGCAAGGGAAGGAGTAGCACTACTCCTGAATCAGGAGTTGTGGGAGTATATGATAGAGTGTACGAAAGTGAATTCTAGATTGATATGGGTAAAACTGAAAGTTGATGGAGAGAGATGGGTGATTATTGGTGCATATGCACCTGGGCATGAGAAGAAAGATCATGAGAGGCAAGGGTTTTGGGAGCACGAGATGCACGAGACCGGGTTATAGTGATTGGCGATATGAATGCAAAGGTGAGTAATGTGGCAGTTGAGGGAATAATTGGTATACATGGAGTGTTCAGTGTCGTAAATGGAAATGGTTAAGAGCTTGTAGATTTATGTGCTGAAAAAGGACTGGTGATTGGGAATACCTGGTTTAAAAAGCGATATATACATAGGTATACGTATGTAAGTAGGAGAGATGGCCAGAGAGCGTTATTGGATTACGTGTTAATTGATAGACGCACGAAAGAGAGACTTTTGGATGTTAATGTGCTGAGAGGTGCAACTAGGGGGATGTCTGATCATTATCTTTTGGAGGCGAAGGTGAAGATTTGTGGGTGTTTTTAGAAAAGAAGAAAGAATGTTGGGGTGAAGAGAGTGGTGAGAGTAAGTGAGCTTGGAAAGGAGACTTGTGTGAGGAAGTACCAGGAGAGACTGAGTACAGAATGGAAAATGGTGAGACCAAAGGAGGTAAGGGGAGTGGGGGAGGAATGGGATGTATTTAGGGAAGCGGTGATGGCTTGCGCAAAAGATGCTTGTGGCATGAGAAGCGTGGGAGGTGGGTTGATCAGAAAAGTTAGTGAGTGGTGGGATGAAGAAGTAAGATTATTAGTGACAGAGAAGATAGAGTCATTTGGACGATTTTTGCAGGGAAAAAATGCAAATGAGTGGGAGAGGTGAAAAAGAAAGAGGCAGGAGGTCCAGAGAAAGGTGCAAGAGGTGAAAAAGATGGCAAACGAGAGTTGGGGTGAGAGAGTATCATTAAATTTCAGGGCGAATAAAAAGATGTTTTGGAAGGAGGTAAATAAAATGCGTAAGACAAGGGAGCAGATGGGAACTTCGGTGAAGGGGGCTAATGGGGAGGTGATAGCAAGTAGTGGTGATGTGAGGAGATGTAGTGAGTATTTTGAAGGTTTGTTAAATGTGTTTGATGATAGAGTGGCAGATATAAGGTATTTGGTCGAGGTGGTGTGCAAAGTGAGAGGGTTGGGGAAAATGATTTGGTAAATAGAGAAGATGTAGTAAAAGCTTTACGGAAGATGAAAGCCGTCAAGGCAGCAGGTTTGTATGGTATTGCAGTGGAATTTATTAAAAAAGGTGGTGACTGTATTGTTAATTGGTTGGTAAGGTTATTTAATGTATGTATGATTCATGGTGAGGTGCCTCAGGATTGGCGGAATGTTTGCATTGTGCCATTGTACAAAGGCAAAGGGGATAAGAGTGAGTGCTCAAATTACAGAGGTATAAGTTTGTTGAGTATTCCTGGTAAATTATATGTGAGGGTATTGATTGAGAGGGTGAAGGCATGTACAGAGCATCAGATTGGGTAAGAGCAGTGTGGTTTCAGAAGTGGTAGAATATGTGTGGATCAGGTGTTTGCTTTGAAGAATGTATGTGAGAAATACTTAGAAAAACAAATGGATTTGTATGTAGCATTTATGGATCTGGAGAAGGCATATGATAGAGTTGATAGAGATGCTCTGTGGAAGGTTTTAAGAATATATGATGAGGGAGGCAAGTTGTTAGAAGCAGTGAAAAGTTTTCATCGAGGATGTAAGGCATGTGTACGTGTAGGAAGAGAGGAAAGTGATTGGTTCTCTGTGAATGTAGCTTTACGGCAGGGGTGTGTGATGTCTCCATGGTTGTTTAATTTGTTTATGGATGGGGTTGTTAGGGAGGTGAATGCAAGAGTTTTGGAAAGAGGGGCAAGTATGAGGTCTGTTGTGGATGAGAGAGCTTGGGAAGTGAGTCAGTTGTTGTTCGCTGATTATAGAGCGCTGGTGGCTGATTCATGAAAGAAACTGCAGAAGCTGGTGACTGAGTTTAGTAAAGTGTGTATAAGGAAGAAAGTTAAGAGTAAATGTGAATAAGAGCAAGGTTATTAGGTACAGTAGGGTTGAGGGTCAAGTCAATTGGCAGGTAAGTTTGAATGGAGAATAACTGGAGGAAATAAAGTGTTTTAGATATCTGTGAGTGGATCTGGAAGCGGATGGAACCATGGAAGCGGAAGTGAATCATAGGGTGGGGGAGGGGTCGAAAATTCTGGGATCCTTGAAGAATGTTTGGAAGTCGAGAACATTATCTCGGAAATCAAAAATGGGTATGTTTGAAGGAATAGTGGTTCCAACAATGTTGTATGGTTGCGAGGCGTGGGCTATGGATAGAGTTGTGCGCAGAAGGGTGGATGTGCTGGAAATGAGATGTTTGAGGACAATATGTGGTGTGAGGTGGTTTGATCGAGTAAGTAATGTAAAGGTAAGAGAGATGTGTGGAAATAAAAAGAATGTGGTTGAGAGAGCAAAAGAGGGAGTTTTGAAATTGTTTGGTCACATGTAGAGAATTTGTGAGGAAAGATTGACCAAGGGGATAAATGTGTCAGAGGTTTAGGGAACGAGGAGAAGTGGGAGACCAAATTGGATGTGGAAAGATGGAGTGAAAAAGATTTTGAGTGATCGGGGCCTGAACATGCAGGAGGGTGAAAGGTGTGCAAGGAATCGAGTGAATTGGAGCGATGTGGTATACCGGGTCGACGGGCTGTCAATGGATTGAACCATGGCATGTGAAGCGTCTGGGGTAAACCATGGAAAGTTGTGTGGGGTCCGGATGTGGAAAGGAAGCTATGGTTTCGGTGCATTATTACATGACAGCTAGAGACTGAGTGTGAAGGAATGGGGCCTTTGGTGTCTTTTCCTAGCGCTACATCGCACACATGAGGGGGGAGGGGGTTGTTATTCCATGTGTGGCGAGGTGGGGATGGGAACAAATAAAGGCAGACAGTATGAATTATGTACATATGTATATATGTATATGTCTGTGTGAGTATATATATATATGTGTACATTGAGATGTATAGGTATGTATATATGCGTGTGTGGACGTGTATGTATATACATGTGTATGTGGGCGGGTTGGGCCATTCTTTCGTCTGTCTCCTTGCGCTACCTCGCTAACGCGGGAGACAGCGACAAAGCAAAATAAGAAAATAAATGAATAACCAACGAGGTCAAGAGATAGGTACAGGAAGTAAAAAAGGTGGCAAATAAGAGTTGGTGTGAGAGAGTATCATTGAATTTTAAGGAGAATATAAAGATGTTTTGGAAGGAGGTAAATTAAATGCGCAACACAAGAGAACAAATGTGAACATCGGTGAATAGGTCTCAGGGGGAAGTAATAGCAAGTGGTGATGATATGAGGCGATAAGGTGAATATTTTGAAGGTTTGTTGAATGTGTTAAATGATAGATTGGCAGATACAGGGAGTTTTTGTCGAGGTGGTGTGTGAAGTGAGGGGGTAAGGGAGAATGATTTCGTAAACAAAGAAGAGGTAGTGAAAGTTTTGCGGAAGATGAGAGCCTGCAAGGCGGAGGGTTTTGATATCATTTCAGAGGAGTTTATTAAAAAAAGGGGTAACTGTGTTGTTTACTGGCTGGTGAGAATATTGAACGTATTTATGGTTAATGGTGAATTGCCAGAGGATTGGCGGAATGCATGCATAGTGCCAATTTACAAAGGGAGAGAGGATAAAGTTGAGTGTTAAAACTATAAGGTAGACTTTGTTGAATAATCCTGGAAAATTATAAAGAGTTTTGATTAAAAGGATGGAGGCATGTACAGAGAATCAGATTGGAAAAGAGCAATGTGGTTTCAGAAGTGGTAGATGGTGTGTGGATGAGGTGTTTGCTTTGAAGAATTTATGTAAAAAACAATTAGAAAAATAAATGAATTTGTAAGTATCATTTATGGTTCTGGCGAAGGCATTTTTTGATAAAATTGATAGAGATGCTCTGTGGAAGGTATTAAGAATATATGGCGTGGGAGGGAAGTTCCTAGAAGCAGTGAAAAGGATTTATCAAGGATGTAAAGCATGTATACGATTAGGAAGATAGGAACTGATTGGTTCTCGGCGAATGTCGGTTTTTGGAAGGGTGTGTGATGTCTCCATAGTTGTTTAATTTGTTTACGGATGGGGTTGTTAGGGAGGTGAATGCAAGAGTTTTGGAGAGAGGGGCAAATGTTCAGAGTATTATTGATGTAAGGACTTCTGAGGTGAGTCAGTTGTTGTTGGCTGATGAATCAGCGCTGGGAAGCTGATTCGGGTGAGAAACTGCTGAAGCTGGTGATTGAGTTTGGTAAAGTATGTGAAAGTAAATAGCTGAGAGTAAATGTGAACAAGAGCAAGCCTATTATTTAAAGTAGGGTTGAAGGACACGTGAACTGGGAGGTAAGTTTGAATGAAGAAAAACTGGAGGTAGTGAAGTGTTTTAGATACCTGGGAGTGGAATTAGAAGCGGAAGAGAGTCACAGGATGGCGGAGGGGGCAAAAGTTTTGAGAGCGTTGAAAAATGTGTGGAAGACGAGAACATTATCTCGGAAAGCACAAATGGATTTGTTTGAAGGAATAGTGGTTTCAATAATGTTATATGGTTGCAAGGCGTGGGCTATATGTATGGTTGTGCGAAGGAGGGACGATGTGTTAGAAATTAAATGTTTGAAGACAATATATGGTGTGAGGTGGTTTGATCGAGTAAGAAATGAAAGGGTAAGAGAGATGTGTGGTAATAAAAAGAGTGTGGTTGAAAGAGCAGAAGAAGGTGTATTCAAATGGTTTGGTCACATGGAGTGAATGAGTGAGGAAAGATTGACAAAGAGGATATGTGTCAGAGACGGAGGGAACGAGGAGAAGTGAGAGACCAAATTGGAGGTGGAAAGATGGAGTGAAAAAGATTTTGAGCGATCGCTGTTTGAACATGCAGGAGGGTGAAAGGCGTGCAAGGAATAGAGAGTTATATATATATATATATATATATATATATATATATATATATATATATATATATATATATATATATATATATATATATATATATATATATATATATATATATATATATATATATATATATATATATATATATATATATATATATATAAATATATATATATTTATATATAAATATATATATATATATATAAATATCTTTTTCCTTTTTTTTTCTATTTTGCTTTGTCGCTGTCTCCCGCGTTTGCGAGGTAGCGCAAGGAAACAGACGAAAGAAATGGCCCAACCCACCCCCATACACATGTATGTACATACGTCCACACACGCAAATATACATACCTACACAGCTTTCCATGGTTTACCCCAGACGCTTCACATGCCTTGATTCAATCCACTGACAGCACGTCAACCCCGGTATACCACATCGCTCCAATTCACTCTATTCCTTGCCCTCCTTTCACCCTCCTGCATGTTCAGGCCCCGATCACACAAAATCTTTTTCACTCCATCTTTCCACCTCCAATTTGGTCTCCCTCTTCTCCTCGTTCCCTCCACCTCCGACACATATATTCTCTTGGTCAATCTTTCCTCACTCATTCTCTCCATGTGCCCGAACCATTTCAAAACACCCTCTTCTGCTCTCTCAACCACGCTCTTTTTATTTCCACACATCTCTCTTACCCTTACGTTACTTACTCGATCAAACAACCTCACACCACACATTGTCCTCAAACATCTCATTTCCAGCACATCCATCCTCCTGCGCACAACTCTATCCATAGCCCACGCCTCGCAACCATACAACATTGTTGTAACCACTATTCCTTCAAACATACCCATTTTTGCTTTCCGAGATAATGTTCTCGACTTCCACACATTCTTCAAGGCTCCCAGAATTTTCGCCCCCTCCCCCACCCTATGATCCACTTCCGCTTCCATGGTTCCATCCGCTGCCAGATCCACTCCCAGATATCTAAAACACTTCACTTCCTCCAGTTTTTCTCCATTCAAACTCACCTCCCAATTGACTTGACCCTCAACCCTACTGTACCTAATAACCTTGCTCTTATTCACATTTACTCTTAACTTTCTTCTTTCACACACTTTACCAAACTCAGTCACCAGCTTCTGCAGTTTCTCACATGAATCAGCCACCAGCGCTGTATCATCAGCGAACAACAACTGACTCACTTCCCAAGCTCTCTCATCCCCAACAGACTTCATACTTGCCCCTCTTTCCAAAACTCTTGCATTCACCTCCCTAACAACCCCATCCATAAACAAACTAAACAACCATGGAGACATCACACACCCCTGCCGCAAACCTACATTCACTGAGAACCAATCACTTTCCTTTCTTCCTACACGTACACATGCCTTACATCCTCGATAAAAACTTTTCACTGCTTCTAACAATTTGCCTCCCACACCATATATTCTTAATACCTTCCACAGAGCATCTCTATCAACTCTATCATATGCCTTCTCCAGATCCATAAATGATACATATAAATCCATTTGCTTTTCTAAGTATTTCTCATACATTCTTCAAAGCAAACACCTGATCCACACATCCTCTACCACTTCTGAAACCACACTGCTCTTCCCCAATCTGATGCTCTGTACATGCCTTCACCCTCTCAATCAATATCCTCCCATATAATGTAACAGGAATACTCAACAAACTTATACCTCTGTAATTTGAGCATTCACTCTTATCCCCTTTGCCTTTTTACAATGGTAATATGCACGCAGTCCGCCAATCCTCAGGCACCTCACCATGAGTCATACATACATTAAATAACCTTACCAACCAGTCAACAATACAGTCACCCCCTTTTCTAATAAATTTCATTGCAATACCATCCCAACCTGCTGCCTTGCCGGATTTCATCTTCGCAAAGCTTTTAGTACCTCTTCTCTGTTTACCAAATCATTTTCCCTAACCCTCTCACTTTGCACACCACCTCGACCAAAACACCCTATATCTACCAATCTATCATCAAACACATTCAACAAACCTCCAAAATACTCACTCCATCTTTCTTCTCACATCACCACTACTTGTTATCACCTCTCCATTTGCGCCCTTCACTGAAGTTCCCATTTGCTCCCTTATCTTACGCACTTTATTTACCTCCTTCCAGAAAATCTTTTTATTCTCCCTAAAATTTAATGATACTATCTCACCCCAACTCTCATTTGCCCTTTTTTTCACCTCTTGCACCTTTCTCTTGACCTCCTGTCTCTTTCTTATATACATATCCCACTCAATTTCATTTTTTCCCTGCAAAAATCGTCCAAATGCCTCTCTCTTCTCTTTCACTAATACTCTTACTTCTTCATCCCACCACTCACTACCCTTTCTAATCAACCCACCTCCCACTCTTCTCATGCCACAAGCATCTTTTGCGCAATCCATCACTGATTCCCTAAATACATCCCATTCCTCCCCCACTCCCCTTACTTCCATTGTTCTCACCTTTTTCCATTCTGTACTCAGTCTCTCCTGGTACTTCCTCACACAAGTCTCCTTTCCAAGCTCACTTACTTTCACCACCCTCTTCACCCCAACATTCACTCTTCTTTTCTGAAAACCCATACAAATCTTCACCTTAGCCTCCACAAGATAATGATCAGACATCCCTCCAGTTGCACCTCTCAGCACATTAACATCCAAAAGTCTCTCTTTCGCGCGCCTGTCAATTAACACGTAATCCAATAACGCTCTCTGGCCATCTCTCCTACTTACATAAGTATACTTATGTGTATCTCGCTTTTTAAACCAGGTATTCCCAATCATCAGTCCTTTTTCAGCACATAAATCTCCAAGCTCTTCACCATTTCCATTTACAACACTGACCACCCCAAGTATACCAATTATTCCCTCAACTGCCACATTACTTACCTTTGCATTCAAATCTCCCATCACTAAAACCCGGTCTCGTGCATCAAAACTACTAACACACTCATTCAGCTGCTCCCAAAACACTTTCCTCTCATGATCTTTCTTCTCATGCCCAGGTGCATATTCACCAAAAATCACCCATCTCCTCCATCAACTTTCAGTTTTACCCATATTAATCGAGAATTACTTTCTTACATTCTATCACACACTTTCACAACTCCTGTTTCAGGAGTATTGCTACTCCTTCCCTTGCTCTTGTCTTCTCACTAACCCCTGACTTTACTCCCAAGACATTCCCAAACCACTCTTTCCCTTTACCCTTGAGCTTCGTTTCACTCAGAGCCAAAACATCCAGGTTCCTTTCCTCAAACATACTACCTATCTCTCCTTTTTTCACATCTTGGTTACATCCACACACATTTAGGCACCCCAGTCTGAGGCTTCGAGGAGGATGGGCACTCCCCGCGTGACTCCTTCTTCTGTTTCCCATTTTAGAAAGTAATATATAAATGTATATATATATATATTTATATATATATATATATATATATATATATATATATATATATATATATATATATATATATATATATATATATATATATATATATATATATATATATATATATATATATAGATATATATATTCTTTTTTTTTTTTTCTTTTGCTTTGTCGCTGTCTCCCGCGTTTCCGAGGTAGCGCAAGGAAACAGACGAAAGAAATTGCCCAACCCACCCCCATACACATGTATATACATACGTCCACACACGCAAATATACATACCTACACAGCTTTCCATGGTTTACCCCAGACGCCTCACATGCCCTGATTCAATCCGCTGACAGCACGTCAACCCCGGTATACCACATCGCTCCAATTCACTCTATTCCTTGCCCTCCTTTCACCCTCCTGCATGTTCAGGCCCCGATCACACAAAATCTTTTTCACTCCATCTTTCCACCTCAATTTGGTCTCCTCTTCTCCTCGTTCCCTTCACCTCCGACACATATATCCTCCTGGTCAATCTTTCCTAACTCATTCTCTCCATGTGCCCAAACCATTTCAAAACACCCTCTTCTGCTCTCTCAACCAAGCTCTTTTTATTTCCACACATCTCTCTTACCCTTACGTTACTTACTCGATCAAACCACCTCACACCACACATCGTCCTCATACATCTTATTTCCAGCACATCCAACCTCCTGCGCACAACTCTATACATAGCCCACGTCCCGCAACCATACATCATTGTTGGAACCACTATTCCTTCAAACATACACATTTTTGCTTTCCGAGATAATGTTCTCGATTTTCACACATTCTTCAAGGCTCCCAGAATTTTCGCCCCCTCCCCCACCCTATGATCTACTTCCGCTTCCATGGTTCCATCCGCTGCCAGATCCACTCCCAGATATCTAAAACACTTCACTTCCTCCAGTTTTTCTCCATTCAAAATCACCTCCCAATTGACTTGACTCTCAACCCTACTGTACCTAATAACCTTGCTCTTATTCACATTTACTCTTAACTTTCTTCTTTCACACACTTTACCAAACTCAGTCACCAGCTTCTGCAGTTTCTCACATGAATCAGCCACCAGCGCTGTATCATCAGCGAACAACAACTGACTCACTTCCCAATCTCTCTCATCCCCAACAGACTTCATACTATATATATATATATATATATATATATATATATATATATATATATATATATATATATATATATATATATATATATATATATATATATATATATATATATATATATATATATATATATATATATATATATATATATATATATATATATATATATATATATATATATATATATATATATATATATATATATATGTATATATATATATAATATATATATATATATATATATATACATATATATATATATATATATATATATATATATATATATATATATATATATATATATATATATATATATATATATATATATATATATATATATATATATATATATATATATATATATATATATATATATATATATATATATATATATATATATATATATATATATATATATATATATATATATATATATATATATATATATATATATATATATTATATATATATATATATATATATATATATATATATATATATATATATATATATATATATATATATATATATATATATATATTATATATATATATATATATATATATATATATATATATATATATATATATGTATATATACATATGTATATATATATATATATATATATATATATATATATATATATATATATATATATATATATATATATATATATATATATATATATTATATATATATATATATATATATATATATATATATATATATATATATATATATTTTTTTTTTTTTTTTTTTTGCTTTGTCGCTGTCTCCCGCGTTTGCGAGGTAGCGCAAGGAAAAGACGTAAGAAAAGGCCCAACGTACCCCCATACACATGTCTATACATACGTCCTCACACGCAAATATACATACCTACACAGCTTTCCATGGTTTACCTCAGGCGCTTCACATACCCTGGTTCAGTCAATTGACAGCACGTCGACCCCAGTATACCACATTGTTCCAATTCACTCTATTCCTTGCCCGCCTTTCACCCTCCTCCATGTCCAGGCCCCGATCAATCAAGATCTTTTTCACTCAATCTTTCCACCTCCAATTTGGTCTCCCAGCTTTCCTCGTTCGCTGCACCTCTGACACATATATACTCTTGCACAATTTTCCTCACTCATTCTCTCCATGTGACCAAACCATTTCAAAACACTCTCTTCTGCTCTCTCAACCACAATCTTTTAATTTCCACACATCTCCCTTACCTTTACATTTCTTACTCGATCAAACCACCTCACACCACATATTGTCCTCAAACATCTCATTTCCAGCACATCCACCCTCCTGCGCACAACTCTATCCATAGCCCACGCCTCGCAACCATACAACATTGTTGGAACCACTATGTCTTCAAACATACCCATTTTTGCTTTCCGAGATAATGTTCTCGACTTCCAAACATTCTTCAAGGTTCCCAGGATTTTCGCCCCCTCCTCCATCCTATGATTCACTTCCGCTTCCATGGTTCCATCCACTGGCAGATCCACTCCCAGATATCTAAAACACTTTACTTCCTCCAGTTTTTCTCCATTCAAACTCACCTCCCAATTGACTTGACCCTCAACCCTACTGTACCTAATAACCTTGCTCTTATTCACATTCGCTCTTTACTTTCTTCTTTCACACACCTTACTAAACTCAGTCACCAGCTTCTGCAGTTTCTTACATGAATCAGCCACAAGCGCTGTATCATCAGCCAACGACAACTGACTCACTTCCAAAGCTCTCTCATCCACAACCGACTGCATACTTGCCCCTCTTTCCAAAACTCTTGCATTCACCTCTCAAACAACCCCATCCATAAACAAATTAAACAACCATGGAGACATCACACACCCCTGCCGGAAACCTAAATTCACTGAGAACCAATAACTTTCCCCTCTTCCTACACGGACACATGCCTTACATCCTCGATAAACACTTTTCACTTCTTCTAACAACTTGCCTCCCTTACCATATATTCTTAAAACCTTCCACAGAGCATCTTTATCAACTCTATCATATGCCTTCTCCAGATCCATAAATGCTACATACAAATCCATTTGTTTTTCTAAGTATTTCTCACATACATTCTTCAAAGCAAACACCTGATCCACACATCCTCTACCACTTCTAAAACCATACTGCTCTTCCCCAATCTGATGCTCTGTACATGCCTTCACCCTCTCAATCAATGCCCTCCCATATAATTTACCAGGAATACTCAACAAACTTATACCTTTGTAAATTGAGCACTCACTCTTATCCCGTTTGCCTTTGTATAATGGCACTATGCAAGCATTCCGCCAATCCTCAGGCACCTCACCATGAATCATACATACATTAAATAACCTTACCAACCAGTCAACAATACAGTCACCCCCATTTTCAATAAATTCCACTGCAATACCATCCAAACCTGCTGCCTTGCCGGCTTTCATCTTCCGTAAATCTTTTACTACCTCTTCTCAATTTACCAAATCATTTTCTCTAACCCTCTCACTTTGCACACCACCTCGACCAAAACACCCTATATCTGCCACTCTATCATCAAACACATTCAACAAACCTTCAAAATACTCACTCCATCTCCTTCTCACATCACCACTACTTGTTATCACCTCCGCATAAGCCCCCTTCACTGAAGATCCCATTTGCTCACTTGTCTTACACATTTTATTTACCTCCATCCAAAACATCTCTTTATTCTCCCTGAAATTTGATGATACTCTCTCACCCCAACTCTCATTTGCCCTCTTTTTCACCTCTTGCACCTTTTTCTTGACCTACTGCATCTTTCTTTTATACCTCTCCAACTCATTTGCATTTTTTCCCTGCAAAAATCGTCCAAATGCCTCTTTCTTCTCTTTCACTAATAATCTTGCTTCTTCATCCCACCACTCACTACCTTTTCTAATCAACCTACCTCCCACGCTTCTCATGCCGCAAGCATCTTTTGCGCAAGCCATCATTGATTCCCTAAATACCTTCCATTCCTACCCCACTGCCCTTACCTCCTTTGTTCTCACCTTTTTCCATTCTGTACTCAGTCTCTCCTGGTACTTCCTCACAAAAGTCTGCTTCCCAACCTCACTTACTTTCACCACCCTCTTCACCCCAACATTCGCTTTTCTTTTCTGAAAACCCCCACAAATCTACACCTTCGCCTCCACAAGATAATGATCAGACATCCCTCCAGTTGCACCTCTCAGCACATTAACATCCAAAAGTCTCTCTTTCGTGCGTCTATCAATTAACACGTAATCCAATAACGCTCTCTGGCCATCTCTCTTACTTATATACGTATACTTATGTATATCTCGCTTTTTAAACCAGGTATTGCCAATCACCAGTCCTTTTTCAGCACATAAATCTACAAGCTCTTCACCATTTCCATTTACAAAACTGAACACTCAATGTATACCAATTATTCCCTCAACTGCCACATTACTCACCTTTCCATTCAAATCACCCTTCACTATAACCCGGTCTTGTGAATCAAAACAACTAACACACTTATTCAGCTGCTCCCAAAACACTTGCCTCTCATGATCTTTCTTCTCATGCCCAGGTGCATATGCACCAATAATCACACATATCTCTCCATCAACTCTCAGTTTTACCCATATCAATCTAGAATTTACTTTCTTACACTCTATCACATACTCCCACAACTCCTGTTTCAGGAGTAGTGCTACTCCTTCCCTTGCTCTTGTCCTCTCACTAACCCCTGACTTTACTCCCAAGACATTCCCAAACCACTCTTCCCCTTTACCCTTGAGCTTCGTTTCACTCAGAGCGAGAACATCCAGGTTCCTATCCTCAAACATACTACCTATCTCTCTTTTTCTCATCTTGGTTACATCCACACACATTAAGACACCCCAATCTGAGCCTTCGAGGAGGATGAGCACTTCTCGCGTGACTCCTTCTTCTGTTTCCCTTTTAGAAAGTTAAGATACAAGGAGGGGAGGGTTTCTGGCCCACCGCTCCCGTCCCCTTTAGTCGCCTTATACGACACATGAGGAATCCCCAGGAATATATATATATATATATATATATATATATATATATATATATATATATATATATATATATATATATATATATATATATATATATATATATATATATATATATATATATATATATATATATATATATATATATATATATATATATATATATATTTTTTTTTTTTTTTTTCTATTTTCCAAAAGAAGGAACAGAGAAGGGGCCAGGTGAGGATATTCCCTCAAAGGCCCAGTTCTCTGTTCTTAACGCTACCTCGCTAACGCGGGAAATGGCGAATAGTTTGAAAGAAAAAAGAATATATATATATATATATATATATATATATATATATATATATATATATATATATATATATATATATATATATATATAAATATATATATATATATATATATATATATATATATATATATATATATATATATATATATATATATATATATATATATATATATATATATATATTGTGACAGTGATTGTGTCAGCGTCGCGTCGCCTCGCCGCAGTGTATCGAGACAGACTTCCCCAGAACTTTCTAAAGGGGAAGTAAATGTTTATAGTTGTGTTACTGGAGTGATAGTTTTCATGCATGGTGTTTTGACAAGAAAATAGTGAAGTTGGAGAAAAATGTAGCTTAGACATTGAAGCTTATTGATTCAGTGGTGAAATTGATGAGAACTGCTATTGACGTTTGTGTGAATAAATTGTACATTTCCTTTTCCATAGCCAGAGGTTGAACCATTATGTGACGTTCATTTTTTTCATTCATTTCAAGCTAAAAGTTTGTTTTCTAAATTGTTTCTTACATTTTTCATATGTATATATATGTATGTGTGTGTGTGTGTGTGTGTGTGCGTGTGTGTGTGTGTGTGTGTGTGTGTGTGTATGTATATATATGTATATTATCCCTGGGGATAGGGGTGAAAGAATACTTCCCACGTATTCCTCGCGTGTCGTAGAAAGCGACTAGAGGGGACGGGAGCGGGGGGCCGGAAATCCTCCCCTCCTTGTATTAACTTTCTAAAATGGGAAACAGAAGAAGGAGTCACGCGGGGAGTGCTCATCCTCCTCGAAGGCTCAGAGTGGGGTGCCTAAATGTGTGTGGATGTAACCAAGATGTGAAAAAAGGAGAGATAGGTAGTATGTTTGAGGAAAGGAACCTGGATGTTTTGGCTCTGAGTGAAACGAAGCTCAAGGGTAAAGGGGAAGAGTGGTTTGGAAATGTCTGGGGAGTGAAGTCAGGGGTTAGTGAGAGGACAAGAGCAAGGGAAGGAGTAGCAATACTCCTGAAACAGGAGTTGTGGGAGTATGTGATAGAATGTAAGAAAGTAAATTCTCGATTAATATGGGTAAAATTGAAAGTTGATGGAGAGAGGTGGGTGATTATTGGTGCATATGCACCTGGGCATGAGAAGAAAGATCATGAGAGGCAAGTGTTTTGGGAGCAGCTAAATGAGTGTGTTAGCGGTTTTGATGCACGAGACCGGGTTATAGTGATGGGTGATTTGAATGCAAAGGTGAGTAATGTGGCAGTTGAGGGAATAATTGGTATGCATGGGGTGTTCAGTGTTGTAAATGGAAATGGTGAAGAGCTTGTAGATTTATGTGCTGAAAAAGGACTGATGATTGGGAATACCTGGTTTAAAAAGCGAGATATACATAAGTATACTTATGTAAGTAGGAGAGATGGCCAGAGAGCGTTATTGGATTACGTGTTAATTGACAGGCGTGCGAAAGAGAGACTTTTGGATGTCAATGTGCTGAGAGGTGCAACTGGAGGGATGTCTGATCATTATCTTGTGGAGGCTAAGGTGAAGATTAGTATGGGTTTTCAGAAAAGAAGAGTGAATGTTGGGGTGAAGAAGGTGGTGAGAGTAAGTGAGCTTGGGAAGGAGACCTGTGTGAGGAAGTACCAGGAGAGACTGTGTACAGAATGGAAAAAGGTGAGAACAATGGAAGTAAGGGGAGTGGGGGAGGAATGGGATGTATTTAGGGAATCAGTGATGGATTGCGCAAAAGATGCTTGTGGCATGAGAAGAGTGGGAGGTGGGCTGTTTAGAAAGGGTAGTGAGTGGTGGGATGAAGAAGTAAGAGTATTAGTGAAAGAGAAGAGAGAGGCATTTGGACGATTTTTGCAGGGAAAAAATGCAATTGAGTGGGAGAAGTATAAAAGAAAGAGACAGGAGGTCAAGAGAAAGGTGCAAGAGGTGAAAAAAAGGGCAAATGAGAGTTGGGGTGAGAGACTATCAGTAAATTTTAGGGAGAATAAAAAGATGTTCTGGAAGGAGGTAAATAGGGTGCGTAAGACAAGGGAGCAAATGGGAACTTCAGTGAAGGGCGTAAATGGGGAGGTGATAACAAGTAGTGGTGATGTGAGAAGGAGATGGAATGAGTATTTTGAAGGTTTGTTGAATGTGTCTGATGACAGAGTGGCAGATATAGGGTGTTTGGGTCGAGGTGGTGTGCAAAGTGAGAGGGTTAGGGAAAATGATTTGGTAAACAGAGAAGAGGTAGTAAAAGCTTTGCGGAAGATGAAAGCCGGCAAGGCAGCAGGTTTGGATGGTATTGCAGTGGAATTTATTAAAAAAGGGGGTGACTGTATTGTTGACTGGTTGGTAAGGTTATTTAATGTATGTATGACTCATGGTGAGGTGCCTGAGGATTGGCGGAATGCGTGCATAGTGCCATTGTACAAAGGCAAAGGGGATAAGAGTGAGTGCTCAAATTACAGAGGTATAAGTTTGTTGAGTATTCCTGGTAAATTATATGGGAGGGTATTGATTGAGAGGGTGAAGGCATGTACAGAGCATCAGATTGGGGAAGAGCAGTGTGGTTTCAGAAGTGGTAGAGGATGTGTGGATCAGGTGTTTGCTTTGAAGAATGTATGTGAGAAATACTTAGAAAAGCAAATGGATTTGTATGTAGCATTTATGGATCTGGAGAAGGCATATGATAGAGTTGATAGAGATGCTCTGTGGAAGGTATTAAGAATATATGGTGTGGGAGGCAAGTTGTTAGAAGCAGTGAAAAGTTTTTATCGAGGATGTAAGGCATGTGTACGTGTAGGAAGAGAGGAAAGTGATTGGTTCTCAGTGAATGTAGGTTTGCGGCAGGGGTGTGTGATGTCTCCATGGTTGTTTAATTTGTTTATGGATGGGGTTGTTAGGGAGGTAAATGCAAGAGTCTTGGAAAGAGGGGCAAGTATGAAGTCTGTTGGGGATGAGAGAGCTTGGGAAGTGAGTCAGTTGTTGTTCGCTGATGATACAGCGCTGGTGGCGGATTCATGTGAGAAACTGCAGAAGCTGGTGACGGAGTTTGGTAAAGTGTGTGGAAGAAGAAAGTTAAGAGTAAATGTGAATAAGAGCAAGGTTATTAGGTACAGTAGGGTTGAGGGTCAAGTCAATTGGGAGGTGAGTTTGAATGGAGAAAAACTGGAGGAAGTGAAGTGTTTTAGATATCTGGGAGTGGATCTGTCAGCGGATGGAACCATGGAAGCGGAAGTGGATCATAGGGTGGGGGAGGGGGCGAAAATTTTGGGAGCCTTGAAAAATGTGTGGAAGTCGAGAACATTATCTCGGAAAGCAAAAATGGGTATGTTTGAAGGAATAGTGGTTCCAACAATGTTGTATGGTTGCGAGGCGTGGGCTATGGATAGAGTTGTGCGCAGGAGGATGGATGTGCTGGAAATGAGATGTTTGAGGACAATGTGTGGTGTGAGGTGGTTTGATCGAGTAAGTAACGTAAGGGTAAGAGAGATGTGTGGAAATAAAAAGAGCGTGGTTGAGAGAGCAGAAGAGGGTGTTTTGAAATGGTTTGGGCACATGGAGAGAATGAGTGAGGAAAGATTGACCAAGAGGATATATGTGTCGGAGGTGGAGGGAACGAGGAGAAGAGGGAGACCAAATTGGAGGTGGAAAGATGGAGTGAAAAGGATTTTGTGTGATCGGGGCCTGAACATGCAGGAGGGTGAAAGGAGGGCAAGGAATAGAGTGAATTGGAGCGATGTGGTATACAGGGGTTGACGTGCTGTCAGTGGATTGAATCAAGGCATGTGAAGCGTCCGGGGTAAACCATGGAAAGCTGTGTAGGTATGTATATTTGCGTGTGTGGACGTGTGTATGTACATGTGTATGGGGGGGGGTTGGGCCATTTCTTTCGTCTGTTTCCTTGCGCTACCTCGCAAACGCGGGAGACAGCGACAAAGTATAAAAAAAAAAAAAAATATATATATATATATATATATATATATATATATATATATATATATATATATATATATATATATATATATATATATATATATATATATATATATATATCTTGGTCGAGGTGGTGTGCAAAGTGAGAGGGTTAGGGAAAATGATTTGGTAAACAGAGAAGAGGTAGTAAAAGCTTTGCGGAAGATGAAAGCCGGCAAGGCAGCAAGTTTGGATGGTATTGCAGTGGAATTTATTAAAAAAGGGGGTGACTGTATTATTGACTGGTTGGTAAGGTTATTTAATGTATGTATGACTCATGGTGAGGTGCCTGAGGATTGGAGGAATGCGTGCATAGTGCCATTGTACAAAGGCAAAGGGGATAAGAGTGAGTGCTCAAATTACAGAGGTATAAGTTTGTTGAGTATTCCTGGTAAATCATATGGGAGGGTATTGATTGAGAGGGTGAAGGCATGTACAGAGCATCAGATTGGGGAAGAACATTGTGGTTTCAGTAGTGGTAGAGTATGTGTGGATCAAGTGTTTGCTTTGAAGAATGTATGTGAGAAATACTTAGAAAAGCAAATGGATTTGTATGTAGCATTTATGGATCTGGAGAAGGCATATGATAGAGTTGACAGAGATGCTCTGTGGAAGGTATTAAGAATATATGGTGTGGGAGGCAAGTTGTTAGAAGCAGTGAAAAGTTTTTATCAATGATGTAAGGCATGTGCACGTGTAGGAAGATAGGAAAGTGATTGGTTCTCAGTGAATGTAGGTTTGCGGCAGGGGTGTGTGATATCTCCATGGTTGTTTAATTTGTTTATGGATGGGGTTGTTAGGGAGGTAAATGCAAGAGTTTTGGAAAGAGGAACAAGTATGCATTCTGTTGGGGATGAGAGAGCTTGGGAAGTGAGTCAGTTGTTGTTCGCTGATGATACAGCGCTGGTGGCTGATTCATGTGAGAAACTGCAGAAGCTGGTGACTGAGTTTGGTAAAGTGTGTGAAAGAAGAAAGTTAAGTGTAAATATGAATAAGAGCAAGGTTATTAGGTACAGTAGGGTTGAGGGTCAAGTCAATTGGGAGGTGAGTTTGAATGGAGAAAAACTGGAGGAAGTGAAGTGTTTTAGATATCTAGGAGTGGATCTGGCAGCGGATGGAACCATGGAAGCGGAAGTGGATCATAGGGTGGGGAAGGGGGCAAAAATTCTGGGAGCCTTGAAGAATGTATGGAAGTCGAGAACAATATCTCGGAAAGCAAAAATGGGTTTGTTTGAAGGAATAGTGGTTCTAACAATGTTGTATGGTTGCGAGGCGTGGGCTATGGATAGAGTGGTGCGCAGGAGGATGGATGTGCTGGAAATGAGATGTTTGAGGACAATGTGTGGTGTAAGGTGGTTTGATCGAGTAAGTAACGTATGGGTAAGAGAGATGTGTGGAAATAAAAAGCGCGTGGTTGAGAGAGCAGAAGAGGGTGTTTTGAAATGGTTCGGGCACATGGAGAGAATGAGTGAGGAAAGATTGACCAAGAGGATATATGTGTCGGAGGTGGAGGGAACGAGGAGAAGTGGGAGACCAAATTGGAGGAGGAAAGATCGAGTGAAAAAGATTTTGTGTGATCGGGGCCTGAACATGCAGGAGGGTGAAAGGAGGGCAAGGAATAGAGTGAATTGGATCGATATGGTATACCGAGGTTGACGTGCTGTCAGTGGATTGAATCAGGGCATGTGAAGAGTCTAGGGTAAACCATGGAAAGCTGTGTAGGTGTGTATATTTGCGTGTGTGGACGTATGTATATACATGTGTATGGGTTTGGGTTGGGCCATTTCTTTCGTCTGTTTCCTTGCGCTACCTCGCAAACGCGGGAGACAGCGACAAAGCAAAATAAGAAAAAAAAAAAAAAAAATATATATATATATATATATATATATATATATATATATATATATATATATATATATATATATATATATATATATATATATATATATATATATATATATATATATATATATATATATATATGTGGAAGTCTTGGGAGTCCTTTCGCCTTTTTGCTATACTCAACTACGTCCCATCTCATACACGTCACAGTATAAACAATTGCAAGGTGAATTAGAAGAAGAGATATTGAAGATGGAACTGGATGAAGGATTTAAACCAAGTGCTGGAGAGTTTTGTGTTGTGAAGATGAGGCAAACTCCATATCAGGCTCGTGCTAGAATACTTAAACTGGATAGAGAGAATGCTGAGGCACTTTTGATAGATTGTGGTGGATTGGAAAACGTCTTTTTCCTGCTTACATCCTTTACCAGAAAAGTTTAAAACTATGAATGATCTGTGCCTGTTAGTGAGTCTGGCTGACATAATTCCTCCTGGTGGACTGAGATGCTGGCCTGGCACAACTATAGATCACCTTAAAGAAGAACTAGCAGCTCAAAAAAACTTTTACATGGTTCAGAAGGGTAGTTCTCATTTTGATTCTATGCTGGAAACTGAAGTCAAGCATGTGGAACTAGGATGGATACAAGAAGTTACTGGTGGACTATTTGAAGCCAGTTGTGTTCTTCATATTTTACTGAATGAACTCCTCATTGAAAATGGTCTGTCACTTCATGTATGATCTTCTGCACCAGCCATGCCACATGAACATTTCAAGGGAGAAGAGGGCAGTACTGACCACTATATCTACCTGAATACCACAGATCACAACCTGCTCTTATCTGAGGATTCACACTTTGTCAAACAGGAAATCAAAGGTGTCACATCATGGATGCTTGTTGATGAGACTCCAAATGCAAGTAAAACTCAC
>NC_092238.1:54343992-54387048 GCF_036320965.1 Panulirus ornatus | reverse complement strand
TGCCCAACCCACCCCCATACACATGTATATACATACACGTCCACACACGCAAATATACATACCTAACAGCTTTCCATGGTTTACCCCAGACGCTTCACATACCCTGATTCAATCCACTGACAGCACCTCAACCCCGTTATACCACATCGATCCAATTCACTCTATTCCTTGCCCTCCTTTCACCCTCCTGCATGTTCAGGCCCCGATCACACAAAATCATTTTCACTCCATCTCTCCACCTCCAATTTAGTCTCCCACTTCTCGTTCCCTCCACCTCCGACACATATATCCTCTTGGTCAATCTTTCCTCACTCATTCTCTCCATGTGCCTAAACCATTTCAAAACACCCTCTTCTGCTCTCTCAACCACGCTCTTTTTATTTCCACACATCTCTCTTACCCTTACGTTACTTACTCGATCAAACCACCTCACACCACACATTGTCTTCAAACATCTCATTTCCAGCATATCCACCCTTCTGCGCACAACTCTATCCATAGCCCACGCCTTGCAAACATACAACATTGTTCGAACCACTATTTCTTCAAACATACATATTTTTGCTTTCCGAGATAATGTTCTCGACTTCCACACATTTTTCAAGGCTCCCAGGATTTTCGCTCCCTACCCCAACCTATGATCCACTTCCGCTTCCATGGTTCCATCCGCTGCCAGATCCACTCCCAGATATCTAAAACACTTTACTTCCTCCAGTTTTTCTCCATTCAAACTTACCTCCCAATTGACTCGACCCTTAACACGACTGTACCTAATAACCTTGCTCTTACTCACATTTACTCTTAACTTTCTTCTTTCACATACTTTACCAAACTCCGTCACCAGCTTCTGCAGTTTCTCACATGAATCAGCCACCAGCGCTGTATCATCAGCGAATAACAACTGACTCACTTTTAAAGCTCTCTCATCCACAACAGACTTCATACTTGCCCCTCTTTCCAAAACTCTTGCATTCACCTCCCTAACAACCCCATCCATAAACAAATTAAACAACCATGGAGACATCACACATCCCTGCCGCAAACCTACATTCATTGAGAACCAATCACTTTCCTCTCTTCCTACACGTACACATGCCTTACATCCTCGATAAAAACTTTTCACTGCTTCTAACAACTTTCCTCCCACACCAGATATTCTTAATACCTTCCACAGAGAATCTCTATCAGTTCTATCATATGCCTTCTCCAGATCCATAAATGCTACATACAAATCCATTTGCTTTTCTAAGTATTTCTCACATACATTCTTCAAAGTAAACACCTGATCCACACATCCTCTGCCACTTTTGAAACCAAACTGTTCTCCCCCAATCTGATACTCTGCACATGCCTTCACCCTCTCAATCAATACCCTCCCATATCATTTACCAGGAATACTCAATAAACTTATACCTCTGTAAATTGAGCACTCACTCTTATCCCCTTTGCCTTTGTACAATGGCACTATGCACGCATTCCGCCAATCCTCAGGCACCTCATCATAAGTCATACATATATTAAATAACCTTACCAACCAGTCAACAATACAGTCACCCCCTTTTTTCATAGATTCCACTGCAATACCATCCAAACCTGCTGCCTTGCCGGCTTTCATCTTCCGCAAAGGTTTTACTACCTCTTGTCTGTTTACCAAATAATTTTCCCTAACCCTTTCACTTTGCACACCACCTCGACCAAAACACCCTATATCTGACACTCTATCATCAAACACATTCAACAAACCTTCAAAATACTCACTCCATCTACTTCTCACATCATCACTACTTGTTATCACCTCCCCATTTGCGCCCTTCACTGAAATTCCCATTTGCTCCCTTGTCTTACGCACTTTATTTACCTCCTTCCAGAACATCTTTTTATTCTCCCTAAAATTTAATGATACTCCTTCACCCCAACTCTCATTTGCCCTCTTTTTCACCTCTTGCTCCTTTCTCTTGACCTCCTGTCTCTTTCTTTTATACATCTCCCACTCAATTGCATTTTTTCCCTGCAAAAATCGTCCAAATGCCTCTCTCTCCTCTTTCACTAATAATCTTACTTCTTCATCCCACCACTCACTACCCTTTCTAATCAACCCACCTCCCACTCATCTCATGCCACAAGCATCTTTTGCGCAATCCATCAATGATTCCCTAAATACATCCCATTCCTCCCCCAGTCCCCTTACTTCCATTGTTTTTCACCTTTTTCCATTCTGTACTCAGTCAAAATATATATTTTATATTTTGCTTTGTCACTGTCTCCCGCGTTTGCGAGGTAGCGCAAAGAAACAGGCGAAAGAAATGGCAGAACCCACCCCCATACAAATGTACATACGTACACATCCACAAACGCAAATGTACATACCCTTACATCTCAATGTACACATATATATACACACACGGACACCTACATATATACATATGCACACTATTCACATTATCTGCCTTTCTTCATTCCCATCGCCCCTCGCCACACATGGAAAAACATCCCCCACCCACCTCTTGTGTGCGAGGTAGCCCTAGGAAAAGATAACAAAGGCCCTATTCGTTTACACTCAGTCTCTAGCTCTAATGCAATAACGCCCGAAACCACAGCTCCCTTTCCGCATCCAGGCCCCACAGAAATTTCCATGGTTTACCCAAAACCCTTCAAATGCCCTGATTCAATCCATTGAAAGCACGTCAACCCCGGTATGCCACATCGATCCAATTCACTCTATGGCTTGCCCTCCTTTCCCCCTCCCGCATATTCAGGCCCCGATCACTCAAAATCTTTTTCACTCCATCTTTCCACCTCCAATTTGGTCTCCCACTTCTCCTCGTTCCCTCCAACTCCTACACATATATCCTCTTGGTCAATCTTTCCTTACTCATTCTCTCGATGTGCCCAAACCATTTCAAAACACCCTCTTCTGCTCTCTCAACCACGCTCTTTTTATTTCCACACATCTCCCTTACCCTTACATTACTTACTCGATCAAACCACCTCACACCACACATTGTCCTCACACATCTCATTTCCAGAACATCCAACCTCCTGCGCACAACTCTACCCATAGTCCACGCCTCACAACCATACAACATTGATGGAACAACTATTCCCTCAAACAAGCCCATTTTTCCTTTCGGAGATAATGTTCTCGACTTCCACACATTTTTCAAGGTTCCCTTCCCCACGCTATGATTCACTTCCGCTTCCATGGTTCCATCCGCTGCCAGATCCACTCCCAGATATCTAAAACACTTTACTTCAACCAGTTTTTTTCCACTCAAACTTACTTCCCCATTGGCCTGACCCCCAACACTACTGTACCTAATAATCTTGCTCTTACTCACATTCACTCTCAACTTTCTTCTTTCACACACGTCCACCAGCTTTTGCAGTTTCTCACATGAATCAGCCACCAGCGCTGTATCATCAGCGAACAACAACTGACTCACTTCCCAAGCTCTCTCATCCACAACAGACTGCACACTTGCCCCCTTTTTCCAAAACTCTTGCATTCACCTCCCTAACAACCCCATCCATTGACAAATTAAACAACCATGGAGACATCACACATCCCTGCCGCACACCTACGTTCACTGAGAACCAATCACTTTCCTCTCTTCCTACACGTACATATGCCTTACATCCTCGATAAAAACTTTTCACTGATTCTAACAACTAGCCTCCCACACCATATATTCTTAGTACCTTCTAAAGAGCATCTCTATCAACTCTATCATATGCATTCTCCAGATCCATATATGCTACATAGAAATCCATTTGCTTTTCAAGGTATTTCTCAAATACATTCTTCAAAGCAAACACCTGATCCACACATCCTCTACCACTTCTGAAACCACACTGCTCTTCCCCAATCTGATGCTCTGTACATGCCTTCACCCTCTCAATCAATACCCTCCCATATCATTTACCAAGAATATTCAACAAACTTATACCTCTGTAATTTGAGCACTCACTCTTATTCTCTTCGCCTTTGTACAATGGCACTATGCACGGATTCCTCCAGTCCTCAGACACCTCACCATGAATCATACATACATTAAGTAACCTTACCAAACAGTCAACAATACAGTCACCCCCATTTTTCCTAGATTCCACTGCAATACCATCCAAACCTGCTGCCTTGCCGGCTTTCATCTTCCGCAAAGCTTTTACTACCTCTTCTCTGTTTACCAAATCATTTTCCCTAACCCTCTCACTTTGCACACCACCTCGACCAGAACACCCTATACCTGCCATTCTATCATCAAACACATTCAACAAACCTTCAAAATACTCACTCCATCTCCTTCTCACATCACCACTACTTGTTATCACCTCCCCATTAGACCCGTTCACTGACGTTCCCATTTGCTCACTTGTCTTACACACTTTCTTTACCTCCTTCCAAAATATCTTTTTATTCTCCCTGAAATTTAACGATACTCTCTCACACCAACTCTCATTTGCCCTCTTTTTCACCTCTTACACCTTTCTCTTGACCTCCTGTCTCTTCTTTTTATACCCCTCCCACTCATTTTTTCCCTGCAAAAATCGTCCAAATGCATCTTTCTTCTCTTTCACTAATAATCTTACTTCTTCATCCCACCACTCACTACCTTTTCTAATCAACCCACCTCCCATACTTCTCATGCCACAAGCATCTTATGCGTAAGCCATCACTGCTTCCCTAAATACATCCAATTCCTCCACCACTCCCCTTACCTCCTTTGTTCTCACCTTTTTCCATTCTGTACTCAGTCTCTCCTGGTACTTCCTCACACAAGTCTCCTTCCCAAGTTCACTTACTCTCACCACTCTCTTCACCCCAACATTCTCTCTTCTTTTCTGAAAACCCCCACAAATCTTCACATTCGCCTCCACAAGATAATGATCAGACATCCCTCCAGTTGCACCTCTCAGCACATTAACATCCAAAAGTCTCTCTTTAGCGCGCCTGTCAATTAACACGTAATCCAATAACGCTCTCTGGCCATCTTTCCTACTAACATACGTATACTTATGTATATCTCGATTTTTATACCAGGTATACCCAATCACCAGTCATTTTTCAGCACATTAATCTACAAGCTCTTCACCATTTCCATTTACAACACTAAACACTCCATATATACCAATTATTCCCTCAACTGCCACATTACTCACCTTTGCATTCAAATCACCTATCACTATAACCCAGTCTCGTGCATCAAAACCACTAACACACTCATTCAGCTGCTCCCAAAACACTTGCCTCTCATGATCTTTCTTCTCATGCCCAGGTGCATATGCACCAATAATCAGCCATCTCTCTCCATCAACTTCTTAGTTTTACCCATATCAATCTAAAATTTACTTTCTTACACTCTATCACATACTCCCACAACTCCTGATTCAGGAGTAGTGCTACTCCTTCCCTTGCTCTTGTCCTCTCACTAACCCCTAACTTTACTCCCAAGACATTCCCAAACCACTCTGCCCCTTTACCCTTGAGCTTCGTTTCACTCAGAGCCAAAACATCCAGGTTCCTTTCCTCAAACATACTACCTATCTCTCCTTTTTTCTCATCTTGGGTACATCCACACACTTTTAGACAACCCAATCTGAGCCTTCGAGGAAGATGAGCACTTCTCGCGTGAATCCTTCTTCTGTTTCCCCTTTTAGAAAGTAGATAACAAGGAGGGTTTCTGGCCCTCCGCTCCCGTCCCCTATATTCGCCTTCTACGACACGTGAGGAATGCGTTGGAAGTATTCTTTCTCCCCTATCCCCAAGGTGAAGAGGGTGGTGAGAGTAAGTGAGCTTGGGAGGGAGACCTGTGTGAGGAAGTAACCGGAGAGACTAAGTACAGAATGGAAAAAGGTGAGAACAATGGAAGTAAGTGAAATGGTGGAGGAATGGGATGTATTTAGGGAATCAGTGATGGCTTGCTCAAAAGATGCTTGAGGCATGAGAAACGTGGAAGGTGGGTTGATTAGAAAGGGTAGTGAGTGGTGGGATGAAGAAGTAAGATTATTAGTGAAAGAGAAGAGAGATGCATTTGGATGATTTTTGCAGGGAAAAAATACAATTGAGTGGGAGATGTATAAAAGAAAGAGACAGGAGGTCAAGAAAAAGGTGCAAGAGGTGAAAAAGAGGGCAAATGAGAGTTGGGGTGAGAGAGTATCGTTAAATTTCAGGGAGAATAAAAAGATATTTTGGAAGGAGGTAAAGAAAGTGTGTAAGACAAGTGAGCAAATGGGAACGTCAGTGAACGGGTCTAATGGGGAGGTGATAACAAGTAGTGGTGATGTGAGAAGGAGATGGAGTGAGTATTTTGAAGGTTTGTTGAATGTGTTTGATGATAGAATGGCAGGTATAGGGTGTTCTGGTCGAGGTGGTGTGCAAAGTGAGAGGGTTAGGGAAAATGATTTGGTAATCAAAGAAGAGGTAGTAAAAGCTTTGCGGAAGATGAAAGCCGGCAAGGCAGCAGGTTTGGATGGTATTGTAGTGGAATCTAGGAAAAAAGTGGGTGACTGTATTGTTGACTGTTTGGTAAGGTTACTTAATGTATGTATGATTCATGGTGAGGTGCCTGAGGACTGGAGGAATGCGTGCATAGTGCCATTGTACAAAGGCGAAGAGAATAAGAGTGAGTGCTCAAATTACAGAGGTATAAGTTTGTTGAATATTCCTGGTAAATGATATGGGAGGGTATTGATTGAGAGGGTGAAGGCATGTACAGAGCATCAGATTGGGGAAGAGCAGTGTGGTTTCAGAAGTGGTAGAGGATGTGTGGATCAGGTGTTTGCTTTGAAGAATGTATTTGAGAAATACCTAGAAAAGCAAATGGATTTCTATGTAGCATATATGGATCTGGAGAATGCATATGATAGAGTTGATAGAGATGCTCTTTATAAGGTACTAAGAATATATGGTGTGGGAGGCTAGTTGTTAGAATCAGTGAAAAGTTTTTATCGAGGATGTAAGGCATATGTACGTGTAGGAAGAGAGGAAAGTGATTGGTTCTCAGTGAACGTAGGTTTGCGGCAGGGATGTGTGATGTCTCCATGGTTGTTTAATTTGTCTATGGATTGGGTTGTTAGGGAGGTGAATGCAAGAGTTTTGGAAAAAGGGGGCAAGTGTGCAGTCTGTTGTGGATGATAGAGCTTGGGAAGTGAGTCAGTTGTTGTTCGCTGATGATACAGCGCTGGTGGCTGATTCATGTGAGAAAATGCAAAAGCTGGTGGACTTGTGTGAAAGAAGAAAGTTGAAAGTGAATGTGAGTAAGAGCAAGATTATTAGGTACAGTAGTGTTGGGGGTCAGGCCAATGGGGAAGTAAGTTTGAGTGGAAAAAAACTGGTTGAAGTAAAGTGTTTTAGATATCTGGGAGTGGATCTGGCAGCGGATGGAACCATGGAAGCTGAAGTGAATCATAGCGTGGGGAAGGGAACCTTGAAGAATGTGTGGAAGTCGAGAACATTATCTCCGAAAGGAAAAATGGGCTTGTTTGAGGGAATAGTTGTTCCATCAATGTTGTATGGTTGTGAGGCGTGGACTATGGGTAGAGTTGTGCGCAGGAGGTTGGATGTTCTGGAAATGAGATGTGTGAGGACAATGTGTGGTGTGAGGTGGTTTGATCGAGTAAGTAATGTAAGGGTAAGGGAGATGTGTGGAAATAAAAAGAGCGTGGTTGAGAGAGCAGAAGAGGGTGTTTTGAAATGGTTTGGGCACATCGAGAGAATGAGTAAGGAAAGATTGACCAAGAGGATATATGTGTAGGAGTTGGAGGGAACGAGGAGAAGTGGGAGACCAAATTGGAGGTGGAAAGATGGAGTGAAAAAGATTTTGAGTGATCGGGGCCTGAATATGCGGGAGGGGGAAAGGAGGGCAAGCCATAGAGTGAATTGGATCGATGTGGCATACCGGGGTTGACGTGCTTTCAATGGATTGAATCAGGGCATTTGAAGGGTTTTGGGTAAAGCATGGAAATTTCTGTGGGGCCTGGATGCGGAAAGGGAGCTGTGGTTTCGGGCGTTATTGCATTAGAGCTAGAGACTGAGTGTAAACGAATAGGGCCTTTGTTATCTTTTCCTAGCGCTACCTCGCACACAAAAGGTGGGTGGGGGATGTTTTTCCACGTGTGGCGAGGGGCGATGGGAATGAAGAAAGGCAGATAATGTGAATTGTGTGCATATGTATATATGTAGGTGTCCGTGTGTGTATATATATGTGTACATTGAAATGTAAGGGTATGTACATTTGCGTTTGTGGATGTGTACGTATGTACATTTGTATGGGTGTGGGTTCTGCCATTTCTTTCGCCTGTTTCTTTGCGCTACCTCGCAAACGCGGGAGACAATGACAAAGCAAAATATAAAATATATATTTTGACTGAGTACAGAATGGAAAAAGGTGAAAAACAATGGAAGTAAGGGGACTGGGGGAGGAATGGGATGTATTTAGGGAATCAGTGATAGATTGCGCAAAAGATGCTTGTGGCATGAGATGAGTGGGAGGTGGGTTGATTAGAAAGGGTAGTGAGTGGTGGGATGAAGAAGTAAGATTATTAGTGAAAGAGGAGAGAGAGGCATTTGGACGATTTTTGCAGGGAAAAAATGCAATTGAGTGGGAGATGTATAAAAGAAAGAGACAGGAGGTCAAGAGAAAGGAGCAAGAGGTGAAAAAGAGGGCAAATGAGAGTTGGGGTGAAGGAGTATCATTAAATTTTAGGGAGAATAAAAAGATGTTCTGGAAGGAGGTAAATAAAGTGCGTAAGACAAGGGAGCAAATGGGAATTTCAGTGAAGGGCGCAAATGGGAGGTGATAACAAGTAGTGATGATGTGAGAAGTAGATGGAGTGAGTATTTTGAAGGTTTGTTGAATGTGTTTGATGATAGAGTGTCAGATATAGGGTGTTTTGGTCGAGGTGGTGTGCAAAGTGAGAGGGTTAGGGAAAATGATTTGGTAAACAGACAAGAGGTAGTAAAAGCTTTGCGGAAGATGAAAGCCGGCAAGGCAGCAGGTTTGGATGGTATTGCAGTGGAATCTATGAAAACAGGGGGTGACTGTATTGTTGACTGGTTGGTAAGGTTATTTAATATATGTATGACTTATGATGAGGTGCCTGAGGATTGGCGGAATGCGTGCATAGTGCCATTGTACAAAGGCAAAGGGGATAAGAGTGAGTGCTCAAATTACAGAGGTATAAGTTTATTGAGTATTCCTGGTAAATGATATGGGAGGGTATTGATTGAGAGGGTGAAGGCATGTGCAGAGTATCAGATTGGGGGAGAACAGTTTGGTTTCAGAAGTGGTAGAGGATGTGTGGATCAGGTGTTTACTTTGAAGAATGTATGTAAGAAATACTTAGAAAAGCAAATGGATTTGTATGTAGCATTTATGGATCTGGAGAAGGCATATGATAGAACTGATAGAGATTCTCTGTGGAAGGTATTAAGAATATCTGGTGTGGGAGGAAAGTTGTTAGAAGCAATGAAAAGTTTTTATCGAGGATGTAAGGCATGTGTACGTGTAGGAAGAGAGGAAAGTGATTGGTTCTCAGTGAATGTAGGTTTGCGGTAGGGATGTGTGATGTCTCCATGGTTGTTTAATTTGTTTATGGATGGGGTTGTTAGGAATGTGAATGCAAGAGTTTTGAAAAGTATAAAGCCTGTTGTGGATGAGAGAGCTTTAAAAGTGAGTCAGTTGTTGTTCGCTGATGATACAGCGCTGGTGGCTGATTCATGTGAGAAACTGCAGAAGCTGGTGACGGAGTTTGGTAAAGTATGTGAAAGAAGAAAGTTAAGAGTAAATGTGAGTAAGAGCAAGGTTATTAGGTACAGTCGTGTTAAGGGTCGAGTCAATTGGGAGGTAAGTTTGAATGGAGAAAAACTGGAGGAAGTAAAGTGTTTTAGATATCTGGGAGTGGATCTGGCAGCGGATGGAACCATGGAAGCGGAAGTGGATCATAGGGTGGGGTAGGGAGCGAAAATCCTGGGAGCCTTGAAAAATGTGTGGAAGTCGAGAACATTATCTCGGAAAGCAAAAATATGTATGTTTGAAGAAATAGTGGTTCCAACAATGTTGTATGTTTGCAAGGCGTGGGCTATGGATAGAGTTGTGCGCAGAAGGGTGGATATGCTGGAAATGAGATGTTTGAAGACAATGTGTGGTGTGAGGTGGTTTGATCGAGTAAGTAACGTAAGGGTAAGAGAGATGTGTGGAAATAAAAAGAGCGTGGTTGAGAGAGCAGAAGAGGGTGTTTTGAAATGGTTTAGGCACATGGAGAGAATGAGTGAGGAAAGATTGACCAAGAGGATATATGTGTCGGAGGTGGAGGGAACGAGAAGTGGGAGACCAAATTGGAGGTGGAGAGATGGAGTGAAAATGATTTTGTGTGATCGGGGCCTGAACATGCAGGAGGGTGAAAGGAGGGCAAGCAATAGAGTGAATTGGATCGATGTGGTATACCGGGGTTGACGTGCTGTCAGTGGATTGAATCAGGGTATGTGAAGCGTCTGGGGTAAACCATGGAAAGCTGTGTAGGTATGTATATTTGCGTGTGTGGACGTGTATGTATATACATGTGTATGGGGGTGGGTTGGGCATTACTCACCTTTGCATTATATATACATATAAATATATATCTATATATACTTGTGGCATGAGAAGCGTGGGAGGTGGGTTGATTAGAAAGGGTAGTGAGTGGTTGGATGAAGAAGTAAGATTATTAGTGAAAGAGAAGAGAGAGGCATTTGGACGATTTTTGCAGGGAAAAAATGCAATTGGGTGGGAGTTGTATAAAAGAAAGAGACAGAAGGTCAAGAGAAAGGTGCCAGAGGTGAAAAAGAGGGCAAATGAGAGTTGGGGTGAGAGAGTATCATTAAATTTTAGGGAGAATAAAAAGATGTTGTGGAAGGAGGTAAATAAAGTACGTAAGACAAGAGAGCAAATGGGAACTTCAGTGAAGGGCGCTAATGGGGAGGTGATAACAAGTACTGGTGATGTGAGAAGGAGATGGAATGAATGAGGTGAGAAGGAGATGACAGATTGGCAGATATAGGGTGTTTTGGTCGAGGTGGTGTGCAAAGTGAGAGGGTTAGGGAAAATGATTTGGTAAACAGGGAAGAGGTAGTAAAACCTTTGCGGAAGATGAAAGCCGGCAAGGCAGCAGGTTTGGATGGTATTGCAGTGGAATATATTAAAAAGGGTGTGACTGAATTATTGACTGGTTGGTAAGGTTATTTAATGTATGTATGACTCATGGTGAGGTGACTGAGGATTGGCGAAATGCGTGCATAGTGCCATTGTACAAAAGAAAAGGGGATAAGAGTGAGTGCTCAAATTACAGAGGTATAAGTTTGTTGAGTATTCCTAGTAAATTATATGGGAGGGTATTGATTGAGAGGGTGAAGGCATGTACAGAACATCAGATTGGGGAAGAGCACTGTGGTTTCAGAAGTGGTAGAGGATGTGTGGATCAGGTGTTTGCTTTGAAGAATGTATGTGAGAAATACTTAGAATAGCAAATGGATTTGTATGTAGCATTTATGGATCTGGAGAAGGCATATGATAGAGTTGATAGAGATGTTCTTTGGAAGGTATTAAGAATATATGGTGTGGGAGGCAATTTGTTAGAAGCAGTGAAAAGTTTTTATCGAGGATGTAAGGCATGTGTACGTGTAGGAAGAGAGGAAAGTGATTGGTTCTCAGTGAATGTAGGTTTACGGCAGGGGTGTGTGATGTCTCCATGGTTGTTTAATTTGTTTATGGATGGGGCTGTTAGGGAGGTGAATGCAAGAGTTTTGGAAAGAGGGGCAAGTATGCAGTCTTTTGTGGATGGGAGAGCATGGGAAGTGAGTCAGTTGTTGTTCGCTGATGATACAGCGCTGGTGTCTGATTCATGTGATAAACTGCAGAAGCTGGTGACTGAGCTTGGTAAAGTGTGTGAAAGAAGAAAGTTAAGAGTAAATGTGAAGAAGAGCAAGGTTATTAGGTACAGTAGGTTTGAGGGTCAAGTCAATTGGGAGGTAAGTTTGAATGGAGAAAAACTGGAGGAAGTAAAGTGTTTTAGATATCTGGGAGTGGATCTGGTAGCTGATGGAACCATGGAAGCGGAAGTGACTCATAGGGTGGGGGAGGGGGCGAGAATCCTGGGACACTTGAAAAATGTGTGGAAGTCGAGAACATTATCTCGGAAAGCAAAAATATGTATGTTTGAAGGAATAGTGGTTCCAACAATGTTGCAAGGTTGCGAGGAGTGGGCTATGGATAGAGTTGTGCGCATAAGGCTGGATGTGCTGGAAATGAGATGTTTGTGGACAATGTGTGGTGTGAGGTGGTTTGATCGAGTAAGCAATGTAAGGGTAAGAGAGATGAGTGGAAATAAAAAGATCGTGGTTGAGAGAGCAGAAGTGGTTGTTTTGAAATGGTTTGGCCACATGGAGAGAATGAGTGAGGAAAGATTGACCAAGAGGATATATGAGTCGGAGGTGGAGGGAACGGGGAGAAGTGGGAGACCAAATTGGATGTGGAATGATGGAGTGAAAAAGATTTTGAGTGATCGGGGCCTGAACATGCAGGAGGGTGTAAGGAGGGCAAGGAATAGAGTGAATTGGAGCGATGTGGTATACAGGGGTATATATATATATATATATATATATATATATATATATATATATATATATATATATATATATATATATATATATATATATATATATATATATATATATATATATATATATAAAGGTGCAAGAGGTGAAAAAAAGGGCAAATGAGAGTTGGGGTGAGAGAGTATCATTAAATTTTAGGGAGAATTAAAAGATGTTCTGGAAGGAGGTAAATAGAGTGCGTAAGACAAGGGAGCAAATGGGAACTTCGGTGAAGGGAGCAAGTGGGGAGGTGAAAACAAGTAGTGGTGATGTGAGAAGGAGATGGAGTGAGTATTTTGAAGGTTTGTTGAATGTGTTTGATGATAGAGTGGCAGATATAGGGTGTTTTGGTCGAGGTGGTGTGCAAAGTGAGAGTGTTAGGGAAAATGATTTGGTAAACAGAGAAGAGGTAGTGAAAGCTTTGCGGAAGATGAAAGCCGGCAAGGCAGCAGGTTTGGATGGTATTGCAGTGGAATTTATTAAAAAAGTGGGTGACTGTATTGTTGACTGGTTGGTAAGGTTATTTAATGTATGTATGACTCATGGTGAGGTGCCTGAGGATTGGCGGAATGCGTGCATAGTGCCATTGTACAAAGGCAAAGGGGATAAGAGTGAGTGCTCAAATTACAGAGGTATAAGTTTGTTGAGTATTCCTGGTAAATTATATGGGAGGGTATTGATTGAGAGGGTGAAGGCATGTACAGAGCATCAGATTGGGGAAGAGCAGTGTGGTTTCAGAAGTGGTAGAGGATGTGTGGATCAGGTGTTTGCTTTGAAGAATGTATGTGAGAAATACTTAGAAAAGCAAATGGATTTGTATGTAGCATTTATGGATCTGGAGAAGGCATATGATAGAGTTGATAGAGATGCTCTGTGGAAGGTATTAAGAATATATGGTGTGGGAGGAAAGTTGTTAGAAGCAGTGAAAAGTTTTTATCGAGGATGTAAGGCATGTGTACGTGTAGGAAGAGAGGAAAGTGATTGGTTCTCAGTGAATGTAGGTTTGCGGCAGGGGTGTGTGATGTCTCCATGGTTGTTTAATTTGTTTATGGATGGGGTTGTTAGGGAGGTAAATGCAAGAGTTTTGGAAAGAGGGGCAAGTATGAAGTCTGTTGGGGATGAGAGAGCTTGGGAAGTGAGTCAGTTGTTGTTCGCTGATGATACAGCGCTGGTGGCTGATTCATGTGAGAAACTGCAGAAGCTGGTGACTGAGTTTGGTAAAGTGTGTGGAAGAAGAAAGTTAAGAGTAAATGTGAATAAGAGCAAGGTTATTAGGTACAGTAGGGTTGAGGGTCAAGTCAATTGGGAGGTGAGTTTGAATGGAGAAAAACTGGAGGAAGTGAAGTGTTTTAGATATCTGGGAGCGGATCTGGCAGCGGATGGAACCATGGAAGCGGAAGTGGATCATAGGGTGGGGGAGGGGGCGAAAATCCTGGGGGCCTTGAAGAATGTGTGGAAGTCGAGAACATTATCTCGGAAAGCAAAAATGGGTATGTTTGAAGGAATAGTGGTTCCAACAATGTTGTATGGTTGCGAGGCGTGGGCTATGGATAGAGTTGAGCGCAGGAGGATGCATGTGCTGGAAATGAGATGTTTGAGGACAATGTGGTGTGTGAGGTGGTTTGATCGAGTGAGTAACGTAAGGGTAAGAGAGATGTGTGGAAATAAAAAGAGCGTGGCTGAGAGAGCAGAAGAGGGTGTTTTGAAGTGGTTTGGGCACATGGAGAGGATGAGTGAGGAAAGATTGACCAAGAGGATATATGTGTCGGAGGTGGAGGGAACAAGGAGAAGAGGGAGACCAAATTGGAGGTGGAAAGATGGAGTGAAAAAGATTTTGTGTGATCGGGGCCTGAACATGCAGGCGGGTGAAAGGAGGGCAAGGAATAGAGTGAATTGGAGCGATGTGGTATACCGGGGTTGACGTGCTGTCAGTGGATTGAAGCAGGGCATGTGAAGCGTCTGGGGTAAACCATGGAAAGCTGTGTAGGTATGTATATTTGCGTGTGTGGACGTATGTATATACATGTGTATGGGAGGGGGGGTTGGGCCATTTCTTTCGTCTGTTTCCTTGCGCTACCTCGCAAACGCGGGAGACAGCGACAAAGTATAATAAAAAAAAATATATATACGTTGTGATGCATAGGTATGTATATGTGCATGTGTGGACGTGTATTTATATTCATGTGGATATTTGTCGGTTGGGCCATATTTTCGTCTGCTTTGTTGCGCTACCTCGCTAACGCGGCGTACAGCGACAAAGTATGATAAGTATAGATACAAATATATATATAGGGGATAAGGGAGAAAGAATATTTCCCACGCTTTCCTCACTTGCCGTAGGAGGCGACTAAAGATGACCGGAGCTAGGTGCTAGAAAACTCTCCCCTCATTGTATTTTAACTTTCAAAAAGGTGAAACAGAAGAAGGAGTCACACGAGTGCTCATCCTCCTCGAAGGCTCAGATTGGGGTGTCTAAATGTGTGTGGATGTAACCAAGATGAGGAAAAAGGAGAGATAGGTAGTATGTTTAAGGAAAGGAACTTGTATGTTTTGGCTATGAGTGAAACGAAGCTCAAGGGTGAAGGGAAAGAGTGGTTTAGGAATGTCTTGGGGGTAAAGTCAGGGGTTAGTAAGAGGACCAGAGAAAGGGAAGGAGTAGCAATACTCGTGAAACAGGAGTGGTGGGAGTATGTGATAGAGTGTAAGAAAGTAAACTCTAGATTGATATGGGTAAAACTGAAAGTGGATGTAGAGAGATGGGTGATTATTGGTGCATATGCACCTGGGCATGAGAAGAAAGATCATGAGTGGCAAGTGTTTTAGGAGCAGCTGAGTGAGTGAGTTAGTAGTTTTGATGCACGAAACTGGGTTATAGAGATGGGTGATTTGAATGCAAAGGTGAGTAATATGGCAGTTGAGGGAATAATTGGTGTACAATGGGTGCTCAGTGTTGTAAATAGAAGTGGTGAAAAGCTTGTAGATTTATGTGCTGAGAAAGGACTGGTGATTGGGAATAATTGGTTTAAAAAGAGAGATATACATACGTATACGTATGTAAATAGGAGAGATGGCCAGAGTCCGTTATTGGATTACGTGTAAATTGATAGGCGCGCGAAAGAGAAAGTTTTAGATGTTAATGTGCTGAGAGGTGCAACTGGCGGGATGTCTGATCATTATCTTGTGGGCGCGAAGGTGAAGATTTATAGAGGTTTTCAGAAAAGAAAAGAGAATGTTGGGGTAAAAAGAGTGGTGAGAGTAAGTGAGCTTGGGAAGGAGATTAGTGTGAGGAAGTACCAAGAGAGACTTAGTATAGAATGGAAAAAGGTGAGAACTAAGGACGTAAGGGTATTGAGGGACGAATAGGTTTTACTTAGGGAAGCAGTGATGGCTTTCGGAAAACATGCTTCTGGCATGAGAAGCGTGGAAAGTGGGCAGATTAGAAAGGGTAGTGAGTGGTGGGATGAAGAAGTAAGAATATTAGTGAAAGAGAAAAGAGGAGTCTTTGGACGATTTTGGCAGGGAAATAATGCAAATGACTAGAAGGTGTATAAAAGAAAGAGGGAGAAGGTCAAGAGAAAGGTGCAAGAGGTGAAAAAGAGGGCAAATGAGAGTTGGGGTGAGAAAGTAAAATTAAATTTCTGGGAGAATAAAAAGATGTTTGGAAGGGGGTAAATAAAGTGCGTAAGACAAGGGAATAAATGGGAACTTCAGTGAAGGGGGCTAATTGAGAGGTGATAACAAGTAGTGGTGATGTGAGAAGGAAATGGAGTGAGTATTTTGAAGGTTTGTTGAATGTGTTTGTTGATAGAGTAGCAGATATAGGGTGTTTTGGTTGAGGTGGTGTGCAAATTGAGTGGGTTAGGGAAAATGCTTTTGTAAACAGAGAAGAGGTAGTAAAAGCTTTGCGGAATTGAAAGCCAGCAAAGCGGCGGGTTTGGATGGTATTGAAGTGGAATTTATGAAAAAAGGGGGTGACTATTATTGATTGGTTTGTAAGGTTATTTGATGTATGTATGTGAGGTGCCTGAGTATTGGAGGAATGGCTGCATAGTGCCATTGTACAAAGGCAAAGGGGATAAGAGTGAGTGCTCAAATTGCAGAGGTATAAGGTTTTTGAGTATTCATAGGAAATGATATGGGAGGGTATTGATTGAGAAGGTGAAGGCATATACAGAGCATCAGATTGGGGATGAGCAGTGTGGTTTCAGAAGTGGTAGAGGATGTGTGCATCAGGTGTTTGCTTTGAAGAATGTATGTAAGAAATACTTAGAAAAGCAACTGGATCTGTATATATCATTTATGGATCTTGAGAAGGCATATGATAGAGTTGATAGAGAAGCTCTGTGGAAGGTATTAAGAATATATGTTGTGGGAGGCAGGTTGTTAGAAGCAGTGATAGGTTTTTATCGAGGATGTAAGGCATGTGTACGTGTAGGAAGAAAGGAAACTGATTGGTTCTCATTGAATGTAGGTTTGCGGTAGTGGTGTGCGATGTCTCCATGGTTGCTTAATTTGTTTATGGATGGGATTGTTTGGGAGGTGAATGCAAGAATTTTGGAAAGAAGGTTAAGTATGTACTCTGTTGTGGATGAGAGAGCTTGGGAAGTGAGTCAGTTGTTGTTCGCTGAATGATACAGCGCTGGTGTCTGATTTGTTTGAGAAACTGCAGAAGCTGGTTACTGAGTCTGGTAAAGTGTGTGACAGAAGAAAGCTGAGAGTAAATGTGAATAAGAGGAAGGTTATCAGGTACAGTAGGGTTGAGGGACAAGTCAATTCGGAGATAAGTTTGAATGGAGAAAAACTGGAGGAAGTGAAGTGTTTTAGATATCTGTTAGTGGATTTGGCAGCGGATGGAACCAGGGAACCGGAAGTGAATCATAGGGTGGGGGAGTGGGTGAGAGTTCTGGGAGCGTTGAAGAATGTGTTGAAGTCGAGAACATTATCTCCGAAAGCAAAGATGGGTATATTTGAAGGAATATTGGTTGCAATAATGTTATATTGTTGCGAGGCGTGGGCTATGGATAGAGCTCTGAGGAGGAGGGTGGATGTGCTGGAAATGAGATGTTTGAGGACAATATGTGGTGTGAGGTGGTTTGATCGAGTAAGTTATAATAGTTTAAGAGAATTGTGTGGTGACAAAAGTGTGTGGTTAAGGGAGCAGATGAGGATATTTTGAAATGGTTTGGTCACATGGAGAGAATGAGTGAGGAAAGATTGACAAAGAGAATATATGTATCAGAGGTGGAGGGAACGAGGAGAAGTAGGAGGCCAAATTGGAGGTGAAAAGATGGAGTGAAATAGATTTTGAGTGATCGGAGCCTGAACATGCAGGAGGGTGAAAGGGGTGCAAGGAATAGAGTGAATTGGAACGATGTGGAATACTTGGGTCGACATGCTGGCAATGGATTGAACCAGGGCATGTGAAGCGTCTGAGGTAAACCATGGAAAGTTCTGTGGGGCCTGGATGTGGAAAGAGAGCTGTGGTTTCGGTGCATTATACATGACAGCTAGAGACTGAGTGTGAACGAATGTGGCCTTTTGTTGTCTTTTCCTAGCACTACCTCGCGCACATAAGGGGGAAGGGTGTTTTTATTTCAAGTGTGTCGGGATGGCCATGGGAGTGAATAAAGGCAGACAGTATGAATTATGTACATGTGTATATATGTATATGTCTGTGTGTGTATATATATGTATACATTGAGATGTATAGATATGTATAGTTGCATGTGTGGACGTGTATGTATATACATGTGTATATGGGTGGCTTGGGCCAAATCTTTCGTCTGTTTCCTTTGCTGTACCTCGCTAACACGGGAGACAGCGACAAAGGAATATATATATATATATATATATATATATATATATATATATATATATATATATATATATATATACATATATATATATATATATATATATATATATATATATATATATATATATATCTTTTTTTTCTTTCACACTATTCGCCATTTCCCGCGTTAGCGAGGTAGCGTTAAGAACAGAGAACTGGGCCTTTGAGGGAATATCCTCACCTGAACCCCTTCTCTGTTCCTTCTTTTGGAAAAATAAAAAAAAAGTAATGAGAGGGGAGGATTTCCAGCCCCCCGCTCCCTCCCCTTTTAGTCGCCTTCTACGACACGCAGGGAATACGTGGGAAGTATTCTTTCTCCCCTATCCCCAGATATATATATATATATATATATATATATATATATATATATATATATATATATCTTTCTTTTTTCTTTCGTATTATTCGCCATTTCCCGGACTGGGCCTTAGAGGGAATATCCTCACCTGGCTCCCTTCTCTGTTCCTTCTTTTGGAAAATTAAAAAAAAAACGAGAGGGGAGGATTTCCCGCCACCCGCTCCCTCCCCTTTTAGTCGCCTTCCACGACACGCAGGGAATACGTGGGAAGTATTCTTTCTCCCCTATCCCCAGGGATAATATATATATATATATATATATATATATATATATATATATATATATATATATATATATATATATATATATATATATATTGGAAACGATCACAATTTTGCGCGTGATCAAGATATTCCTATTAGTCCACGGGGAAAATGAAACACGAAAAGTTCCCAAGTGCACTTTCGTGTAATAATCACATCATCAGGGGAGACACAAGAGAGGAATATAACAGTCAGTTGATATACATCGAAGACACGAAGCTAGGACGCCATTTGGTAAATATGTGATTGTCCAAAACTTACCATATATATATATATATATATATATATATATATATATATATATATATATATATATATATATATATATATATATATATATATGTATATATATATATATATATATATATATATATATATATATATAATAATATATAATAAATATATATATATATATATATATATATATATATATATATATATATATATATATATATATATATATATAATTTTGTATTTATTTTAGGTGGAAGTGGGAGAGGAACCTGGTGAGAACTATGCTGGAACCGGAATACCCTCTCACGGAGTCGCTCAACTTTAATTCAATGATTCTGTCTGGCAGGACATTTCATAACTTTGGGCGAGACGGGCTTTACATTAAATTGCTGGACTTTATATTGGGTCTGCTTACGGGAAACCCCAAGAAGGACTCTACACTCTGTTCTTAGGTCGACGGTACAATGTTGCATTCCAGTAGCAATCATTCAAATGCCAGTAAAGATTGGCTCACTTATATTGGCGAATTCCTTCCATTCCCGAAGATTTATCCTCCTCCCGGATATTTTCAGCGGAATTTCTTTCTATGAGTATCCAACGGGAAGTGACACTTAGTATGTGTGTGAGATCATCTTGTTGTACGAATGGAAGGAGTAATAACGTTTGTCACGGGAGTCGTCCAAGATGTTACAACAGTCACCGTTTTCAGAAAGCTATGATCATATTTGCTTTTTGCCTCAGTCAGTCGTCTACTGATGAACTGGTACTTTTTCTTTATGCATCCGTGAGAGTACTTCCAAGAAAAAATATCCCTGTTGGTTAACACTGCCCACCTCGGATTGGTTTAGGGAATGTTGGGGCTGTTTCAATTTCGTAAATGCAGTGACAATATAGCGTTGTGAGGCTGGAATCTTCCACTGTGGACACTGACCAAGAGTACCTCTCTGTCACTGGTAAATGACACAGTGAGACGTGACTTGGAGTCTGTTTCTAGACCACCTCACCAAATGTTAGGTTGTGCAATGTAAGCATGGATATAGTCGTTATCATAATCTTTCAAAATAAGCCACTTTTGCACACAATTATCCGTGAACAGCCTTTATAAACAGTCCACACACACACACACACACACACACACACACACACATGCACACACACACACACACACACACACACACACACATGGTATATAACATGAAATCAAACAAGGGACATCAAAAAAGACGAGGGAAGATTTTTATGGCATAAGAGTGATGGAGGAATTGATGACTGAATACGTTATTATTGCAAAAAACATGCAGATATCTAAGTAGTTTTATGATAAAGGCTGCTCAAGAGATAGGACACCGACTAGCGTAGAATGTAAGGTAATTAAGAATACTTAAAAGAAGTGATACTTATAAATCGAGATAAAAGCTCTCTTATTCTGTCCAGAGAGGTACATGACAGCAGCACCAGAAAAAAGAAGACAAAGGAGGAAGAAGTTTGGCCCTCCTATCTAGAGATAGTCTTAAGATTCAAGAAATATGGTTATTGTCCCCTATATATAATAGATGAAGGAAAGAGTAAGTGTCGGAAAAAATTGCAGTGTTAGATACATGATATAATCCTCAGAGGAAGTTCATCGATCCAGAGCATATGTACAATGATGAAAATGAAGGAACAATCAAGACAGTACATGAGGCAGTATATATACTACTCAGAGATGGTAAAATGCTATTAGTGGATGAGTTCAATTATAAAGACGAAGGGTGAGAAATTTTGGAATCTCAAGGTGAGAGAAGGCCATGAAGACACAAGTGTATACAGGAAATTTCCCAAGATCAGCATGGTAGTGGACAAACTAGCATGATAGGGAGTGATGCACCATCACTAATAGATTTTATCATCACACATACTTGCATGGATATTGAGAATACTATACATAATACACCAATGGGATGATGTGATCACGTAATGCTCCATTTTGATTATGTGGTAAACGAGAATGCATAACGACCAGAGATGAGATGTATGGCGGAGATACAATCGTGAAAACTGTACGGATCTTAATAGAATCTATGGTAACAAGAATGGGCAACTAGGGCTCAGCAGCCAGGAATTAAAGAACTGTGGAGAAGCTTCTGCGAAATTTACGATAAAGAATATTGGTACATCTCGCTTCAAAAGCAGAGGGAAGATTGGGAAAGAGGGAAGCTCTGCAGAAGATGTAAAAAAACAATGGAATCTCAAGGTATGCCAATAAGAACATATCGGTCACACTACAGTCTGCCAGCATCTGTAGGATACGAGAGAGTAAGGAACGAATATGGCAGAATAACAAACGTGGGATTGAGAGAGTTTTAAAAGAATATTTTGGACAAATCGGAAAGAATGCAAAACCTTTCCATAAATTCATCAAGAGTAAATTGTCATTCAACGGCATCTAATCAGGCTGAGGGATTCGGAGGGTTGGGTTGTAGTAGAAGCTGTAAGGATATTTGAGGATATCATTGATAATGTTAGAAGTGTTTTCTTACTGGAAGACACAACAGCCTCAGCAACAATGAGACGGAATGGGTAGGAAATCTTGGAAAGCACTGAGATACCTATACATGAAATCAACAAAATGCTAGAGGAAATAATCCCATACAAGACTCATAGCTCTAATTGCCTTTCATCATAGTGCTAAAGATATTTGCAGTAACATTTGATAAAACACTTGAAAGGCTGTTCAAGATGTCGCTAGAGAAAGGCAAAGTGTCAAGGGAACGGAAAAGGGTCAACATCATATCTGTTTATAAGCCAGAAGACCAGACTCATTGACGAGTGTGGTGTGCAAATAACCGTACAAGATAATCATAAAGTAAGTGGATGACCTTCTTCAGGAAAGAATGCTCCTTCTCATTTAGATAATCTGATAAGTTGAAGTGAAAGAAAGCGGAATTATGGGGTAAGGAAGCCATGTGTAACAAACATTTTAGATTTCTATTAGAAAAACAGAGACAGTGAGCTTTGTTTTAGATAAAAAGAAGGCTGGGTGGACTCTTTGCATCTGGACTGTCAGAAAGCATTTAAGGATCTGGATCACCAGGCAGGAATGAAAAGGGTGATTCTTTCGATAAGTAGCGGTGCATCTTAGTAAAGGAGAAAAATGGACACATTTCAGCGGAGCCTTCCCGAAATGGGCTGAGGTCACCAGTTGAATGCAGCAGAGATTTGTTTGGGGTTTCATCCTTCTTGACATACCTGGATGTATTGGCAGATAATTTAATGCATACGAGGGAAGTGAAAAGGTAGAAACGTTGAACCACCCTACATGGCTAACTAAAAAGACCCCACAGATGGTCTGATACATGGTTAATGAAGACCAATAGGAGTAAATGTAACATAGGGAAAATAGTTCACAGCGAGTTTTGATATGACTGTCATCTAGTAAGAAACAACTTGTAAGAACCTGAGTGCGTTTGAAACTTGGATATGGGCATCGTCCATAACTTGTTGTGAGAGTTCTACTTTAGGAGAACAGTTCAGGACGCTAAATGTTTGCTAGCAAAATCTAGCATTGGGTTCCAGTCCATACATAAGGAAATATTCAGCAAGCTGTAATAATCCAGCAAACTGTACATACCCTGTATAAGGACTAAACTTATCACCGGGCCTGAAAAGCACAGTGTTAATGGTGAAGGTTCAGAGGAGGGCAACAAAGATAATATTTAAGGATTCTAGGAGTTGGGTTACAGGCGGAAGGGTAGAGGCCTGAGATTATACATTCATGGAGGAAGGAAGAGCGTAGGCAGATCGGCCCGCAACTTTTATTTCTTTGAAATAGTTCGACAACGTAGAAGATGAACATTTCTTTAATAGATATGAGGATAGAAAACAACAAAGGAAATAACCTAAAATCAGGCAAGAAAGGTTCATAAAAAGATATGAGGATGTCCCGTCTTATAACAATAATGGCGGATGAATGGAATAATATAACTGAAGTCATGGTTGAAGCAGAGAGCATACATACAGAACTTTAAGAAGATATTTGATGGAGCACATTGAATAGATGGAGCCCTACCGGTGAAAACTCCTTTCTGGTTCATTGTAAATGTTAAGTACATAAAGGTTATTACACATACACTAATAGAAAATGTTCAGAGAAGGGCAATAAAGTTGGTAATAGAATTAAGAACATTAGTTTTAGAGAGAGACTAGGAACCCTAAAATTGTCATCCATGGAAGGTAAAAGAGTACAGGGGACCTAACCACGGCGTTTAAGTTTTGGAATCAGTTTCTCATGAACACGGGGAACAGTTTTTCGAAAGATTGAAAGATAATAAAGTAGATGTCTTAACATGATGCTAATCAAGACACTCTTTAAAGAAGATTGAGAGCATTACTTTTATAGCATAAGAACATTCAATAAGTGAAATAAACAGAACGATGAAGCTGTAAATGTGGTCAGCTTAAAAAGTTTGAGTAGCTGTGTGATAACAGAGAAGATTAAAGATATAGGGTCCCAGGAGCATATAAACACACCTTTCGCACAGTAAAATTTGGTTATTACAAACAAGTAATCACACACACACACAAAAAAAAAAAAATACCGCCTACTCGTGCAACAGGAATACGCAACTGCAGGTTTCCTTCACTCTCTAAACTGTAAGAGTTTTTCCAAGTCATATGGATTTCGAGTTTTGAAGTGAAACATAAAATCGTACAAAATCTTTTTAGTAAGCTTTACACTTTAGAAGGCAAGTTTATTTTCGTCCTACTAGATTCGCCACCCGTTTGTTGACATCATCTGGACATAGTCTATCCCAACGGTCCCCAATGGCTGCTATCGTCTTTACATAGCCTATCCCAGCATCCCCATTGGTCTCAGTCATCTCTAACTGTTCCATCCCTTTATATAATCCCCTGGCTTCCATCATCTCTACTTGACCCATCCCAGCATCCCCCTGGCTGTCAGAATCTCTTCCTAGACCAAACCACCATCCAACTGGCTGTCATTTTCTCTACGTGGCCCCTCTCTGTATTCCCTTCACTGCCATCACTTGCACCAACTTCACCCATACGAACTTGCAGTTACTGTCTTCTCAACCAGTTACATCCTAGCCTCTCCTTGGTTGCTGGTAGTCCTGTCCTACTAGTCCTGACATCTTCTCTGGCTAGCTGCAACTCTGTCCAGGATTTATCCAGATGTCCCCTTGACTACTTTATCTCCGCTCAGCAGCAGTCTGAGCATACCTTTGATTGCCTTTATCTCTGACCAACTGAGTCTAGCATCACTATGTCTGTCTTTATCTCTTCAACAAGTCGTATGCAGCAATATTCTGACTGCCCTTATCACTGCCCAGCCAACCGGGTCTCAGGATCCTCTTTCAAGCTAAAGGACGTCGAATATTCCCTTATGGGAGCAATGCATTTCTCCAAGTCGCCCCTCAAAGGCTGAATCCAACATTTCTCCCGTTCGATCTCCACTGTCCAAACCTCTGGGAGCGCCTGGTTCCGTTTTGGTGTAGGTGGATGTGTCGTGGTTAGGCAGAATTGTTGGTCTGTGTCTAACATTCTAAATGTATGTGCCTCTGACTCCTTATTTATGTTTTGAATACTCTGATTTGGTAGGCAAACAACTACTACTTCTGGGTAAATAAAATGATTTTTTTTCATCGTTACTCTTTTTATTTTTCCTCCTTTCTTCTCTCCGTTAACCTTGTTGGATATTATGTTTCTAAACTTCCAAAGACTTGACAAGAACATTACCTATGAGAGTGAGACAGTAATGAAATTCTACATAATATATATCATATCATTATATGTTCCAAGTAGAATGATATCATATATGTCCACAAAGGTAGATAATTTGCATTATATGAATATATAAATTTGTGATGCCACACGCGCTCTTTGAAAGTTATATCTGCTATTACATAAGTCTCAGAGATGAGAGAGAATAAAGAATTGAGCTGAATGTAGAATATGAGTAAGACAGAGGATATAAGCAGTCTGTAATCTGAGCAGTTGTAGACAATGAAGCTAATCTAAATAAAAGCTGAATGCTGTGAGACAAACGTGATACATAAGGAGAATAATGGAATGGAATAACATGCATTGTTACATTTCTATTGTCACAGAAATGAGATTGTGTATATACACAGCGGCAAGAGGAATCCTTCGATTCACCACAACGCACACACATATAGTAAATCACACACACACACACACACACACACACACACACACATACACACATACAACCCCAATAGAAGCCTCTGAGATGTAGTGGCTAGCCGGGGTCGGGCCCGAATGAATTCGAATCCTAGGCGCCGTAGTCTGCGCACACTTACCCTAGGTGTTTATCTTTCCCTCAGGTACAGTTGGAAATGGGTACCTAGCCTAAGATGGTATAGATAGATAAATGAATGAATAGATATATGATTAGATAAATGATGGTATTGAATATAAGCAACAGTTGAGCTGACTTTACAGTGTTGAGGTGATAGATATATCAGAACTGGGAGATCATGGTAGTAAAATCGTGTAAAAAGATTATGACTTTTTTCCTGGGAAATAAATGTTATAATCTAATTCATGATGTGAAAAAAACCATTACAGAATGCTGAGTAGGTGATTTAGAACTTTCTATAAGTTTGCAGTATCATAGATAGCCTAAATATAAGAGCCTTAAGCAAACCACTTCAATTTAGATCTATCTGCCTAAGTGGATACACATACATACATTTTTCTCATATGGCATCTTGAGGCTGTAAGCACCCGGCAGAGACATTTTGCTACGTTTGCGGCCAATTTATCAAAACAAGAGCAAAAAAGACTGCGTGGCAGCATCAGCAAAGATGTGTCAGGCCTACGAGGCATATTTCAGCATGACTGTCGGGGATCAAGACAAACTCTGGGCACCTCATTTCACCAGTGAGGAGAAAAACTGTGGAAGGTAAGACAGACAATTGTTGCTTCTTTGGATGGCGGTATTTCGTTGCATCTTTTTTTTTTTAGAATTTTCTAAATTAGAAAATAAATTATTTTAATTTTTTTTTGTTTACGATGTTATCTTAAAAAAAGTCATTATTGAATATGTCAAGAGAATCCTACACATCATTCATGGCTGAAATAGATATACAATATATATAGGGATATGTAGGGGATAGGGGATGGGGGAGAAAGAATACTTCCCACGCATTCCTCACGTGTCGTAGAAGGCGACTAAAGAGGACGGGAGCGGGGACGAGAAACCCTCCCTTCCTTGTATCTTAACTTTTTAAAAGGGAAAACAGAGCAAGGAGTCACGCGGGGAGTGCTCATCTTCCTCGAAGGCTCAGATTGGGGTGTCTAAATGTGTGTGAATATAACCAAGACGAGAAAAAAAGGAGAGATAGGTAGTATATTTGAGAAAAGGAACCTGGATGTTTTGGCTCTGAGTGAAACGAAGCGAAGGGGTAAAGGGGAGGAGAGGTATGGGAACGTCCTGGGAGTAAAGTCAGGGATTAGTGAGAGGACAAGAGCAAGGGAAGTAGTAGCACTACTCCTGAAATAGGAGTGGTGGGAGTATGTGATAGAGTGTAAGAAAGTAAACTCTAGATTGATATGGGTAAAGCTAAAAGTATATGGAGAGAGATGGGATATTATTGGTGCATATGCACCTGGGCATGGATGAAAGATCATAGGAGGCAAGTGTTTTGGGAGCAACTGAGTGAGTGTGTTTGTAGTTTTGATATACGAAAACGGGTTAGAGTGATGGGTGATTTAAATGCAAAAGTGAGCAATGTGGCAGTCGAGGGAATAATTGTTGTACATGGGGGTGTTCAGTGTTGTAAATGGAAATGATGAAGAGCTTGTGGATTTATGTGCTGAAAAAGGATTGGTGATTGGGAATACCTGGTTTAAAAAGGGAAATATACATAAATATACGCATGTAAGTAGGAGAGATGGCCAGAGAGCGTTATTGGATTATGTGCTAATTGATAAGCGCGCGAAAGAGAGACTTGTGGATGTTAATGTGCTGAGAGGTGCAAGTGAAGGGATGTCTGATCATTATCTTGTGGAGGCGAAGGTGAAGATATATAGAAGTTTTCAGAAAAGAAGAGAGAATGTTGGGGTGAAGAGCGTGGTGAGAGTAAGTGAGCTTGGGAAGGAGACTTGTGTGAGGAAGTACCAGGAGAGACTGAGTACAGAAGAGAAAAAGGTGAGAACAAATCACGTAAGGGGAGTAGGGGAGGAATAGGATGTATTTAGGCAAGTACTGATGGCCTGCGCAAAACATGCTTGTGGCATGAGAAGCGTGGGAGGTGGACAGATTAGAAAGGGTAGTGAATGGTGGGATGAAGAAGTAAGACTGTTAATGAAAGAGAAAAAGGAGCATTTGGACGATTTTTGCAGGGAAATAAGTAAAATGAAAGGGAGATGTATAAAAGAAAGAGGCAGGACGTATAGAGAAAGGTGCAAGAGATGAAAAAATGGGTAAAAGAGAGTTGGGATGAGGGAGTATCATTAAGTTTTAGGGAGAATAAAAGGATATTTTGGAAAGAGGTAAATAAAGTACGCAAGACAAGTTAACAAATGGGAACATCAGTGAAGGGAACAAATGGAAGGTGATAACAAGCAGTGGTGATGTGAGAAAGAGATGGAGTGAGTATTTTGAAGGTAAGTTCAATGTGTTTGATGATTGAGTAGCAGATATAATGTGTTTTGGTCGAGGTGGTGTACAAAGTGAGAGGTTTAGGGAGAATGATTTAGTAAACAGAAAAAAGGTAGTGAAAGCTTTGCGGAAGATGAAAGCCGGCAAGGCAGCAGGTTTGGATGGTATTGCAGTAGAATTTATTAGAAAAGGGGGTGACTGTACTATTGACTGGTTTGTAAGGTTATTTAATATATGTATGACTCATGGTGAGGTGCCTGAGGATTGGTGGAATGCTTGCATAGTGCCATTGTGCAAAGGCAAAGGGGATAAGAGTGAGTGCTCAAATTAGAGAGGCAGAAATTTGTTGAGTATTCCTGGGATATTATACTTGAGGGTATTGATTGAAAAGGTGAAGGCATGTACAGAGCATCAGATTGGGGAAGAGCAGTGTGGCTTCAGAAGTGGTAGAGGATGTGTGAATCAGGTGTTTCCTTTGAAGAATATATGTGGGAAATACTTAGAAAAGCAAATGGATTTGTTGTAGCATTTATGGATCTGGAGAAGGCATATGATAGAGCTGCTCTGTGGATGGTATCAAGAGTATAAGGTGTGGGAGTCAAGTTGTTAGAAGCAGTGAAAGGTTTTTATCAAGGATGTAAGGCATGTGTACAAGTAGGAAAAGCGGAAAGTGATTGCTTCTCAGTGAATACAGGTTTGCGGCATAGGTGCGTGATATCTCCATTTTTGTTTAATTTGTTTATGGATGGGGTAGTTAACGAGACCAATGCAAGAGTTTTCGAAAGAGGGGCAAGTATACAGTCTGTTGTGCAAGAGAGAGCTTGGGAAGTTGTTCATCAGCGAACAACAACTGACTCACTTCCCAAGCTCTATCATCCCCAACAGACTTCATACCTGCCCCTCTTTCCAAAACTCTTGCATTTACCTCCCTAACAACCCCATCCATAAACAAATTAAACAACCATGGACAAATCACATACCCCTACCGCAAACCTATATTCACTGAGAACCAATCACTTTCCTCTCATCCTACACGTACACATGCCTTACATCCTCGATAAAAACTTTTCACTGCTTCTAACAACTTGCCTCCTACACCATATATTCTTAACACCTTCCACAGAGCATCTCTATCAACTCTATCATATGCCTTCTCTAGATCCATAAATGCTACATACAAATGCATTTGATTTTCTAAGTATTTCTCACATACATTCTTCAAAGCAAACACCTGATCCACACATCCTCTACCACCTCTGACACCACATTGCTCTTCCCCAATCTGATGGTCTGTACATGCCTTCACCCTCTCAATCAATACCCTCCCATATAATTTACCAGGAATACTCAACAAACTTATACCTCTGTAATTTGAGCACTCACTCTTATCCCCTTTGCCTTTGTACAATGGCACTATGCACGCATTCCGCCAATCCTCAGGCACCTCACCATGACTCATACATACATTAAATAACCTTACCAACCAGTCAATAATACAGTCACCCCCTTTTTTTAATAAATTCCACTGAAATACCATCCAAACCTGCTGCCTTGCCGGCTTTCATCTTCCGCAAAGCTTTTACTACCTCGTACCTGTTTACCAATTCATTTTCCCTAACCCTCTCACTTTGCACACAACCTTGACCAAAACACCCTATAATTGCCACTCTATCATCAAACACATTCAGCAAACCTTCAAAATACTCACTCAATCTCTTTCTCACATCACCATTACTTGTTATCACCTCCCTATTTGCGCCCTTCATTGAAGTTCCCATTTGCTCCCTTATCTTACGCACTTTATTTACCTCCTTCCAGAACATCTTTTTATTCTCCCTAAAATCTAATGATACTTTCTCACCCCAACTCTCATTTGCCCTTTTTTTCACCTCTTGCACCTTGCTCTTGATCTCCTGTCTCTTTGTTTTATACATCTCCCACTCAATTGCATTTTTTCCCTGCAAAAATCGTCCAAATGCCTCTCTCTTCTCTTTCACTAATAATATTACTTCTTCATCCCACCACTCACTACCCTTTCTAATCAACCCACCTCCCACTCTTCTCATACCACAATCATCTTTTGCGCAATCCATCACTGATTCCCTAAATACATCCCATTCCTCCCCTACTCCCCTTACTCCCATTGTTCTCACCTTTTTTCATTCTGTACTCAGTCTCTCCTGGTACTTCCTCACACAAGTTTCCTTCTCAAGCTCACTTACTCTCACCACCCTCTTCACCCCAACATTCACTCTTCTTTTCTTTATATATATTTATATAAATATATATATATATATATATATATATATATATATATATATATATATATATATATATATATATATATATATATATATATATATATATATATATATATATATATATATATATATCTTTTTTTTTTATACTTTGTCGCTGTCTCCCGCGTTTGCGAGGTATCGCAAGGAAACAGACGAAAGAAATGGCCCAACCCCCCCAAAAAAACACATGTATATACATACGTCCACACACGCAAATATACATACCTACACAGCTTTCCATGGTTTAACCCAGACGCTTCACATGCCTTGATTCAATCCACTGACAGCACGTCAACCCCGGTATACCACATCGCTCCAATTCACTCTATTCGTTGCCCTCCTTTCACCCTCCTGCATGTTCAGGCCCCGATCACACAAAATCTTTTTCACTCCATCTTTCCACCTCCAATTTGGTCTCCCTCTTCTCCTTGCTCCCTCCACCTCCGACACATATATCCTCTTGGTCAATCTTTCCTCACTCATCCTCTCCATGTGCCCAAACCACTTTAAAACACCCACTTCTGCTCTCTCAACCACGCTCTTTTTATTTCCACACATCTCTCTTACCCTTACGTTACTCACTCGATCAAACCACCTCACACCACATATTGTCCTCAAACATCTCATTTCCAGCACATCCATCCTCCTGCGCACAACTCTATCCATAGCCCACGCCTCGCAACCATACAACATTGTTGGAACCACTATTCCTTCAAACATACCCATTTTTGCTTTCCGAGATAATGTTCTCGACTTCCACACATTCTTCAAGGCCCCCAGAATTTTCGCCCCCTCCCCCACCCTATGATCCACTTCCGCTTCCATGGTTCCATCCGCTGACAGATCCACTCCCAGATATCTAAAACACTTCACTTCCTCCAGTTTTTCTCCATTCAAACTCACCTCCCAATTGACTTGACCCTCAACCCTACTGTACCTAATAACCTTGCTCTTATTCACATTTACTCTTAACTTTCTTCTTCCACACACTTTACCAAACTCAGTCACCAGCTTCTGCAGTTTCTCACATGAATAAGCCACCAGCGCTGTATCATCAGCGAACAACAACTGACTCACTTCCCAAGCTCTCTCATCCCCAACAGACTTCATACTTGCCCCTGTTTCCAAAACTCTTGCATTCACCTCCCTAACAACCCCATCCATAAACAAATTAAACAACCATGGAGACATCACACACCCCTGCCGCAAACCTACATTCACTGAGAACCAATCACTTTCCTCTCTTCCTACACGTACACATGCCTTACATCCTCGATAAAAACCTTTCACTGCTTCTAACAACTTTCCTCCCACACCATATATTCTTAATACCTTCCACAGAGCATCTCTATCAACTCTATCATATGCCTTCTCTAGATCCATAAATGCTACATAGAAATTCATTTGCTTTTCTAAGTATTTCTCACATACATTCTTCAAAGCAAACACCTGATCCACACATCCTCTACCACCTCTGAAACCACACTGCTCTTCCCCAATCTGATGCTCTGTGCATGCCTTCACCCTCTCAATCAATACCCTCCCATATAATTTACCAGGAATACTCAACAAACTTATACCTCTGTAATTTGAGCACTCACTCTTATCCCCTTTGCCTTTGTACAATGGCACTATGCACGCATTCCGCCAATCCTCAGGCACCTCACCATGAGTCATACATACATTAAATAACCTTACCAACCAGTCAACAATACAGTCACCCCCTTTTTTAATAAATTCCACTGCAATACCATCCAAACCTGCTGCCTTGCCGGCTTTCATCTTCCGCAAAGCTTTCACTACCTCTTCTCTGTTTACCAAATCATTTTCCCTAACCCTCTCACTTTGCACACCACCTCGACCAAAACACCCTATATCTGCCACTCTATCATCAAACACATTCAACAAACCTTCAAAATACTCACTCCATCTCCTTCTCTCATCACCACTACTTGTTATCACCTCCCCATTTGCGCCCTTCACTGAAGTTCCCATTTGCTCCCTTGTCTTACGCACTTTATTTACCTCCTTCCAGAACATCTTTTTATTCTCCCTAAAATTTAATGATACTCTCTCACCCCAACTCTCATTTGCCCTTTTTTTCACCTCTTGCACCTTTCTCTTGACCTCCTGTCTCTTTCTTTTATACATCTCCCACTCAATTGCATTTTTTCCCTGCAAAAATCGTCCGAATGCCTCTTTCTTCTCTTTCACTAATACTCTTACTTCTTCATCCCACCACTCACTACCCTTTCTAATCAACCCACCTCCCACTCTTCTCATGCCACAAGCATCTTTTGCGCAATCCATCACTGATTCCCTAAATACATCCCATTCCTCCCCCAGTCCCCTTGCTTCCATTGTTCTCACCTTTTTCCATTCTGTACTCAGTCTCTCCTGGTACTTCCTCACACACACATATATATATATATATATATATATATATATATATATATATATATATATATATATATATATATATATATATATATATATATATATATATATATATATATATATATATATATATATATATATATATATACATATATATATATATATATATATATATATATATATATATATATATATATATATATATATATATATATATATATATATATATATATATATATATATATATATATATATATATATATTAAAATATATATATATATATATATATATATATATATATATATATATATATATATATATATATATATATATATGTGTGATTGGTTCTCAGTGAATGTAGGTTTGCGGCAGGTGTGTGTGATGTCTCCATGGTTGTTTAATTTTTTTATGGATGGGGTTGTTAGGGAGGTAAATGCAAGGGTTTTGGAAAGAGGGGCAAGTATGAAGTCTGTTGGGATGAGAGAGCTTGGGAAGTGAGTCAGTTGTTGTTCGCTGATGATACAGCGCTGGTGGCTGATTCATGTGAGAAACTGCAGAAGCTGGTGACTGAGTTTGGTAAAGTGTGTGGAAGAAGAAAGTTAAGAGTAAATGTGAATAAGAGCAAGGTTATTAGGTACAGTAGGGTTGAGGGTCAAGTCAATTGGGAGGTGAGTTTGAATGGAGAAAAACTGGAGGAAGTGAAGTGTTTTAGATATCTGGGAGTGGATCTGGCAGCGGATGGAACCATGGAAGCGGAAGTGGATCATAGGGTGGGGGAGGGGGCGAAAATCCTGGGGGCCTTGAAGAATGTGTGGAAGTCGAGAACATTATCTCGGAAAGCAAAAATGGGTATGTTTGAAGGAATAGTGGTTCCAACAATGTTGTATGGTTGCGAGGCGTGGGCTATGGATAGAGTTGTGCGCAGGAGGATAGATGTGCTGGAAATAAGGTGTTTGAGGACAATGTATGGTGTGAGGTGGTTTGATCGAGAGAGTAACGTAAGGGTAAGAGAGATGTGTGGAAATAAAAAGAGCGTGGTTGAGAGAGCAGAAGAGGGTGTTTTGAAGTGGTTTGGGCACATGGAGAGGATGAGTGAGGAAAGATTGTTCAAGAGGATATATGTGTCGGAGGTGGAGGGAACAAGGAGAAGAGGGAGACCAAATTGGAGGTGGAAAGATGGAGTGAAAAAGATTTTGTGTGATCGGGGCCTGAACATGCAGGAGGGTGAAAGGAGGGCAAGGAATAGAGTGAATTGGAGCGATGTGGTATACCGGGGTTGACGTGCTGTCAGTGGATTGAAGCAGGGCATGTGAAGCGTCTGGGGTAAACCATGGAAAGCTGTGTAGGTATGTATATTTGCGTGTGTGGACGTATGTATATACATGTGTATGGGGGGGGGGGGGGTTGGGCCATTTCTTTCGTCTGTTTCCTTGCGCTACCTCGCAAACGCGGGAGACAGCGACAAAGTATAAAAAAAAAAAAAAAAAATATATATATATATATATATATATATATATATATATATATATATATATATATATATATATATATATCTATATTTACTGGTTCTGTCGCTGTCTCCCGCATTAGCGAGGTAGCGCAAGGAATCAGACGAAAGAAATGGCCAAACCCACCCACATACACATGTATATACATGCACGTCCACAAACGAATATATACATACCTATACATCTGAACGTATACATATATATACACACACAAACATATACATATTAACACAAGTACGTAATTCATACTATGTGTCTCTATTCATTCCCATCGCCACCTCGCCACACATGAGATAACAACCCCCTCCCCCACTCATGAGTGTGAGGTAGCAATAGGAAAAGACAACAAAGGCCACATTCGTTCACACTCAGTCTCTAGCTGCCATGTAATAATGCACCGAAACCACAGCTCCCTTTCCACATCCAGGCCCCAAGGAACTCTCCATTGTTTACCCCAGACGCTTCACATGCACCGATTCAATCCATTGAGAGCACGTTGACCCCGGTATAACACATCGTACTAATTCTTTCTATTCCTTGCACGCCTTTAACCCTCCTTCATGTTCAGGCCCCGATCACTCAAAATCTTTTTCAATCCATCTTTCCACCTCCTATTTGATCTCCCACTTCTCCTCGTTCCCTCCACCTCTGACATATATATCCTCTTTGTCAATCTTTCCTCACTCATTCTCTCCATGTGACCAAACCATTTCAAAACACCCTCTTCTGCGCTATCAAGCAAACTCTTTATTACCACACATCTCTCTTACCCTATTATTACTTACTCGATCAAACCACCTCACACCACATATTTTCCTGAAACATCCCATTTCCATCACAACTATCCTCCTCCGCACAACTCTATCTATGGCCCACGTCTCGCAATCATACAACATTGTTGGAACCACTATTCCTTAAAACATACCCATTTTTCTTTCCCAGATAATGTTCTCGACTTCCACACATTCTTCAAGGCTCCCAGAATTTTCGCCCCCTACCCCACCCAATGATTCACTTCCGCTTCCATGGTTCCATCCGCTAACAAATCCACTCCCAGATATCTAAAACACTTCACTTCCTCCATTTTTTCTTCATTTAAACTCACAATTGACTTGACCCTCAACCCTTCTGTATCTTGCTCTTATACATATATACTCTCAAATTTCTTCTATCCCACATTTTACCAAACTCAGTCACCAGCTTTTGCATTTTCTGACATGAACATCCACAGGCGCTGTATCATCAGCGAGCAACAACTGACTCACTTCCCAAGCTCTCTCATCAACAACAGACTTAATACTTGCCCCTTTCCAAAACTCTTGCATTCACCTCTCTAACAACCCCATCCATATACAAATTAAACAACCATGGAGACATCACACACCGCTAAAGCAAACTTACATTCACCTGAACCAATCACTTTCTTCTCTTCCTACACGTTCATATGCCTTATATCCTAAATAAAAACTTTTCACTGCTTCTAAGAACTTTCCTCCCACACCATATATTCTTAATACCTTCCACAGAGAATCTCTATCAGCTCTATCATATGCCTTCTCCAGATCCATAAATGCTACATACAAATCCATTTGCTTTTCTAAGTATTTCTCACAAACATTCTTCAAATCAAACACCTGATCCACACATCCTCTACCACTTCTGAAACAACACTGCTCTTCCCCAATCTGATGCTCTGTACATGCCTTTATCCTCTCAATCAATACCCTCCCATATAATTTCCAAGGAATGCCAAACAAACTTATACCTCTGTAATTTGAGCACTCACCTTTATCCACTTTGCCTTTGTACAATGGCACTATGCAAGCATTCCGCCAATCCTCAGTCACCTCGCCATGAATCATACATACATTAGATAACCTTACCAACCAGTCAACATTCCAGTCACCCCCTTTTTAATAAATTCCAGTGCAATACCATCCAAACCCGCTGCCTTGCCGGCTTTCATCTTCCGCAAAGGTTTTATTACCTCTTCTTTGTTTACTAAATCATTTTCCCTAACCCTCTCACTTTGCAAACCATCTCGACCAAAACACCCTATATCTTCCACTCTATCATCAGACACCTTCAACAAACCTTCAAAATACACACTCCATCTCCTTCTCACATCACCACTACTTGTTATCACCTCCCCATTTGACCCCTTCACTGAAGTTTCCATTTGCTCTCTTGTCTTACGCACTTTATTTACCTCCTTCCAAAACATCTTTTTGTTCTTCTTAAAATCTAATGATACTCTCAAACCCCAACTCTCATTTCCACGCTTTTTTCACCTCTTACACCTTTCTCTTGACCTGCCACTTTCTTTCATACATCTCCCACTCATTTGCCATATTTCCCTGCAAAAATCGTCCAAATGCCTCTGTCTTCTCTTTTACTAATAATCTCACTTCTTCATCCCACCACTCACTACCCTTTCTAATCTGCCCACCTCCCACGGTTCTCATGCCACAAGCATCTTTTGCGCAAGCCATCATTGCTTGCTTAAATACATTCCATTCCTCCATTACTCCCCTTACGTCCTTTGTTCTCACCTTTTTCCATTCTGAGCTCAGTGTCTCCTGGTACTTCCTCACACAAGTCTCCTTCCCAAGCTCACTTACTCTCACCACACTCTTCACACTAACATTCTCTCTTCTTTTCTGAAAACCTCTACAAATCTTCACCTTCGCCTCCACAAGATAATGATTAGACATCCCTCCAGTTGCACCTCTCAGCACATTAACATCCAAAAGGTTCTCTATCGTGCGCGTATCAATTAACACGTAATCTATTAACGCTCTCTTGCTATCTCTCCTACTTACATACGTATACTTAAGTATATCTCTGTTTTTAAAAAAAGGTATTCCCAATCACCAATCCTTTTTCAGCACATAAACCTACAAACTCTTCACTATATCCATTTACAACATTGAACACCCCATGGATACCAATTATTCTCTCAACTGCAACATTACTCACCTTCGCATTCAAATCACCCATCACTATAACCCGGTTTTGTGCATCAAAATCACTAAAACACTCATTCAGCTGTTCCCAAAACACTTGCCTCTCATGATCTTTCTTCTCATGCCCAAGTGCATATGCATCAATAATCACCCATCTCTCTCAATCAACTTTCAGTTTTACCCATATCAATCTAGAGTTTATTTAAACTCTATTATATACTCCCACCACTCCTGTTTCACGAGTAGTGGTACTCCTTCCCTTGCTCTTGTCCTCTCACTAACCCCTGACTTTACTCCCAAGACATTCCCAAGCCACTCTTCCCCTTTATCCTTGAGCTTCGGTACACTCAGAGCCAAAACATCCATGTTCATTTCCTCAAACATACTACCTATCTCTCCTTTTTTGTCATCTTCGTTACATCCACACATTTTTAGACACCCCAATCTGAGCCTTCGAGGAGGTTGAGCACACCCCACGTGACTCCTTCTGTTTCCCCTTTTAGAAAGTTAAAACACAGGGAGGCAAGGGTTTCTAGCACCCCCGCTTCCGTCCCCTTTGGTCGCCTTCTACGACCCGTGAGGAATGCGTGATGGGTAATTATTGGTGCATATGCACATGGGCATGAGAAGGAAGATCATGAGAGGCAAGTGTTTTGGGAGGAGCTGAATGAGTGTGTGAGTGGTTTTCACGCACCAGACCGGGCTATAATGATTCGGATGCAAAGGTAAGAAATGTGGCGTTGAAGGAATAATTGGTATACATGGTGTGTTCAGTGTTGTAAATGGAAATGGTGAAGAGCTTATAGATTTATGTGCTGAAAAAGGATTGGTGATTAGGAATGCCTGGTTTAAAAAGCGAGATATACATAAGCATACGTAAGTAGGAGAGATGGCCAGACATCGTTTTTTGATTTCCTGTTAATTGATAGGCGCGCAAAAGGGACACTTTTGGATGTTAATGTGCTGAGATGCAACTGGAGGGATGACTGATCATTATCTTGTGGAGGCGAAGGTGAAGATTTGTGTGTGTTTTCAGAAAAGAAGAATGTTCGGGTGAAGAGAGTGGTCAGAGTAAGTGAGCTTGGGAAGGAGTCTTGTGTGAGGAATGACCAGGAGAGACTGAGTGCAGAATGGAAAAAGGTGAGAAAAAGGAGGTAAAGGGAGTGGGGGAGGAATGGGATGTATTTAGGGAATCAGTGATGGCTTGCTCAGAAGATGCATGTGGCATGAGAAGCGTGTGAGGTTAACAGATTATAGAGGGTACTGAGTGGTGGGATGAAGACGTAAGATTATTAGTGAAAGAGGAGAGAGAGGCATTTGGACGATTTTTGCAGGGAAAATATGCAAATGAGTGGTAGATGTATAAAAGAAACATACAGGAGGTCAAGAGAAAGGTGCAGTAGGTGAAAAACAGGGCAAATGAGAGTTGGGGTGAGAGAGTATCATCAAATTTTAGTGAGAATAAAAAGATGTTTTGGAAGGAGGTAAATAAAGTGCGTAAGACAAGGGACCAAATGGGAACTTCAGTGAAGGGGGCTAATGGGGAGGTGATAACAAGCAGTGGTGATGTGAGAAGGAGATGGAGTGAGTATTTTGAAGGTTTGTTGAATGCCGTTTGATGATAGAGTGGCAGATATAGGGTGTTTTGGTCGATGTGGTGTGCAAAGTGGGTTAGGGAAAATGATTTGGTAAACAGTGAAAATGTAGTAAAAGCTTTGCGGAAGATGAAAGCCGGCAAGGCAGCGGGTTTGGATGTTATTGCAGTGGAATTTCTTAAAAAATGAGGTGACTGTATTATTGACTAGTTGGTGAGGTTAGTTAATGTATGTATGATTCATGGGGAAGTCCCTGAGGATTGGCGGAATGCTTGCATAGTGCCATTGTACAAAGGGCAAAGGGGATAAGAGTGACTGCTCAAATTACAGAGGTATAAGTTTGATGAGTAGTCCTGGTAAATTATATGGGAGGGTATTGATTGAGAGCGTGAAGGAATGCAAGAGCATCAGATTGGGGAAGAGCAGTGGGGTTTCAGAAGTGGTAGAGAATGTGTGCATCACGTGTTTGCTTTGAAGAATGTATGTGAGAAATACTTAGAAAAGCAAATGGATTTGTATGTAGCATTTATGGATCTGGAGAAGTCATATGATAGAGTTGATAGAGATGCTCTTTGGAAGGCATTAAGAATATATGGTATGGGAGGCAAGTTGTTAGAAGCAGTGAAAAGTTTTTATCGAGGATGCAAGGTATGTGTGCGTGTAGGAAGAGAGGAAAGTGATTGGTTCTATATGAATGTAGGTTTGCGGCAGGGGTGTGTGATATCTCCATTGTTGTTCAATTTGTTCATGGATGGGTTGTTAGGGAGGTGAATGCAAGAGTTTTGGAAAGAGGGGCAATTATGAAGTCTGTTGTGGATGAGAGAGCTTGGGAAGTGAGTCAGTTGTTGTTCGCTGATGATAAAGTTTGGTAAAGTGTGTGAAAGAAGAAAATTAAGAGTAAATGTGAATAAGAGCCAGGTTATTAGGTACAGTAGGGTGTAGGGTCAAGTGAATTGGAAGGTAAGTTTGAATGTAGAAAAACTGGTTGAAGTAAAGGGTTTTAGATATCTGGGTGTGGATCTGGCAGCGGATTAAACCATGGAAGCGGAAGTGAATCATAGAGTGGGGGAGGGGACGAAAATTCTGGGAGCCTTGAAGAATGTTTGGAAGTCGAGAACATTATCTCGGAAAGCAAAAATGGGTATGTTTGAAGGAATAGTGGTTCCAACAATATTGTATGGTTGCGAGGCGTGGGCTATAGATAGAATTGTGCCCAAGAGGGTGGATGTGCTAGGAATGAGGTGGTTTGACCAAGTATGTAATGTAAGGTTAAGAGAGATGTTTGGTAATAAAGAGAGTGTGATTGAGAGAGCAGAAGAGGGTGTTTTGAATTGGTTTTAGCACATGGAGATAATGAGTGAGGAAAGATTGAACACAAATCCATCTTTTGTGGTAAACCTGTCTAATAAACAACTAGATAAGATTCCTTGTGTGCATTAGGCTATGGTTTAAGTTTTGTTTGCTCTAACAGAGAAGCCAGCTGTGTCGATGTCACAAAGTCTTTTTGTAATTTAGAAAAATACAGTAATTTAAGTAATGATAAAACTAATATCTGTAAGGGTTTAGTGTATGCCAATTTTTCAAAACCAGTGGAAGCTAATTTCCCTAAAAGATTCATAAGAGCTATTAATACCTTTAAAAAAGACAAGGATATACATTTTACTAAAGCAGATGAGGCTAACACTGTTGTGATTTTACACAAAAGTGACTATTTATCTAAAATGAATGATCTTCTAAATGATACCAACATATTCTAAACTTAGTAAAAATCCCTTAGAAGCAGTTGATTCTCACTTCAATAAGAAATGAAGTTGTTGTTGAAAGGCAACATTTCTCTTATCAAAAGTTTGCATCATTGTCCCATTCATTGCCATATATGGATGGTCTTATCAAAACACAAACAGAATGTTCCAGCAAGACCTATAGAGAGTTCAGTAGGCTCCATCACATATAAATTGTCAAAATGGTAACTTTCTTTATTAAGCCCTTTAGTGGGTAAGGTATCAAATTCTAATATCATGAACAATGTAGATATAGTCAACAAACTAAACAATATCAATGTTAATTTTGATTTCAAACTAGTTAGCTTTGATGTTTCCTCACTTTTCACTAAAGTTCCAGTTGATGACCTTTTAGAATATTTATTTGATGTGTTGGATGATATTCATTTACCTGTTTCAAAGTCTAATTTTATTGAACTGATGAAATTGTGTATAAAAGAATGTGAATTTCAATTTAATGGAGATTATTATGCTCAAAAATTTGGTATGGCAATGGGTAACCCTCTTTCACCTGTACTAAGTAATCGTCATATGGATTTTTTTGAAACATTTTTTTTTTTTTTTTTTTTTTTTTTTTGCTTTGTCGCTGTCTCCCGCGTTTGCGAGGTAGCGCAAGGAAACAGACGAAAGAAATGGCCCAACCCACCCCCAGACACATGTATATACATACGTCCACACACGCAAATATACATACCTACACAGCTTTCCATGGTTTACCCCAGATGCTTCACATGCCTTGATTCAATCCACTTAGAGCACGTCAACCCCGGTATACCACATCGCTCCAATTCACTCTATTCCTTGCCCTCCTTTCACCCTCCTGCATGTTCAGGCCCCGATCACACAAAATCTTTTTCACTTCATCTTTCCACCTCCAATTTGGTCTCCCTCTTCTCCTCGTTCCCTCCACCTCCGACACATATATCCTCTTGGTCAATCTTTCCTCACTCATTCTCTCCATGTGCCCAAACCATTTCAAAACACCCTCTTCTGCTCTCTCAACCACGCTCTTTTTATTTCCACACATCTCTCTTACCCTTACGTTACTTACTCGATCAAACCACCTCACACCACACATTGTCCTCAAACATCTCATTTCCAGCACATCCATCCTCCTGCGCACAACTCTATCCATAGCCCACGCCTCGCAACCATACAACATTGTTGGAACCACTATTCCTTCAAACATACCCATTTTTGCTTTCCGAGATAATGTTCTCGACTTCCACACATTCTTCAAGGCTCCGAGAATTTTCGCCCCCTCCCCCACCCTATGATCCACTTCCGCTTCCATGGTTCCATCCACTGCCAGATCCACTCCCAGATATCTAAAACACTTCACTTCCTCCAGTTTTTCTCCATTCAAACTTACCTCCCAATTGACTTGACCCTCAACCCTACTGTACCTAATAACCTTGCTCTTATTCACATTTACTCTTAACTTTCTTCTTTCACACACTTTACCAAACTCAGGATATTTTACCTTCTAATGCAATTTGGTTTAGGCATGTAGATAATGTTCTTTGTGTTTGGCCACAAACAATTTAGTACCTTCCATTAACTTTACTGTAGAAAATGAAAATAATGGTATGTTACCATTTTAAGATTGCATAATCCATAGACAAGGAAACAAGTTTAAGTTTAGCATATACATAAAACCCACCAATGTATGCTCATATATCCATTATTACTCATCTCAACATGACAGAGTTAAATTATCATCATTTCAATCTATGTTCCTTAGGGCATTACGTATTTGCAGTCCAGAGTTTATTGATGATGAGTTTGAGAAGATATAATCTATTGGATCTAAGTTAAAGTACCCTCGATCTTTCATTGATAAATCCCTTAAGTTAGCAAAGAAATCATTTTATGGAGTTGAGCCCAAACCTCCCATTGACACCAAGAATCTTTTAGTTCTCCCTTTTGATAATAATTTCATTTTGCTTCCCATGTTGCTTAAATCCTTTAATGTAAATGTTTCCTTTAGCAACAACAATACTATAAAGAATGTCTTAATCAGGAATTCACCACAAAATTCTCTTGGTTGCATCTATAAAGTCCCTTGTGGAAACTGTGATGAATTTTACGTTGGTCAGACTGGTAAGGATCTTTCTGTTAGACTTAGGCAATACAAATATAGTATAAGAAAGGGACAAGAATCAAATGCCTTGTTGAATCATGTTAAAGACTATGATCATTGTATTGATTGGAGTAACGCCATCTCAGTTATTAACTGCAACTCTATTACCAAGAGAGATATCATTGAATCTTCTATTATTAAATACACAAACAATTATAATCTTAATATTAGTGATGGTCTATACAAATTAGATAACTTTATTGTTGATAAGATTTGTAAAATGATAAGTTTATGAACGCTCGTTGTATGTTTTGGACAATCACATGTTTATCAAATGTCGTCCTAGCTTCGTCTCTTCGATGTATATCAACAGACTGTTATATTTCTCTCTGATGATGTGATTATTTCATGATATCGCACTTAGGAACCTTTCGAGTTTCATTTTCCCAGTGGACTCATATAAATA